>NC_135535.1:116310964-116610964 GCF_045843805.1 Urocitellus parryii | reverse complement strand
AGATTGATTATTTCTGAAAGTGTCTTTGCCACTGAAGAACATTGAAATGTCATCTAGATCAAATATTCATTAAACATTTATATACATAGCACTTTCTGGGAACTAAGATGGAATAAAAGGAGTATGTTCTTGTTTGTCCGTCCTTCCTTCCTTCCTTCCTTCCTTCCTTCCTTCCTTCCTTCCTTCCTTCCTTCCTTCCTTCCTTCCTTCCTTCCTTCCAAGGTAGTCTATTCAGAGGTCACAACAACTAAAAATTGTTGAAATGTCAAACATGAAGCATTTTGAATGTTAAACATTACCAGTAAAAAACCAGGTATGTTGGTATACAGTCAGTATCCCAGGAGGCTGAGTGAGGTAGGAGGATTGCAAGTTCAAAGCCAGCCTGGGCCTTGACTAGTTAGTGAGACCCTGTCTCAAAAATAAAATAAAGAGAGCTAGGGATATCGCTCTGTGGTAGAGGAATTTTTTAGCATGTGCCAGGCCTTGGGTTTAGTCCTCAGCGTTGCATGCATAAATGAATGAATGAATGACTGATATTCAGTTCCCAGCAAATATATAAATAAATACTACATAAATTAAAAGTCCCTGAACTTTGTCTTATTTATTTCATGTAAAATTTGGTGAAATAGAAATAAAAACACCTTATACTAGTATCATTCTGATGTTTTGAGATTGGATATGTAAAACTCAGCTGTAATGTAAAAGCCTACATCTATTCTTTGAACAGTTAGGTATGTTTTTATTTGGAAAAATAAATGACACATGGTAGGAAGAAAATCAGTCATAGCAAGGTGAAAAGTCTTCTCACTCTATAGACTTCACATGTACTTCTTTGCCAAGAACATAGTTTTGAATGCTTTCTAGTCATCTGTGTATAGGTATACTTTATATAGCTAGACATTTTGGTAACATGTAAGTGGGAACACATTAAACATTTTGCATTGTGTCTTGTTTTTTATTTTTTATTTTTTAAAAGATCTTGGTAATCTTTCCTATCAGCAAATAAGATTTTTATACATTCTTTTATTGTTCTTAATGATTGCTGAATTTTTTGTTTTAATGTGTAATATAACTGATATGTTCTACTCAGCACTCACATGTTTATTTTTAAAAATACTTAAGCAAAATTTTTCTCTTTTTAGGATCAACTCTCTATCCTGAAAAAGCCATTCTCCCAAGAAGAAGGGATAGAAAGAAAGACTACTTTGAAAGCAAGGATTGGGTATCCCATGAACGAGCCAGCAGAAAAACGATTGGGGTGCAACAGGACTCCAGAGCCAGATTTAAGGCTCAGAAAAGGGCACCAACTTGATGATACACGGGGAGGCGATAATGACATCCACCAAGGAGATTTGGAACCCATTTTAGAGGCGTCTGTTTATTCTTCCCGTCATAAAACGGTAAGTAAAAGTTGAAATTACACGAACAAAGCAAAAATTTTATGGGGGTGTAGTGGGGAGGGGGAGGGAGGATACTTTAAAAAAAATAGACACACACACAGTGCTATTGCTGGAAAGAGGGAGAGGGAGGGGTATTGATTTGTATTTTTTAATTCACAATAATTTGAAATCTTTTAAATTTAACTCTGGTATTATTTGATTTTATATTTTACTTTTCCACTGACACTTAAAATAATGTTTAATCTGCTTTCTCTTGTTTAAGGGAAGAAGAAATGCTCTTTTGTATTACCATATAACCTTTCTTATTTGATCCATGTTTAGTTATGATGTTATCAGTGATGTTTTTGGAGAAATTTTAATTGTATGCTGAAACAGCTTCTCCAGAAACTGTTTATCTTCAGTTTATACCTTGGGGGTTGGTAGAATTTTGAAAACAGAAGGTAGATTCTAATTTTTCCTTTCACTTCTCAGAGGAAAGACCAGCCTTTTAATCAGCAGCTGCCCTTAGAGAGCAGAGGTATAAATTTTTGTGAAGAACAACATTAGAAAGTCATTACAGACATTTTGCTATGGGTTTTGGAAATGTTGCATTATGTAGTACATGTTTAATGTTGCAGCACTAGTAGTACACTGTTTCTAGACTGTTCTGTGTGCTCGTTAGTAGCTTGTGAATTAATGTTAGTATTACATTAGTTTTTAAAAGTAGGGCCTGGGCCTGTAGCTCAGTGGTAAAGCACTTGCCTTGCATGTGTGAGGCACTGGGTTTAATCCGTAGCACCACATAAAAATAGATAGAGATACTTTGTGTTCATCTACAACTTTAAAAAAAAGTAGAACACAGACTGGGGATGTAGCTCCCTGGGTGAAGCACAGCATATGGGAGGACCTGGGACCCCAGCACTACCAACAACAAAATTGAACAGTAAAAAATAGGATGAAAATATTGAGTGCATATGTAGTAAGTAATGTAATTTAAACTACATGAAAACTACATTAAATTTGATGAAAATTTTTACTTTTTGTAGTTGGATATATGTGTATAAATATGAATGACATGAAATATTTCTCACTGAGTTTTGGTAATGAAAACGTTTTGAAATCTTTGGAATAGCAGCTTCACCATCCTAAAATATATGCTTATTGGTAGCAGTGTTATTGGGTTGAACTACAGAGTCTTGTCCTTTCAAATCTTTTATAATAGTGAAATTTGTTGTTCCTGGTAACACTTTATAAGATAACTTTATAATTTTGGCTAGATTTTTTTAGAATAAAAGATTATGTATGTGCATATCTGTGTGCTTACATACGTATCAGCAGATAGTCTGATTTTTTTCCCCCGTTCCTCTTTGATGGTATTGGAGGTTGAACCAGGGCCTTGCAAACCCTGTACCTCTGAGCTATGCCCCTCCTTCCCCAGTTTTTCCTTTTGGACGTTATTTATTTAATTCTTAATTTTAACTGGATTCAGATTAGAAGCAAAAGCTTTTGTAGAGGACAGACTGTGTCTCTTGGCAATCTGTTCTAGGATTTCTCTGTTTCTTCTTTGATTCTCTTGGCCAAAAGTTTAGCATATTCTGCAGTCATTTTGTAGACTTTTTCTCCAGAACAATATGCCCATGTTGATGTGGTGTAATGAGACACTAATCTTGGTGCTTTGGTTCTGGGTTTTTTATCTTCCTTTTTAAAGGGTTTTCTGACAATGTATTTGTGAGATTGAAAAGTTTGCATGTTCTGCCAGCTCTTTTGGGTCCCAGGTGATGAGGCACAGTAGTATTTGTAAGTCCAGGAATATCTTTTTTTTTTTTTAAACAATGACCAAGTTGAGAATGCTCAGGTTGCCATCCATACTTTTTGCAGTTGATTGCCTACAAGGCACTGTGAAAAGAGAACTCCAGCCCTTTAAAAAAAAAGAGACAGGGTCTTTCTAACTTGTGTAGCAGACTAGCCTTGGACTTGTGATCCTTCTGCTTCATCCTCCCAGTAACTATAATTACAGGTGTGTGCCATTGTGCCTAGCCAGTTTATGGGATTTTAAAAGAAGGTTAAGAGTATGTATAGTATGGGGTTGGGGTTGTGGCTCAGCGGCAGAGTGCTCGCCTAGCACATGCGAGGCACTGGGTTCGATCCTCAGCACCACATAAAATAAATTAAATAAAGGTATTATGTCCAACTACAGCTTAAAAAAATAATATATATAGTAAATACGGCCTTTAAACCAACATTATTTGTTTAAAAAGAAGTTTGACAGATACTGGTGGTAAGAGTTTTCTTCTATACTTGAGACTTTATTTCATGTTACTGTTTTTAGTGTAGCATATTAGCAGTTTAAACTTCCCTAATTAGGCTGAGCAACTTAAGCTTCCCTGAGTTGCTGTGAGGCCTAAGTAGTTACTCTTTAACTAATAAGAGCATTCACTAGGTGTGGGTGAGTAACTGGGATTTATCATTTTTTGTTGTTTTTTCTTTTAATTGTAATTTAAAAAACCACATAACATGACATGTACCTTTAACAGTTTTTAAATATATTATACAGTATTCTTAGTTAGCTATATATTCAGTGCTAAACAGAGGACCTCTAGAACTTTTTTATCTTGCATTATGGAAATTATGTACACCCCTATTGAACAGCAATTTCCCATTTCCCCTTCCCCATGATGACAATCATTTTACTTTGTTTTTATGAATTTTACTATTTTAAATACTTCAGATAGATAAAATCATGCAGTATTTTTCCTTCTGTCATTGGTTTACTACTTAATTTAGCATATAACGTCCACAGGTTTCATTTATGAAGCATAGCATCAGGATTTTCTTCTCTTTTTTTCTCTCTCTATTTATTTTGGTACCAGGTATTAAACCCAGAGGTGCTTGATTTCTGAGCCACATCCTAGCCCTTTTTATTTTTTATTTTGAGTACAGGGTCTTTGTAATTTGCTTAGAGCCTTGCTAAGTTGCTAAGGCTGGCTTTGAACCTGCAATCTTCCTGCCTCAGTCTCCCACACTGCTGGGATTTTAGGCATGCACCACTGTGCCCGCTGGTTTCCTCCTTTTTTAAGGCTGAATAATATTCATTGTATCTATATGCCACATTTTCTTTATGTATTCACCCACTGATAGACGTTTAGGTTGTTTTCATCTCTTTGGTAATGTAAGTAATGGAACAGGGAACATAGGAGTGCATCTCTAAGATGCTGTTTTCAATGTTTTGGAAAAATAAAGGGAGATCCTTGAATCACAGTCATTACATTTTAAAGTTTTAGAGAAACTGCCATACTGATTTCCTTAGCATTTGTACCATATTATCTTGCATAGCTGTTATGCCATTTTATATTCCCACTAGCAGTACAAAAGTTTATGTTTTTTTTCACATCCTCGTGATCATGGCCATCCTAACAGATAGGAGGCCATACTAATATAGAGTAGCTCATGATGGTTTTCATGTATAAGAGTCAAGTTTCATTTTTTTTTCATATGGTTGTACAGTTTCCCCAATATGTATATGTATTTTTGAAGTCACATTCCTTTTCCTGTTGTGTAGTTTTGGCATCCTTGGCAGAGATAATTTGACTCTATATGTGTATGCTTATATCTGGGCTGTCTAGTCTGTCTGTACTATTGGTCTATATGTCTGTCTTTATGCCAGCACCATAACTGTTTTGATGACTGTAACTTTATAATATGTTAAAGCTAGGATATAGAAGGCTTCCACCTTATTTCTTTGCAAAGTTATTGTGGCTGTTTGGGTTTCAAAGTTACTATGGCTTTGTGGTTACATGTGAATTTTAGAAATTTTTTTCCTATAACTCGGATTATCTTAAAGGAAGTTAAAATGTAATAATAATCAGAATAGAGGGTTGATCAAAATATTAAACACAGATTAGAAGACTTAAAATTTGCTTAAAAACAGGCAAATTATTTGATCTCTCTATTTTTTGTTACAAGTAATATGAGAACAATAGATGATCTCTGTATTCCTAACTACAGTAGGATTCTATAATTTTATTAACAATATTAAGAAGATGTCGTCAAGTTTGGGGAGCCGCTCTGAATGACCACACCTTCCAGTCCTGATGTATGAGGTATATTTCGTAGTGACTTGAGTGTTGTCCCAGCTTTGATAGCAAGCTGTGGTTCTAGAAGTAAGTGTCACCTGGTGGGGTTGAGTTGAACTCTCCAATTCCTTTGTAATCCTACCCCTTGCCTCATTTGAATGGCTTCTCCCCAATAAAAGGGTTTATTTAGCATGTGCTTCTCGCTCCTCTTTCCATGGACCCCCGAGGTCAGAGGAGCCTTCACAGGACCCAAAGTAAAAGGTATTTCTATGTTTCTATGTGATTATTTCGTGCTAGCCCAGTTCACCTGGATTGACCTTAAGTGTTTCGAATGTGCATTTTGAACTATTGTGAAATATGCTTATATTGAAGTTAAAAATACCAGTGTTGATGAAGAAAATAATTCCTCTGGTAACTTCTAGAGATACTGAATAGTAAAGGATGTAAGTGGGCTAAGAGGAAAGGAGGGAATTTATATGGGGCCTTTCAAGCAACAGGAACAATGTGTGCAAAGTCCTGAGTCTAAAATGAGTTTGCTATTCTTGAGGACTGTGGGGAAAGGAGAGAGGGAGTGTAGTGTTAGTCAATTAAAAAAAAAAAAAAAGAATAGGAAAGAACTCTTGTAGGTGATAATATGGAAAAATGGTGTTGGAAGCTATTGGAAAGTTTTAAGCAAGGAAACGATGACAACTTATGTAGATTTTGAAAAGTTTCACTCTTTAGCACCTGTGTAGAAAACTTAGAAGTGAGTTAAGCGATTACTATAGAAATTTATGAAGAAAAAAAAAAAACTTGATAGCTTATTTGGGGCCCATGATGATAGTGGAGTTGTCAAGAAGTAGATAAATTTGAGCTATGGTTTGAAGGTTGAGTTGAAAGGATTTGCTGTTAGATGGGATGAAATAGATTTAAGGAGGAGACCTGGTGTAATGTGAATAACTGAATTGATGGGGATATGATACCATATTCTGAAAGTGAAAAAACTAGAGGATGAGTTTGGAATTGAAGGTTTAGGTTGGTGGATCAAGAGTTTGCTTTTGGCTATATTAAATATGATCCATCTTAGTGGATTTGTTATGGTTAGTTGAGTATGAGTTTGGAATTCCATAGGGGTTTGTGTTGGAGATAATATTGAGGAAGTAGCAGTATATAAATAATATTTAAAATTATTAACATAGTTTAGGTTGCTCAAAAGGAAGAGAGTGAAGATAGGAAAAGATGAGAGTTCCTGGGACCCAGCCTGAAGAATACCATTTAACATTTGAGGTCGTAAGACAGTGCAGCCAGTGAGAAGAGGAAAGTATAAAATGAAAAAAACCAAGAGAGTGTTTCTAGAAGGAGAGGAGGCAGGAATGAGTCGGTTATTGTTAGTCCTGCTAGAAAGATCAAGGATGACTACAATAGAAAAGTTAGCATTGGAGGGCTGGGGTTGTGGCTCAGCGGTAGAGCCCTCGCCTTGCACATTCAAGACCCTGGGTTTGATTCTCAGCATCACATAAAAATAAATAAGTGAAATAAAAGTATTGTGTCCAACTACAACTTAAATAAATATTTTTTTAAAAGTTAGCATTGGTTCTGGCAACATGGTGTTCATTGTGAACTTGAGAACCATTTTAGTGGAGAAGTGGGAACATAAGGCACACTTTGGAATAGGCCTTTATTTTTGGTTTATTTTCTTCTTAAATAAATACATTTTCCAATTCACATTTGATAGCAAATGTGTAGATGTAGGTATTGTTTTTTAAGATATTTTTGGACCATAAAAGGAATGTTCTTTAAGACTGTTTTATTTTTTAGCCAAGATGTTGTGGCACATGCCTGTAATGTGAGGGATTCAAGAGGTTGAGAAAGGAGGATTGCAAGTTGGAGGCCAGTCTCAGCAACTTAGCAAGACTGTGTCTCCAAAAAAAAGATAAATAAATAAAAAGGGCTGGGGATATAACTTGAGGCAGTGCACCTCTGGGTTCAATCTCTAGTAAGGGGAGAGCAGGTGGGCTGGGAGAGAAGTGGAAGATACCAAAGTGTTCTACATTTTAACACTCTGTTTCGGATATTTCCTGGATTCTGTCAACTTGTATTTGGAATCCATGCTATTCTTACTTTGTACTTGGTATTTTAAATATCACAATGTGGATTATGAATTGTAAAACAACTTTTCAGTAAAAATACTGAGGATAGTAATTTTTTTATTCTAATAATGTTTGTAATTGTATATTCATGTTGAATGGAAAAAAGCAGAGGAAAATATTTTACATGCTTGCAATTTATAAATTCATATACCCTGAAATTTAGAGTTACATAAACATTTAATGTCAGTGTGCCAGAAAAACTTATTTATTCCTATATTAGTCAGCTTTTACTGCAGAAACTAAACACTCAGAGGTTAGTGATTTAGGGCACTAAGTACACATTTCATGAAGGCTACTGTCAAGCATGACTGTTCTAGATTGCTAGTCTGCTGAGGTCAGCTCCACATTTTCTCATGTGAGACATGATAGATTGCAAATTCCTATAGACCAAGTCAGATCACCCATTTGCGTTTAGAGTTTCTGCTCATATGTGGCATATGTTTATCTATTAATATTCTATTGGACAAAGCAGTTAAGTGGTCAGGTTCAAAGGTGGGGAATATTCCTCTGTGGAGAGAAGTATATTACATTGCTACAGTACTTCTATTACTAAAAAAGTTTAAGAATTCTAGATATACAACGTGCTCTCTCTATATTCCTCATGCTATATGTGAGAACCATAATATGTGAGGACCATATTATAAAATCTGTCACAGTTTTCCATTCCAGGATCTTTATACAGGTTAGGTTATTGTACTTAGAGTATTAATTAATTCTCAGTGATGAATCTGATAGATTGTTTTTTATTTTCTTAAAAAATTTTTTTTTAGTTATACATGGACACAATATCTTTATTTTGTTTATTTTTTTTGTGGTGCTAAAGATCGAACCCAGGGTCTCTCACTTGCGAGGCGAGCACTCTGCCGCTGGGCTGAAAGATGGAAGATCTTCTGTTTATCAAGTTTCAGATTATTACTTTATAAAGCTACATTAGTTTCTCTGCAAAAGAGTAAAAATGCTATGTAATATCTTATATATGGATATTTTAATGTGAGGATTTATTTTCATTTTTGTTAGATTATGCTTATGGTTGTTTATATTGATTGACTAGAATTTTTTTTTTTTTTTAGAGAGAGAGAGAGAGAGAGAGAGAATTTTTTTAATATTTATTTTTTAGTTCTCGGTGGACACAACATCTTTGTTTGTACGTGGTGCTGAGGATCGAACCCGGGCCGCACGCATGCCAGGCGAGCGCGCTACTGCTTGAGCCACACCCCCAGCCCCGATTGACTAGAATTTTAATAATGAGCTTTGGGTTATAAAACAAAAGCAGTTATATGTCCAATGGTTTCTTCAGATTATAAAATACTGTGTCTAGTTAAAGTGACTATACTGTGGTATGTTGAACCCTGTGTGTTAGAGATGAGAAAAAGAAAAAGTTTAAGGGACCTAGAGCCCATTAATAAATAAAGCAACTGAGATATAGGTTATTTTCAACATATTCCAGTGTTGGATAATTTGGAGCAGTTGTCATACACAGAAGACATTTGGCAGGGTCTGGAGACATTTTGATTGTTATAACAATGAGATTGTGCTATTTTTATTTAGTGAGTAGAGGTCTCAGGAGTGCTGCTAAATATTCTACAGTACATAGCTCCCACAACAAAGAATTATCTAGCTAATAATACCAGTAGTGCTGAGATTGATAAGCCTGATGTATACCTCAGGAGCATGTTATATATCTAGAATTCTTAAACATTTTAGTAATAGAAGTATTGTAGTAATGTAATTTTCAGGCCCAGGCTGAAATTTGTCAACAAATTGTAATCTGTGTAAACAGCCCATCTTAAAATTGTGCTGTGTGTGGCCTACAAGGTGAAACCTCATGACCCTTTTGATCTACTCTGGATCAGGTACCTTTGTAATTGCTAGGTATATAGTGATTCTTGGTGCATGGCTAAAGTGCAGAAGTGGAAAATACACAATCTGTAAATCCCTTAAAGAATAAATAAGATAATTACCGTCAGTGATAAGTCCTTTAATTTACATATAAGAAGTTTTTTATTTTTTAAACATTTTTTTCTAGTCAATTTGTGTAAAGTACTGGCTATTGCTGCCAGTTTCAGGTTCAGTTGTATAGTAAACATGGGAGCAAGAAAAGAAGGAGTAGTTAACAGAATACTGTTTAATTTTGAGACTGAGATTAAGGCAAAATATTGACTTAATATCTCCAAGTGATTTGAAGAGTTCCATATATTGATATTTGTTTTTGGAGAAAAATTTATTTCTCGTTATTTTCACTTTCGAAGTTGGTATCTAAACCATTAGCAGTAGTGTATGTATCTTTCTTGATAATTCTAATAATGCCCTTAATTTGTAGATAGTACTTTTTACAGACGTTTTCTCATTAACTTCTCAAAACTGCATTCTGAAATAGGAAAAACAAATAAAATCTCTTTTTGAAAAAGTATAAAAGTAAGATTCAGGAAGGTTTGAGTCATTTGCTGAAGGTCCCATGCTTAAATGAGAGCCTGTGCCAAGTCTTCTGACTTCTCTTTCTGCTAAACAAAGCTGCCTTTAAGAAAATTGACACCAGATTAACTTAATGTTTCTGAATTCCA
The DNA here is from genome assembly GCF_045843805.1 of Urocitellus parryii. Lineage (NCBI taxonomy): Eukaryota > Metazoa > Chordata > Mammalia > Rodentia > Sciuridae > Urocitellus > Urocitellus parryii. Next base: position 116,600,822 of record NC_135535.1, on the reverse strand, counting down.
AACCCTGCCCCTGAGTTGATCCCAGAGGTTAGATTCAGCACTTGATTTTTTTTTTTCTGCGCAGAATTGTTTCATGTGTGTTTTCTGTTAGACCAATATAATTTTGCTTCTCAGGTGTGTTCTTTTTAATGAGTTTTCTCTTTATTTTGAAAATAAATTGATATGTACCATAGTGCAGTATTTCACGTTTAGAACAATTTTGCCTCATTTTCTTTTTAAAAATTTTTTTTGCATCATTTTTGAGCATTTTTTTTTCCTGCTCTGTTTTAAAATGTAGAAGCTAAGTAGATTATTTAGATTTCTTTCAAAAGAGCCCTCAGGCTCACTGTGTCAAATACCAATCATGTATTTGACAAAGATAAAAGTGTAATTGCAAGGCAATAAGGGTGTCTTTTTTCTTTAGGAAGTTAAGTGAAATTCTGAATTAATAAAATAAGATTTAGGATAGTCATAAACATTGCAGAATGATGTATCTTCTTATGTAGTGTTTATTTATCACTAGGTTTAAATCAGTGAATTTATTAAGACTGCTCATTTGAAAAAAAAATAAATACAAATTGCCACAATATTATTCCAGACCTACTGAATAGAGGGGGTGGGGAGAGACACAGACACAGAGAGATAAGTAACAAAGATGCTTATGCTTACTAATATTTAAAAGTTAGTACCAATTTTCATTTCTGTGTCCTGCATTTGCTTTACATTAAAATGAGATGTTGAACTAGGTAATAGATACCTAAGATTTTTCTCATTCTCAATTTCTGTGGTATTTTTCACAATAGTTTTAATACTTCTTTCTTTCCTTCCTTCCTTCCTTCCTTCCTTCCTTCCTTCCTTCCTTCCTTCCTTCCTTCCTTTTTTTTTTTTTTTTTTTTTGGTTAGAGGAAAGAAGATGAGATTTCCCCCCAGAAATCAGTCTTATTAGGTATCTTTGCTTAAGCAGTCCTATTTAATGGGTTCTTTCATACTTTTTATTGAGTTTTGTTTAGTGAAGCCATTTCTGTATACCAGTAGATAAATCTCAGAGCGGGGGAAAAAAGCAAGGTTCAGTCTTCAGAGTCCTGAATTTGAATCCCTGATTGCTTTTACAGTATTGTTACCCAGCCTTTTTGATTAAGAGAACCCTTTAAAGGAAAAAGAACAAAAACCTTATAGAAGTGCAATGTGTATACAGATATAAATAAAGTTTGAGACATTTTTTATAAACTGGACACAAGTGTGTAAATCTGTACTCCTAGAAGTCCCCTTAATAATTAATGACTGTGTATTTCCTTCCTCCAGAGGTAACCATAATGTCATAGATTAATTTTCTTGTTTTTGTACTTTATATCACTGTAATCATTCCAGATATGTATGTCTAGTTTCTTTGTCTTAGAATCATGTTTTCAATATTTATCTTGTGTTTTCTGGGTGTAGTTGTAGGTTGTTACGTTTTATTGCTTCATGGTATTTCATTGTGTTACTATACAACATTTTATTTACTTATACTATTGTTGAAGGCAGTCTGTGTTGTTTCCAGCTTGGGGCTATTATAAATACAATTGCTATGAACATTCTATTTTTTGTTTATTTGCTCAATATATATATATATGCATTTCTGTTAGCTACATACCCAGGAGTGAAATCATTGAGTCAGGATTATGATCCCATGTCCCCTTTAAATATTAAAAACAATAACAGACCTCTTTATAATAGTCACATTTTAAAAGTTTGAATAACCATATGATAGAAATTGTCTTTGAATTTGGAATGTTCATCGTAAGTCAGTTTGTATTTTTGTAAATCACTATAGTACCTACTTGTATTTGAAAAATAATAGTATCTACTACTTTATTATGAGATACTCAGTTCAAACACAGTATTTAATGAGCCTAATAGACTTGTATAGTTATTGAAGTGATTATTCAAGATAATGTCATTAGATGGAGATTCAAGGTACTACTTAGAGCTGTGTAACTTCTCTTAGCTTCTGTTTCTTTATTTACCATACTTGATCTAGACTTCCATATTACAAAATGGGAATGGAAATACTCAGAAAATTATTGTGAGGGTTTAATTTGCTAAATGCACCTATCAGAGTGTCTGGCATGTAGTTAGTGAACAATAAATAATTGTTGTCCTGTTCTTCCTTTGTAAGGGTACTCTGCTGATAAAATTGGTAAACACATCCTGCACATATATAGCCTGATCCACCCCCAACAGTTCTTCCACAAAGATGATTTCTAAGTCAATTGGACTTTTCATCTTGGACTTTTCACTGTTTTAGATTGAGCTAATTTAACTTAACTTCTCCTCCACCAGCCTTTTCTTCTGATGTCTTAATGTTTATTAAATAGTATTGGCTTGCTTTCAAGTACCCACTTGATTCCTAGAGTGTCAGAGTGGGAAGGAGCCCAGAAGACATTGGGCATGTGTGCCTTTAATTGTTTTTCAGATGTTTTTAGTTTCTCTACCATGTGACGGCACTTTGGGCATACAAAGATAAGACATGATTTCTGCCCATAAATAGCTTACAATATAGTTGGAGAGAAAGATAAATAATACATTTGTGGTGAGTGCATTGTGACTGCATGCATAGGATGCTATGGTAGCAACTCCAGCTGCAAGTGGGGATCAAAAGAGATGAAACATGAGTTTCAGAGGTAGCTAGGAAAAAGGACTGAAGGGCATTCTAGGCAGAGAGAAGAACAGTGGATGCAAAGGCTGAAATGCAAGAAATAGTATGATGCTTTTAGGGAATAGTATTGAGAGCTAACATTTATTGAGTATATACTGGTGCATATATATACTGGCATTTTTGTGATCCTGAAAAGAATTCAGTGTCCCTGGAATGAAGAGTCAGTGTTACACAGTGGAGGATACAGTAAGTTTAATCACCTAGGGTATACAATCTAGATCTTTTGGTTTCTGGTCCTGTATTCTTCCATCTTCTAAAATTGTTTTTGAAATGTATAATGTTGTGTATTGGTTGAAGTGAGTAGGCCAGTGTCTCTGGGCCTTTGACCCTAAAGCCTATACTCTTTTAACTATGTTTGTTTAAGTTATAGAAGCATTTTGTAAGCATTAAGACAGGAATACAAGAGAAATTTCAAACTAGGTTGCCTTGATCTACAATTTTATGGCTTTCCCCCCACATCTTTGAATTTTCAAGGTATTAGGTTGAATAAAGAGATCAGCTTTTATGGTTGTCCTACTTTTCCTCTGTTCCAGATTCTTCTTCATAAATCGGGATATTAGGAACTACTTTTTATTTAGCCTAGAATTTATTCCATTAAACTGGTTTACTTTAATCAAATTAAGGAGTACCACTGTATTTTAGTTTATTAAGGGAAAGCTAACTTGTAAATAGACTCTTTTCTGTTGGTTACATAATTTTATTTTTATGAAGAAGTCTACTTAGATCTTGATTTGTTTGATAAGTAACCAGATTTGCCCAGTTGAAGAATTTATTGTCCTAAGGATCTGGTTGAACAGTTTATTATTCAGTTAAATGAATTTTTAAGATATTCCTTAAGCTAATTGTGAAGTAATTTACAGGTTTGCACCCTTACTTTCTGAAGTAAGAATCTTTTTTTTTTTTTTTTTATTGTTGGTTGTTCAAGAAGTAAGAATCTTCTGAAAACAAAGTTACACTAACATAGGGACCTTAGATTTTAGTCTTCATAACATAGAGGTCTCAGTTCTCAATAATGTCTATAAAGGCAGACAAATTTTAATCAAAGATGTGCTTTCCCTATTCCTGTGTATTTTATTTCAGGACCCTTTTCTTTTAATTGTGGGTAATGGATGGTAGTATGGTTGTGACACTGTGTACTAACTTCAGCTAGTGTTTTAGTATATCATTTATGTTTCGCTGTTCCTCCCATTGCATCTGAAGCTTCTTTCTCAAGTGGTACTTTTGCTTTTTCTGTCCTCAAACTAGCTATATCTTATTTCTCTGATAGCCATTTACATAGCTAATTCAGCCTCTTTTTAGAATGAGCCCCATGGAAGGTAAAGGCTACATTTTATCCCCCCCCCCCCTTTTGGAGACAGAGTTTCTCTAAATTGCCCAGGTTAGGGTTGAACTTGTGATCCTCCTGCCTAAGGCCTCCCAAGTTGCTAAGATTACAGGTGTGCACAACCACACCTGACTATTCATTTAATATTTGTTAAACTGAGTTGGGCTCAAACAGATAAATGCTCAATAGGTTTGTAAGTACCTATTGAGCATTTATCTGCTTGATATTTTTTATCAATAAATGTTACCAATGATTATATCTCTAGTGGTCCAATGTATGAAATAAAACAATATAAAACTGGTGATCAGACATAAACGTTTCAATAAAGACAAAGTTTCACACATTCCAACATGTCAGCAAAATTTCAGAATTTTTATAAGAGAATGTTTCTTTTTTGGAGGCAGGGGGATACCAGAAATTGAACTCCAGGGGCACTCAATCACTGAGCCACATCCCCAACCCAACTTGAAGACCTTTCTTCTTTATCAGTATGGTTTTCTGTATGATTTTTTTTTTTTGATCTTGAAGACCTTTCTTCTTTAATCAGTATGGTTCTCTGTATGATTTTTTTTTTAAATTGGATAGTTCCATCAAACTTTGATAGTAAACATACTCTAAAAAATTATTAGTTAAAGTTGTACTTTGTATGAATCATCAGAGTCAGATCTTTTCACAGATGGACTTCATTGAATGTAGGAGGGGAAATATTAAATATTAAAATGTCTTTATATGGTAAGTCAGCATTGACTTCTTCGAGATGCCCATTGGGAGGCTGAGTCAGGAAGATTGAGAGTCCAAAGCAAAAGTGAGGCACTAAGCAACTCAGTAAGACCCTGTCTCTAAATAAAATCAAAATAGGGCTGGGGATGTGGCTCAGTGGTTGAGTGCCCCTTGAGTTCAATTTCTGGTATCCCCCTGCCCCCCAAAAAGAAACATTCTCATAAAAATTCTGAAATTTTGCTGACATGTTGGAATGTGTGAAACTTTGTCTTTATTGAAACGTTTATGTCTGATCACCAGTTTCATTTCATACATAGGACCACTAGAGGTATAATCATTGGTAACATTTATTGATAAAAATACTGATAAGCATAGTTACAGCTTAGAAATATAATTCATGGGTAAATTCTTATTCTTGACACAGATTGGCATTCTGTTGAATTCAGATTAGCTTTTGTAGAAGTATGATGAGGAATAGAAAGTGCAGTTGTAATAGATGAAAGAAGAACATGCATACATATAGGCAGCCCATGCTTTGCAAAGTTTTAATATGCATGAGTTTCTGTTATGGTTTGGCTCATCAGCATGGTTCAACTTTCAGTTATCATGGTATATTTAATATGAATAGCTGCATAAAATACAAAACTTTTCATTTGGCTTTTCTTTTTTTTTTTTTTTTTTTAAAGAGAGAGGGAGAGAGAGAGAATTTTTAATATTTATTTTTTAGTATTTGGCGGACGCAACATCTTTGTCTGTATGTAGTGCTGAGGATCGAACCCGGGCTGCACGCATGCCAGACGAGCGCACTACCACTTGAGCCACATCCCCAGCCCTCAGTTGGCTTTTCAATCTGCAGGTTGCTGTGCAGGTAATAGGTACACATCCTGATCAGATACCAATCATGTCACTTCTTTCCAAGTCTGTCATTGACTGGTTATTGCATATCTGAAAATGCAGTGACTGCACAGATAACAAAGTATATTATTGTATTGCTTCCTTGTCTCTCAATAATAAACTCAAATGGCTTCATAAACAAAAATGAATAGTAAAAGGAGGGAATGGCCCACAAATGTAAAAGTGAAGTACAGAAGTCAAAGTGATAATACTGAGAAGGAAGCTAAATCAAACATAATGGAGCTACAGAACATATAGGGGCCTGTGGGAATGTTGACTTGGCTGTCATTTTAGAAATCTAGATAAGCAGACAGAAGAATTTAATGAAGGCAAGCTTGCCAATGTAAATGAGTAAAATGTTTGCTGGCAAAAACAAGTCACATTAAAGAAATCTCTAAAGATATTTTGTGCCTTGAAAGTGCAAATAGTAAAATTACCTAAACCTAGAAAGGAGTGTGACAGTTTGCCAAGGGGTAGAAACGATGTTCACTTAAAATCATAAATTATATGAGAAGGCAAGCATTGTTCAAACTATTCCTGATAATTTTTTTTAAGAGAGAGAAGAGAGAATTTTTTAATATTTATTTTTCTGTTTTCGGTGGACACAGCATCTTTTTTATTTTATTTTATGGTGCTGAGGATTGAACCCAGCGCGTTACCACTTGAGCCACATCCCCAGCCCATTCCTGATAATTTTTATAGAACACCCATAAATAGTTTTATTGTTTTGTTTTCCATTACCTTGTAGATTTGAAACTGACAGTTTTTCAAGTTCTGGCAAAACTTTTTAAGGTCATGAGATAGTAGTTTTTCATTGATTATTAAGAAAGCTTTGCATGTTTTTTGTTTTTTTCCCCCCTCACGATTGATTAATTTTACTATCCTACACTAAAATACCAAGCAAGCAAGGCCTGCCTGTGTGTGTTGGTCAAATATTAGTTACCCTCTGCCCATCCAGTTGGGCAGTTTCATAGCTAGGAAATGGTGCGAAAACTGGAATTGCATATATGGACATGAATTTAAACATAAAATTCTGTTATTTTCTAAGTGTCTGACTTTAAACAGATCATTTAACCTCAGGGTCATTTTATCTTTAACACAGTACCTGCTTAATGAATACTTTCTAAATATGTTGAACAAATGCAATACTTTTTTTTTTTTTTCTGATGTGAACACATAATGTTGTGCTGTGGCATATATAATTCATGGTATATAGAACCCTCTTTCAGATTAGGGATTCTCAACTACTGTTGACTTTTTGACCGGATAGTTTTTTATTGCAGGGAGCTCTCCATCCTGTACATTGTAGGATGTTTAACAGTGTCCTGGACTCTACCCACTAGATGCTTGCCTGCCAGCCTTCCTTCCTGTTTAACCCAGGGATGCTTTGTCACTGAGCTACATCCTCAGCCCTTTTTCTTTTTTATTTTTAGATGGGTTCTTGCTTAGTTGGTGAGGCTGGCCTTGAACCTGCGGATCCTCTTTCTTCAGTCTCCCAAGTTGCTAAGATAACAGTCTGGGCTAAATTCACTCTTAATCCATTATTGCAAGTCATTTTATGCTTTTTGGCGGGGGATTACTGGGAATTAAACCCAGAGGCACTTAACCACGAGCTACATCCTCAGTCCCTTTTTATTTTAAGACAGGTTCTCTGTAAATTGCTTTTTGCTTTGCTAAGTGGCTAAGGCTGGCCTCAAACTTGTGATACTTCAGCTTCTGGGGCCACTGGAATTACAGGCAAGTGCCATTATGCCTGGCTAAAAACTTTCTTAATAAACAGTGTTCATCCCAGATAATACATCCTGCATTCTTAATATAATTTTATTTACTTTCAACAAAAATTTATTATCACCACTAAGGACACAAAAGTTGTTTCTTCCTTAATAGTAATGTCATGACTCCTCCTATCACTTTGGTTGATCTATTAATCAATCTCTCTTTGTAGAGAGTACCTATTTAAAAAGGTGCTCATAACAGCCCAGAGTGATGTGCACACCTGTAATCCCAGAGGCTCAGGAGGCTGAGAGAGGAGGATTGTGAGTTCAAAGCCAGTCTCAGCAAAAAGTGAGGCGCCAAGCAACTCAGTGAGACCTTGTCAAAAATAGGCCTGGGGACGTGTCTCAGTGGTCGAGTGCCCCTGAGTTCAATTTTGGTTCCTTCTGCCCCCAAGTGCCCAATCTGCAAGTTTTCTCATCCAAGTCTGTAAGGGAAGATTGTGTGTGTGAATTGTTCTTTCTCTTGCCAGTGAGGCTAGTTTATTTTTTCCTATCAGTAATCCTCTGTTGATCCAATTGCACATATCTTGATCTCAGAATTACTAAGTTTAAGCAGTCCCACTGACATTTCAGACTCTTTGCAGTCTCACCAGATTTTACAAATAAGGGAAACATTGAACTATGATTGTATCTTATATGCTCATTTATAGTTTAGTTTTGTTTTGATACTGTAAATTGAACCCAGGGGTACTCTACAACTGATCCACATCCTCAGTCTTTTTTAAAATTTCAAGATAAGGTCCTACTAAATTGCTGAGGTTAGCCTCGAATTTTGCAGTCCTCTTGTCTCACACACTCCAGTAGCTGGGATTACAGGAACACCAAATTGTGCCTGGTTTGTTTATGGCTTTGAAACTTCTGATACAATTTATTTGCATGGCAATAAAAATCGAATCCTTGTTTGTTATACATGTTGAATACGCATACATATTTGAGCTATTTTATATATTATATAACTCTATATTTTAAAATTAGTCTGATAACTTCAGGCTGTTGCCTATTTTCATATAATTCATGTTTTAATGGAACTTCATCATTTTACATTTAATTAGGCACACTCTTTAAAGCATTCGTTAATTAAACCACCATATATGGGGAAGAAGACAAGCAAACACCTAGACCTAATTTTGGTCTAAAAAAGTAAAATTTTATCCAATGTTAAATAAAATAGTAGAAGTTAACAACAACAACAACAAAAAAAGAGTCTAATTAGATAGATACTCATTAATTGGCCAGTGAAAGACACAGACTTATACGTGCTGAGGAAATTTAGAAGAGGAGACAGTTCCTATGGGTTAGGTAGGGTGTGCATTGTCTGAAAATTGGTCCTGGGTCCGAGGAAGAGTGAAAAACTATTAAATATTACAAGGAATTTAGTCCTCCACAGGACTGCCATGTACAGATATGTGTTTGTGTTTAAAGTGTCATGGGAATAGGATAGGGGGAAACAATCTAAAAATGTTCCTGGGGTGGGGGAAGTGGTAATGAAAGAAAGGTTGAGAAATAACCAGGTGAAAGGAAGTTAGGGAAGCATTTAAAACAGGAAGTATAAAGATTAGTTGGGCTCATTTTAGGTAATCAAAGACTGTGTGTGTTTTATTAGAGAATATACTCTTTTCCTAAAGTCATAGTTTGGGCGTGTAAATCTAACATGCTATGTAATAGCCTCAAGCTAATATTTTACAAAGTGAAGAAAGGAATAAAATCTTTTTAAAAAAAAAATAGGTTCAAATTCGAGTGCTGTGGTAGATTCCCTATTGCTTCTGTGTGTTTATTTTTAATAGTTTTCAGATCAGGGATAGAAGATAATTTTCTTCTTTTCTTAATTGCCAATGGACCTTTATTTGTGTGTGTGTGTGTGTGTGTGTGTGTATAAATAAACTTATGTGGTGGTGAGAATTGAACCCAGTGCCTCATACATGCTAGGCAAGTACTCTACCACTGAACTACAACCCCAGGTGCACCCCCCCACCCCAACTTTCTTCATGTAATCATGTTAGCAGCACTGTTTATCTAGCAGAATCTTTGGTTAGATATGGAATTCCAGTTCTTACACTATCATTATTCATTGAATTATAGTATCAGAATTTGAGAGATGTAGGTGGCTATATAAGTGAGAAACTTGAGCTTTAGAAAGTTTGAGTGACTTCTAATAAAAACCCTTCCTATTTGTGGTTAGAAGTCGCCTGACTTTTTTGTCCATTTCCCTTTTTATTGTTCTATCTAAACTATAAGCTTGGTCTAGAAACAGAAATCTTCATTTTAGAGATTTAAATCGTTATTAGGTTGTTACTTTTTGCTCTATGTTCCTGGACAAAATTTTCTTTAGAATGTGGAAAGACACTGGGGTTTTGGATTTTTTTTTTTTTTAAACTTTTCTACTTGACTAGCTTTAACCTTGGACAACTTATTTAACCTCTTTCTATAATGTTCTTATGCATGGTTTGTGTTTTGGAGGGGAGGAGAGGTACTGGGGATTGAACCCTGGGGCTCTTTACCTTTGAGCTAAATCCTCAGCCCTTTTATCTCGAGACAGGATCTCCCTAAATTACTTATGGCCTTCCTAAATTGCTGAGGCTGGCTTAGAATTCATGATTCTCATACCTGAGCCCCCGGGAGTCTCTCAGATTACAGGTGTATGCCACTGTGCCTGACTAAGGTTATATGTTAAATGAGGATAAGAATACTTAAGTAATAAAAAGATGGTTATGAGAATTAAATTTGATAACCTATATGGAGCCCTTTCCTCTGTTTTGGGCATTTATTTGGCATTTGGGATTGTAGCTGAGTGGTAGAGTGGCTGCTACTTATTTTAGATATACCAGGTGGGAGTCTTGATTTTCTTCTTAGTATAATATTATGTGGTTTGTGAAAATCTTAAAACCAAAAAAGAATCCAGTAAATCTCCTCCAAGAATTTGATACTGAAACAAACAGGGATGATGATGTAGTAGATAAGTTCACTTATCTGTCAGAAAATTTGATACTGTACTTTTTTTTTTAATATTTTTTTAGTTGTAGATGGACAAATACCTTCATTTTATTTATTTTTAAATATTTTTTAATACTTATTTTTTAGTTGTAGTTGGACATGAAACCTTCATTTGTTACTATGTGGTACAGGGGGTCGAACCCAGGGCCTCGAACATGCTAGGCGAGCGTTCCACCACTGAACCACAACCCCAGCCCATTATTTATTTATTTTCATGTGGTACTTAGAATTGAACCCAGTGCCTCATTCGTGCGAGGCAAGTGCTCTGCTACTGAGCCACAATCTAGCCCCAATACTGTTTATTTTTAGTACTGATGATGTTATAATAAACTGACTTTACTTACTGTTCTTAAAATTTTTTTATCTTTTTTTTTTTTTTTTTTACTCTTGAAATACAGAATTTTATTTAGAAACTGTTTAAAAGTAGAAAAAAACCCTGTCAAGAAAGACCAGGTGGAAAATGGGTTCCCGACAAAATGGAATTTTAGGGCAACAAAAGTCTAAAAGGCCACAAAAGAGAAATAGCACCACTGTCATTTGAACAATGGCTAGTTACTTGCATTTTTTGGCATTGTTAATCAATGAGTCTGGGTTTTCCTCTGAATTCCACACAGAGCATGCACTACACAGCAATTTTATCATAAAATACCTGTTTTCTACACACATTTTAGGATAAGCTACCACCATAAACAAACCAATACAAACACATCAGGGGCTGAACAATCTCAGTAGTGGGTAACATACATTTTGCAGAATTCTGCCAAACAAGGGATTGAATAGGCCATGGGCAAAGCAAATAAAGAAGAGTTAAGGAATGAAATATTTTAAATATTAATAATTAATTCAGACATGGTACTGTATTTTCTGCAAAAGAAATTAACATTTAGTAACATACTAGTGAATTTTATCTCCAAAGAGATTAGTGCACTGGCAAAGTATTCGGGTAACAGTGGAGAGCCATGGACAGCAGATACCGAAAACACCCCAGCCTTGTAGATCCCAAGTTAACGATGGCCTTCACTGATCACTCCCTTTGCTAGAGATCCAGCAAGAGCTTGCAGCATGATCATCTGCCTGCTGTACTTCCAATGCTAAGCAGCAAACTTAAGGAGCCAAAGAGGAGTCCCCAGGGGGCAAGGGGACAGAGAAGAGAAACATGTTAAATGTAAACTTTAGTAAAACAGGACACAACCCCCATCCAAATCCCAAGGATGTGGGTAATTCTCCAATAGTAGTTATTAGATTAAAAACTGGACACACCTCATTTTCCTCAACACATAGAAATTTCAGGAATAAATGGAAAAATCATCAGAAATTTCAGGAATAAATGGAAAAATCATCAGAGAAACACTCAATGAAACACTCTTCACCTCAAACATTTCAGGGCTGAATTACCTTCTATTCATCCAGGCAACCAAGCTGTTTGCTTTTAGCAGGGATGCAACTGGTCAATGACACAAAATGGTTTTACAGAGCAATTGCTTAAACTTTCCTTTTGGGACAAAGCCTAGGCCTGCAGGGATTCAAGCAACCCCACAAGGCCTGTGACAGCAGGTTCCAAATGTTCTGAGGTCTGGACCTTCCTTCCCAGATACAATTTGTCAGACACATAAAATCTCTTGTCATGTTACATTTTATATTTTGAAATATGGAAGCATATTTTAAATACTCTTAAGGCATTTATTTATTAAAACGTTCTCTGCCAAGACTTCACATTAGGTTAAAACTCAATTCAGTCTTTACTGAAGTCACCACCTCAGTGTATTACATAAAAACACATTCTCCAGCAATCAGTGTGACCAGCATTCCACATCGTGAGCCCCATAGTCAGCCTCTTTGATCCCCAGGTGAACGAACTAGATGTTAATACTGCTCTGCTACAAGGTAAAAGCTCCTAACTCAAACTTATTGGAAAAGGAGTGAAACTTCTGCAAAGTGCACTTTTAAAAAGAGGTACTTTTTGCTTATGAAAAGAAACCAGTGAATCCTCTAAGAATAATAAAAGGGAGTATTTTACAGTTAAGCACATGATTTGGAGTGAAGAATTCGGATGTTGCTTTGCTGGTCCAGGCTGTTAATACTCTTCTTGTTCCTCCTGTGGGCCCCCTTCATCAGGTATCACAAAGCCTTCGTCTGTGGCATAGAGAATGTCTATAATCCTCTGTAATACAGGGTCGTTCTCCCCCTCGTTCTCCTGGCAAATCAATTCAATGTTCCTTAGCTTTCCAAAATAGAAATCTCTCTCCTTCTCCAAGTCTTCAACAGTAAGTTTCAACACGTTGACCTGCTGCATCAATTCGGCTGCTTCATCATCGCCATTGCCTACACCAGGATTCTTTCGCACCACCCCTGGGCCAGCCTTAGGAGCCGCAGTAGTTCTCTGTGTTGAAATGGGTCTCTGTGGGGCTGCACTGCTCGAGCTGAGAGGTTTCTTCGGTTTATTAAGAGCTGGAGCAACAAGAGAGGGAGCAACCGCGGTTTCTTGACCTTGTCTGGCAGCTACAGGGTCATAGTCTTTTCCATCATAGTTTGCATCAAAAAACTTCTTGAACCACTGCACGAACTCAAAATTATCCTGAAATTTTCCTTTTACTAATTTATCCACAGGAATTATTTTGTCAACTCCCATCCTCTTAAAACCTGCTTGTAGTATTTTGAAGTTCTGGATATACTCATGTTCTAGCTTAGCTTGGAATTTCACTTTCTTCAAAGCAACAGAGCCCGGGAATAGCATGTCCATAAACTGACAATAGGCAGCTCCTATCAGAAGACCAAAGTTTAAGAACTCTCAACGCTTTAATATTAACATACAGGAAACACACATGACTATTAAATTGAAAGTGTTCAAGGCTTCATGGAGTAGGTGAAACTTGAGTCATCTTAAATGATGAATAAAATCTGGAAAGAGAGGGCTGAGCACAATTGTTCAATCTTTGTCAGATTCAACTGCAGAGACTCATTGATCCAGGCCAGCATGTCATGTCGACTTAGGTTATCACTGGTGACTGACGTCGAGTATACGTTCACTGCCATCTTCGGCTCTCGGCGGAACCGCGTCCACTGCCCGCGCCCGGCTCCGGTTCCGTCTTCGTCTCGTTCAAACCGCCCGACCAAAATTTTTTTTTTTTTTTTTAAATCTTAATTTGACAAGCAAACTGTGTTGTGCCATTTGGCTCTTAAGTCTCTTGTTTACTTTTTTTTTCCTGTGATTGCCTTGCAGAGCTCTGAGGAACAAGAGTGCAATGATGACACTTCTCAGGAGGATGAAGGGTTTATGGGCATGTCCCCTCTTTTGCAAGCCCATCATGCTATGGAAAGAATGGAAGAGTTTGTTTGTAAGGTAAGATTGTGGTTTCTTATCATTTTCTATGCTCTTTACCATCACCCCCCCCCCCAAAAAAAAAAAAAGGGAGTGGTACTTTGACCTTTGGTTTACTTTGGAAAAAAATCTCTGGTAAGATAAGGATTGGAGGCCGTCTCTTTAACCCTGTTCAAGGCACAATGCATTTTTTTGCCTATAGCAGCCTTGATAAAAGTTCTGGTAAAACTAGAATATCCATTTGGGAAACAAACTTTTCCTGATAAGAGTTTAGCAAAGTAAAGGTCTTGTTGATTAGATAAGATTAAACCAAGTTGGAAGTAGTAGATATTCAAATGCTGTATTAAAATAAATGTACTCTGCTGTTAGGATAGGAAACCTATTTTTCTTTCTAGGGATTTGATGGGCAATCAGACTACTTTTGAGATTGAAATTTTCCAGTTTTCAGCTGGTATATTTTCTGTCTCTGCGGCCTTTCTTTCAATCCATTGGCTGACTCTGTTAGGAATAATTTTGTTTTGTTTCCCTAAAATGGTAGCTAGAATTGCGGTTGCTTCCTTAGAGAAATAGGGACACTGGTGAATGAATAGGTACTTGATTAATCAGTAAGGACCTTGGCAGGTGTATGGGTATGTTTGTATAAATCCATTCATTAAACATTTAAAGAGAACTTTTAATTATTCAGAGAGAAAATTTTATGAAGTGTAACTTTTCATGGGTTTTAAGAACCACAACTTTTTTTCTTTTATTAGTGCATTATAATTGTATATAATAATAGTTGGGTTCATTTTGACAAAGTCATGGAATTTAATTTACTCCATTTCAATCTCTGGCTCCCCTATTTTCCCTTCCCTGAAACCACAACTTTTTTTGGGGTTGGAGGTAGACACTGGGGATTGAACCCAGGGATGCTTTACCAATGAGCCACATCCCAGCCCTTTAAAAATTTTTTATATTGAGACAAGGCCTCACTAAGGTGCTTAGGGCCTTGCTAAATTGCTGAGGCTGGCTTTGAGTTTATGATCCTCCTGTCCTGGCCTCCTGAGCCACTGGGATTACAGGCAGATTAGATTAGATTCTGAAAACTAAATTTAGGTTTTCCTGCATTCACAGTGATGCTGAGAATAATTGAGACCGGTTGACTTAGAATACTATATATTGGGCTAGGGATGAGAAGAGAATGTTATGATTTTAACATAGATAACCCTTCCAGACTAAGTGGGGGGGGGGTGAGGATAAATATAAACATTTGTAGGTCTCATAGAACCCTGCACATTTTAGTCAGTGTTTAAAAACTGATGACAGAAAAAGCCAAGCAAAATAATAAATTCATTGTGATCACTGTTTCAGGAGAATTAACACAAAGAAATACAATGGATACATTTTGTTTTTCAAAAAATGATTCTGATGTCAAGAAATCTCTTCAAGTCATATAGTTAGTGTCTTAGCCATTGGGGAGTTTTAATATTAATAGACCAGTTGGGATACTTAACTGCCATTTGTTCTCTTTCTGAACTGAACAAAGGATAAAGCAAATAAAACTTAAAAATTTAATAGCTAATGGGAGAATAGATAGGATGGGCATTTGCATGCTACATGCTACATATGAGTTACTGAAGAAAAATGTTTGGGTATAAAAACTATTTCCATTCCCTTATCTTCTACCAATCTGTTTGTGAGAACAGTCAGGAGGCATCCTGTTACATGGTGTTCCAGTGTCACTGTACCTTGCTGTGGCAGGGCAACTGACCAGGCTTGAAAACTGGCCATGTCTACCGACAGTAAGATTCTGTTTCTTGAACTGGAAGCAAGTAAACAGAGACAGTTTAAAATGAGGTGTGCTTTGGCTTTGCTGGTGTTACCTTCCCTTTTGGGGGAAGTAAGTAATTTTGTCTTTAACGTTTCCAAGTTTGATCTGATCTCTTTTTGCAGGCTTTGATTTTTGCTATTTTACCAGCATAGCCAGGTTTGTGTGGGAATAGGAGGTGTGCCATGGGTAGTGGAAAAAAAATGGTGTGTATATGCATGTATGTTTTAGGGTCAAGTATAAACCCAGTGGACCATTGCTGAGATGTTTGATAGAGGCAGTATCGTTATCAAGCTTATAAATAAATCTTTTGTCTATTGTTTTTTCCCAGGGAGTAAAGGTTGCCTATTTGTGTTGGCAGTATATAATTTTAAGTTGAGAGTGACGGTATATAGTATCTGTTAAATATGTCACCAAATAAAGTATAATTAAGGAAGTAGTATTGCACTTTGGCTCAGTGTTTGGACCACTAGAATATTAGAAACAATGGGACAAATCACTCTGGCATGAAATGCATATGTGACTAATAAACAATATAAAATAAAATTTGCTGAAACTAAAATAAGCAGCAAAATTTTATAAGGTTAATGTTTACAATAATGATTTTTCCCAAGTTCAAAATAGATATTAAAAATTCAGTGTCTTGATCTTTGTCTCTTCCTGTGGAAGATCTCATAATACAGCCACTTTTACAAGTGGTAATGCAGCCAACCCTCTTTATCCATGGGTTTCACGTCCATGGGTTCAACCAGCTGTGGATTGAAAATATCTGGGGGAGAGCAAAGTGGGGTGGTGCCTGTCATCTCAGCTTCTTGGGAGGCCAAGTCGGGAAGATCACCTGAGCCTGTGAATTTGAAATAGACCTTTATCTATCTATCTATTTATGGTGCTAAGAATTGAACCCAACTAAAATGTGTGTGTGTGTGTGTGTGTGTGTGTATTTAAAAAGAAAAAGGAGGGTCATATTTGTTCTTAAGTTGGCAGTTCTCATTTTCTTTGGAGTCAGAGGAGGTGTTGCATTGTCAGTTGTTTTGTAGATCTTAATAAGGAGGTAAGAGCAGAGAACAGGAAACGGCTGTGGGCACAGTGGCTGGGTGAAATCTTTCTGCATAGTAGAGAGAAGGAAAGCCAACTTTCTGTGGCTTAGCTATGTTGTTTTGTACAAGACCCCCAGAGATAAGAAGTGGTAGTCTTTGGAGGTGAGCTCTGCTCATTTGTAGTCTGGATTCTTGCTTTAAGGTAGTAATCTGGAAGCACTGCTGAGCCCACATTAACTGTAAGGTAAACCACATGCCTGGCATTTTCATTACATCTTTCTGGCTAGCAGAAGCAACTTAGTTCTGGATAAGGGATCGTTGTGGTATGAGCTCTGTGACCTGAGAGACACTGTAAAGAAACAACTACAGAAATTGATAGACATTCTAAGGAGGAATGACTCCATCCCTCTGTCAGGGAGAGGGACAACAGGAAAAGGAAGAAAAGGGGGGCTGTGGGAATTGAAGGGCCGTTAAAGTGGAGCTTCTTTGCTGTCTCTCTAACAGGAGCAAGGGGGACTAGTCACTAATTCTTAAACAGGTAATAGCTTCTAGGGATAATTAAGGACTAGGGGTTGCTAATTTATTTATGAAGTTTTTGTATCATTTTTGTTTGATCCTCATGATTTCCTTCTTATGTGATGAAACACTGTTTTCCTCAATATATAAATGAGGAAAGTGAAGTTTGGAGATTTTATAATTGATTAAAAAGCTCATATAATTTAGTTAATACTCGAGACCCAAGATTTTCTGACCCCTGTGCTCTGTTTCTTTTCTACTTCATCATATTTGATATGGTGGAGAGAGAAGAAAGAATAAAGGGAAGTGGGGGCCAGGGGAGAGTTTAGCAAAAGGCACAAAAGCATAATTCTATACAATTCTTTTTTTCCCAACAGATAAATATAAAAAGTCATATTTAATGTCACAGGAATTTTTCAGAAGTCTGTAATGAGGGATGAAGGAAGGTCTTTATGGGTGGAACTTTAGACTCCTCATCCGTTCTTCACTCAGACTGAAGTAAAGCTGTTTTAGGGCATGTTGTATAATTTTTTTTTACTCCTTTTCCTAACAAAAAAGAAATTTGTCAGTCTTAAGAATTCAGGATATGACATTATACATTTCACATATATTTGCCTTTTTAAAAACTGTTTTTTTTTTCCATTGTACAACAATGCGGTAAAAGAGACAGTTGTTTGGGACTGTTGTTGCTAATAGGACAACTAAAATCACAAAGATGTTCAATAACTCTTCTTCCAGGTATGGGAAGGTCGATGGCGAGTAATCCCTCATGATGTGCTTCCAGACTGGCTCAAGGATAATGACTTCCTTTTACATGGACATCGGCCTCCTATGCCTTCTTTTCGGGCCTGTTTTAAGAGCATTTTCAGAATACACACTGAGACAGGCAACATCTGGACACATCTCTTAGGTATGAAATATCAGTGGTAGATGAATTAGTGATTCACTTGATAATCTTGTATTTGAGGGTAAGGATAGAACTTAAAAATGTATTGTCACTGAGGATTGAACTATGTCCAGAGGCGTACTGTGATTTTATTACAACTAAGTCACATTATTCTCTCCTAGATCTTTAGAACATTATCAGTATTTTTCAATAAGTAGAGATGAAGGTGATTTTTCAGTCATTACTTATTCACTATTAAATTTAATTTGGCTTAAAATAGAAAATGAAATATAATGTTTTCCCCGTCATGATTGTATATTAAATGTAAGGTCGGGGAGGCGGGTGAAGAATAGTCTTCAGCAGATGTTGCTAGGATAGCTAAGTAGCCATGTATAAAATAAGTTGGACCCTAACCTCACACCATAAATAAAAATGAACAAAGACCTAAACACAGAGCTAAAACTATAAAACTTGAGGAAAAACATAGACATAAATCTTTGTGACCTTGGATTAGACAAATTTCTTAGCATTGACAAAGCACAGAGGAAGAAAAAAGAAACCAGATAATTTAAACTTCATCAAAATAAAAAATTGGTTTATGTCAAAGAACATGATTAAGAAAGTGAAAAGAAGTTGGACCTGGTTGCATATAACTGTTACTCCCGATCAATTGGGAGGCTGAAGCAGAAGGATTCAAGCTTAAGTCCAGCCTTGGTAATTTAGAAAGACCTTTCTTAAAAACAACAAGAACAAAACAGTTATGGAGATACAATTCAGGGGCATAGTGCCTCTGGGCATAGTTCAGTCCTCAGTTTGGAGAGGAAAAAGTAAAAAGACAACCCTCAGAGTGGGAGAGAATATTTGCAAATCATGTCTGGTAAGAGTCTAGTAAAGAACTGTTAAAGAACAGTCAGTTTGTCTTTATTGGTAAAACTCAAGAGAGACATCATTTTTATAAAGACATACAAATCAGATGTATTGAGAAATGAGTTGAGGGACTGGTTCACTCCTACCAGGATAGCTGTAATTGAGAAAAAGAAAAATAATCCCAGTGGCTTCGGAGGCTGAGGCAGAAGGATAAAAAAGGGCTAGGGATGTAGTTGAGTAGTTAAGCACCCTTGAGTTCAAATCCCTGGTTTAAAAAAAAAGAAGAAATGCAATATAAGTTTGATGGGGAATATGGAGAGATTGGAACATTTGTATATTGCCAGTAAGATGTAAAATGGGGCAGCCCTATGGAAAATAGTTTGTTGGTTCTTCAAAAAGTTAAAGACAGTTACCAGACATTGCACTCCTAAGTATTAAAATCACATTGACGAAAAACATGTGCATGAAGTTGATAGCATCATGATTCATGACAGCTAAAAAGTAGAAGCAACTCAGATATCTACTAGCTGATGACTGGATAAACAAAATGTGGTATATAATACAGTGGAATTTTTTTTGACCTTAAAAAAGGGATGAAACACAGATTATATTACAAGAGTGAGCCCTGTAAACATTTACTAAGTAAATGAAACCAGCCACCAAAGGCCACATAATTTTATGATTCCATGTACATGAAATGTCCAGAGCGGGCAAATCCATAGAAGCAGAAAGTAGATTAATGGTTATCTAGGGTAGGGTTGAGGGGGGCTAGAGAGTTGGGAATGATTAGCAGGTACAGGACTTCTGTTTTGGAATATATATAACAGGTGTTTTTTAAATACATATAGTAATAACATTTTATTTTTCTTTTTAGTTATACATGATAGCAGAATCTGTTTTGATATATAAACATGGAATATATCTTATCTAATTAGGATCCTAGTCTTGTGGATGTACACAATGTTGTGATTCACTGTGGTGTATTCATACATGTACTTAGGAAAGTTACACCAGATTCTTTCCACTGTCTTTTTTATCCTCCCTCCCTTGCCTTTATTCCTCTTTGTCTAATCCAATGAACTTCTGTTCTCCCCACCCCCCACCAGTTGTTGTGGGTTAGCTGCCACCTATCAGAGAAAACATTTGGGGGACTGGCTTATTTCGCTTAGCATAATAGTCTCCAAGTCCATCCATTGAATGTCACGAAGTCATTATTCTTTAAGGCTGAGTAATGTTCTTTTGTGTATATATACCACAGTACCTTTCTCCATTCATCTGTTGAAAGGCACCTAGGTTGGTTCCACAGCTTAGCTACTCTGAATTGAGTTGCTATAACCATTGATGTGGCTGCATCACTGTAGTATGCTGATTTTGAGTCCTTTGGATATATATATCAAGGTATGGTATAACTGAGTCAAATGGTGGTTCCATTCCTAGTGTTTTGAGGAATCTTCATACTGCTTAACAGAATGGTTGCACCAGTTTGCTGTCCCACCAACAATGTATGAGTGTATCCTTTTCCCATCTGTTTTGGAATTAATGATGGTAGTTATACATTATCATTAATGTAATAATATAGTTTCTGGCTTTACTCCATTTGACTTGCATTTCTCATCACACATTTGATTTCTGCTGTGCCTCTGAGTTCTTGCCTGCAAGAATAGTGAAAGTAAACTAGAGAAAGAAAAAAATCCGATTAAATCTGTTTGAGATATCTAAGTCAGAAGTAATTTTTAGGTTAAAATGATAAAATAGGATCACTTAGCAAATGTTTGACTTCTAAATATCCGACCTTCTTTGTGGTAAGTGGTCTAAGCAGTAAGAACATGGTATCTTGCTGTGGAGAACAGTTCAAGAACTGGTTATGAAATGCCCTGAGTAGGTACTTTGCTGTCCCTACTGGACCATCCTGTAAGGACCAGAGAAGCAGCATGGTGCTTCTTGACAGCTATTGGTATAGGAAAGCTATTATTTCCTGTCAGGATTTGGAGGTGTTGGAATTCAAAATGAAAACAAAAAGGACCTTTCATAGCTGGGCTGTATGTATATATCAAAAATTTCATAAATGAAATTTCATGCCAATTCTAAGAAGTAACAGCATTATCTGATTTCCTTTCGGATTATGCTGTTAGATTAAGTTATTATGTTCTGTAATGCCCAATTTGTGAAACTAAATTTTATATGATATCAACAGTATTTAAAGTAAATTTTGGATGAACTTGGAAAAAAATTTATGAAACTTTTGATACAGGTATCATTGCTGCTGAGAAAGATTATAAGCAGAATTAGTGTAGAACACTGTCTCTTCAGAAGAATAATATTTTCTTCGTCTCCTTCATTTTTTTCCTAGGTTGTGTATTCTTCCTGTGCCTGGGGATCTTTTATATGTTTCGCCCAAATATCTCCTTTGTAGCCCCTCTGCAAGAGAAGGTGGTCTTTGGGTTATTTTTCTTGGGAGCCATTCTCTGCCTTTCGTTTTCATGGCTCTTCCACACAGTGTACTGCCACTCAGAAGGGGTCTCCCGGCTCTTCTCTAAGTAAGTATCTGTACCGTCCATAGTTTGATCAGTGATTTAGAGTCAGTGTAAGGTTAGGAGAAGATATCCATCTTGATACCATCTGATGAGAACTTTTTTTTTTTTTTAAATTAAAGCAAGCAACTTGCCTTCAGTTGTTGATAGCTCATGTTATGGGGGATTAATTGGGACTTATAACAGACAGTAATTTTTAGCATTAAATAATTTTTTTTTTAATTCTAGACTGGATTATTCTGGTATTGCTCTTCTAATTATGGGAAGTTTTGTTCCTTGGCTTTATTATTCTTTCTACTGTAACCCACAACCTTGCTTCATCTACTTGATTGTCATCTGTGTGCTGGGCATTGCAGCCATCATTGTCTCCCAGTGGGACATGTTTGCTACCCCTCAGTATCGGGGAGTAAGAGCAGGTAAGTCCATGTGGAGGTTTTACATTGGACATTCATTCACCAGTCATTGATTAAAGCTCTGCCTTTAGCCAGGTGTGGTGGCACACGCCTGTAATCCCAGTGGCTCAGGAGGCTGGGAGTTCAGAGGAGGATGAGTTCACAGCCAGCCCCAGCGATGGCAAGACACTAAGTAACTCAATGAAACCTGTCTCTAATTAAAATGCAAAATAAGGCTGGGGATGTGGCTCAGTGGTTCAGTGCTCCTGAGTTCAATCCCTAGTACACCACCCCCACCCCCACCCCGAAAAAAACCACCACACACAAAACTCTGCCATTACACAAGCCTTATGCTTTGTTTATGATGAAAGAAGAATAAATATTAGTTCCTGTTGTTGAAGAACTTTTAATATAGTAGTCATGGTTGTTTTCAGGGTCACTGGTTTTCTTAAGGCACAGGGTTGAGGGCAGTGGTGAGCTGGGTGAGGTCCTCTGTTTCAGTTGTTGTTTACTTGAGGCCAAACACTTTTCATAAGGTGGTTTGAAGGCTCTGCAGCCTTTATGAGGTAATGATTTCTTTTATTCTTTCAATTTAGTGTACTTTTTAAGTGACTAATTGTTATTGTGTTTTTCGTTTTGTTGTATATTTTTGTTTTAAAATATTTTGTAAGCCATTGAAATAAATAAGGTTTCACCTATACAGCTCATGTTATGTGAATGTAAGCACCACCCATCTCTTCTGATATGGATAAAGGCACTTTTAATATTTAGGATAATGCCTGTTTAATTGGCATCAGATGAAGTTCAAAAGCCTCTTAGCATCTTGATTGAGTCTTCTTGTTGGAGTATGGAGTTAGCAGAGAGGTTTTTGTTTCCCATTGAACTGGGCCTCCTTGTAGCCATGGATGCGTCTTCAATTTTGTAAAACCCAGTGCCTCTTGAGTTTGAATGAACAGTATTATTACAAGCAGTATGTTTTCTTTCAATCTTTCTTTTTATCTTTTCTTTTAACCATTTAGTAATAAAATTCAAGCTCTGGTAGATGCCTTAAGATAGTAGAATAGAAATCAACCTCATATTAATGACCATTGTCACCACACTTTGCCTTTTTTTTTTTTCCTTAAAGCGAGTGCTTCTATGAGCAGATAAACAGTGGTCAGGGTTGGCCTTCAGTAGCCCTTCAGTAGTTCTGTAGTGTTAAGCCTGCTGAGCACATAAGATAAGAACTTCTTTGCTGAGTAGAGCTGAGCACTCTGCTATTTATATACGTCAGAAGAACCAAGTTCCTTTGCCTTTACCTCAGAGAATGAAAGGCCATTAGCAGCCTGTGCTTAGTATGTAGAGAAAGAACTGGATCATGGTACTGTTTATATATAGAGTAGTAGAGGTAGGAAATAGTTTTAACTTAGGTCTCTTTGATTCCTGTATTTTATGAGATCAGCATTATTATTTTCCTCCTCACTTAGATGCCCATTTTATTTATGCGTATGCATCCTATATATACCCCTACATATATTATTGTACCTCAGCAGTTTATTTAGTAACATCCAAATTAAGTAATGGGCTTCTTGTCTGTTGAAAGCTTACCAATGACAGCTTATGTTGTAAAGGTCATTCTTAAGTCTGCCTGTCAAAATGTAGGAGCAGTTGCTGCCCGAATGAGTGTTGCTTTTGTTGACACACAGGTTTCAGACTGGTTTTAGATAAGTAGACTTGAAACTTTTTTGATCATGTCATTTTCTGTTACGACCCTAAATGTGTATATATGTATGTATTTGTGTGTGTGTGTACTTACTTGATCTTAGGACTTAGGTCATACCTAGAAGTTTGAAAAGTGCTACTTTATCATCATCATCATCATTATTATTATTATTATTATTATTTAAAAATATTTATTTTTTAGTTGTAGTTGGACACAATACCTTTATTTTAATGTGGTGCTGACGATCAAACTCAGGGTCTCACATGTGCTAGGCGAGTGCTCTACCATTGAGCCACAAAACCAGCCCCCAAAAGTGCTACTTTTGATAATTGATTTTGAAGCTAGTAGGCTGTGCTGAGTAATTCTGACAAAAGTATATGGGAGTGAACCCAGGGCCTTGCACATGCTAGGGAAGTATGATACTGAACCACACCCTAGCCATTCTGACAGAGTGATGTACTTGTTTGGGAGCTTGGGAGCTCTCAGAAGTATATATCTTTCTCTTCTTTAATCTGTCATCTTACTTGTTAACATATTAGACCATTTGTTCAGGGCATTTTAAAAAATGTAAAATACCTATTTTTAGATCATAAATTTAGATTACTAATACAAGTATTTTAGCTTTATGGTATCACCTCACCAGATTATTTGATCATTCATTGCCTCCCCACCCTAAAAATGTGTGTCATATGTTGCTTCTGCTCCTCCCCCCTTTTTTTTTGTGTGTGTGTGTGAGAGAGAGAGATATATACATACATACATACATACATACACACACACACACACACACACACACACACACACACAAACACACACACGCTGGGGTTGAACCCAGTGCTAGGTAAGTACTTTCAACACAGAGCTGCATCCCCAGTCCCAGAATGTCTGTTGCTTCTAAGAGAAAATAATGCTCTATATTTAAGCTGTGTTTATAAAATGGCAGCATTTAGAGAAATTTAAACACTCTCAGAGCTATCCCTTTCTAAAGCACATAGCAACGTGATTCTAAACCCTTGGTCTCTGCTCACTTACTAAGCTAAACCTCACTTAGCAGGAGGCTACTTACATTTGTAAATATATCTTTAGCACATAGCTGTGTTATCTGTGTGATGGTGTTCCAGAGTTTGAAGAACCTCCCTTTTCCTTTAAAATAGGAAGCTAATGTTGCATTCTACCTTGGAATTTTCAGTTTTACAGATGATATTGTGCTCAAATATTGACTCTTCCTTCTTATCTCCCCCCCCCCCCCTTTCTCATGATTCCTAGGAGTGTTTTTGGGCTTAGGCTTGAGTGGAATCATTCCCACCTTACACTATGTCATCTCAGAAGGATTCCTGAGGGCTGCCACCATAGGGCAGATAGGCTGGCTAATGCTCATGGCCAGCCTCTACATCACAGGAGCTGCCCTCTATGCTGCCCGGATCCCTGAACGCTTCTTTCCAGGCAAATGTGACATCTGGGTAAGTGTAATCAGGGGTAATCAAGCATGTGTACCTCTTAGTGGATTATTGGCAGACTAGGAAGTGATAAAATCAAAAAAGTTTCAGACTCAAAATTGAGACTTTTATTCTGGACCTAACTCTGTCCCTCATTAGTTGTTTCTCTGGAGAGCAAAAGTAACAACAATTCCTATTTATTTCATGTCTAGCACTGTACTAAGTACTGTGTTTGGGTTACTTATTTAATACTTTAGCTCTATAACTGTTATTTATAGTTTCATTTTGCAGATTAGTAAATTAAGACTTATCTAAGGCACATGGCTATTAAGTGGTAGAATCAGGCTAGTTCTAATCAATCCTGTTAACTACGCTGTAATGAAAAATCATTTAACCATTCCTTAATCTCATTGTCCTCATTAGTGAAACAAGGTTATGGACCAGATTTTTGCCAAAGACTTTTTTTGGGACCAGATATACTAAGGTCCTTTTAAATATCAAAGCCCTGTGATTTGTAAGGGGAGATTGTGTGTATGAATTGTTGGAGGAGGAGGAAGAGTTAGTTAATTGGACTGTTGTTAGTAAGATAGTAGAAAAGAGGAGGAGAAAAGAAAATATATAAGGGACTGGTATTGATAGGAAATTAACAGAAGAGGGCCTGCAGCATTTCAAATGTGGAATTGGAGTGTTGTTTAATATGAAATCTGACCTTTAGAATTCTGTGGCTTAGCTGTTGTTGATTTTTATAGACTAAGCTGATTATGTAATCACTGTAAAGTTTAGTTTAGCTGTCTATAAAATGAAGATGATCCTGAATTTCAAGCAGTCTTTTGACCTTCAAATTAGCTCATTTATCCCTTTTGTTTCATTATGATTTTGAGATTGATATGGAATAATTTTTATTTCTTCCTGCCTTTTTGGGAAAATTAATCTAATTTGGTTTCTAGGAAACATCTCTTGGGATGTGACTTTTTTAAAGTTTATATATATTTATTTCTCAAATCAGTCTTTCCCTTAGTAAATACTACCTTGCCACTGGGCTTTTTCATTTTGAGACTATAATGAGAGAATAGTATAGGTTTTGAAGTGATGCTTATCGAGCACATCGAGCTTGAGATGTGAAATAGCATTCAACAGAACAGGTAAAATTTAAATAGTATCACGTGCTTATAGACCAGCTTCTGACTTGATAGGAAAGTAAGAGACTCTCTTTAGTCTTTTTTTTTGGGCGGGAGGGGGCAGGGGTAGCAGGGATTGAACTCGGGGGCACTCAACCACAGCCACATCCCCAGCCCTATTTTGTAGAGACAGGGCCTCACTGAGTTGCACCTCATTTTTACTAAGGTTGGCCTTGAACTTCTTGTGATCCTCCTGTCTCGGCCTCCTGAGCCACTGGGATTACAGGTATAAGCCACCACACCCAGTTTACCCAGCCTTTTGATATATATGTTGTTTGTATAGTTCTAGAATCTTACTACTGAAGTAATAAACTCTAGGGACCTTTTTTTTTTTTTTTTTTTTACTTTTCTACTAGATGCTGGTAGTTTTCTTTAGTTTTTCTAACAGAGAGCATTTAAATGACCACAGCTCTAATATTCTTGTTCATGAACAAAAGTATTTGGTCATATTCTGCTGCTGGATATCAAAGAATCCTTAGGAACCTTGTGGTCTTATTGCAAGACATTCTGTATGTTGTTTGCTCCCAAGTTCACCAATACTTTAACATGCAGATTTTCATGTCTAGAGCTTAGTGGAAGAAGCTGAATTTCTTTGGGGAGAGCTGGCTTTCAACTCAGCAGAATGTGATATACCTAATGGTATATCAGGATCTGTGGACTCCTTGAAGTCATGTCCATTCCCTATCTTCTGCTTAGCATAAGCCAGGATTAAATGATCCTAAGAATTTTTTACCACTCCTTTTTTTTTCCTCTCTCCAGTTTCACTCTCATCAGCTCTTTCACATCTTTGTGGTTGCCGGAGCTTTTGTTCACTTCCATGGCGTCTCAAACCTGCAAGAGTTCCGGTTCATGATCGGCGGAGGCTGCACTGAAGAGGAGGCACTGTGATAACCTACCAGTAGCCAGGGACTGTTACCCTGAACCCAGGCCTGCAGCATCTGCAGGCCTCCCTACTGGCCATTTATGCCAGTACCAGAGGAGCCCCAAAACCTTGATAGCCTCATGGGCTTTGTGACGGCCCAAGGGCTCTGCGTGGTACACGACTGAGAAGAGAAAAACAAAAATAAATCATACCTCAAAGGATGGAGTGCATCAATTTGGAGAAAAGGAGGAATGGCCCATACCCTGACTTATTCTTGGGATCTACTGATTGAGGGCTTTGCAAGACCCTTGGCAAACTGGCTTCTGATCCGTATCATAATTTATTTGTAGAAGATGGGGAAACAGTTTAGCTGGTGATTCTCTCTTCTCCCTTTCTCTTTAAAACAATAGTACAGTCCAATTTAGGTGAACATTTATATCCAATTAAGGGGTGGGAGTGTGATTTTAGATGCTCTTTTGGGAGAACAAAGACATTAATGTAAATAAGATTTCTAACTTACTGTTTAAAGAATTTATATAAATGTTTAAAACATAAGGGTTGGGGAGGGAGGGAGAATTTTTGTATAGAAACATGCAAGTACCACACACTGTTTCAATTTTGCACAAAGTGAGGGAAAATCAGGTGGTAGCCCCAGAATGTGCAGCGGTCTTGGTGCACCAGGGTGCCTTCTAAAGGCCAACACGCACACCTTGGGCCCTAGCGGGGCAGAGATATTAGCCAAGCCCAGTGATCACTTGATCACTCTCAATTCCAATAGCCTTTGGGCATTCTGAATTAGAGGTAGGAGGAAGTGATGTGTGTTTCTTCAGTGGAAGCAGCACATAAATGACTGACAAGATGTGTTTAGGTAAAAGGCAGTCATTTGAAAAGCTGTCTTGTAGGCCGATAGTGACCCTTTCTAAAGAGAAGAGCCAGCTAGTCCTGCTCTTGATACTGGTGGAGACAATGGAGGAACCCTGGGAACGTTAGCACAGGGGCTCATCTGATCACTTCCTGGCATCCCGTTCAACTTGGTGGTAGTTTTGGTCTGACTTGAGGCGTGGCAGTTGCTATTGGAGCTCTGAACCACCCTGTAAATTTCTATTAAAAATCATTCTATTAAAAATCCTGCAAATAAAAATTGCCTATTCCCTGGCATCATAGTTCTGGTGTGGAGCCAGCCACAGATGAGATTCTTATTTGTGTAGAGAAAGAAACCTGTCTTTAGACCAGAAAAAAGTTGAGTTTTGCCTCTGGTGTGTGGTCTTGGTAAACCTGGTGTGACGGACACCGTGGTTGTCTTTGAAGAAAGCCTGCAGAAGCCTCCAGCGCCCACTGTGGCATTTTCAGCTTCACTGAGCCCCATGTTGCTGGGGGACATGTTTAGAAGGCAATGGCATGTTATTGCTAGTGAGTCTGGTAGAATCCTTAAGTCCATGTTTTTGAATTGCTACTAGAAGTGAAAAACTATTGCTCTTGACCCAGGTCTGCCTTGTTATGGTGGCAGGGAGAGTGGTGGCAGGGAAGGATCCAGTTCTTAGACAAGATGTGTTCTGATCTTGGCTCACAGGTGAACCTCTAAAATAGCACTCAAGTCTCGGGTTACTGCCATCCAGGACTTCAAGAGGGTGTGTTACATCCTGTGGGGGGTGGTAGGTATTAGAACTGCCACTTAGGTCCTAAGGCAGAGGGGCTGGCATTGTCAAAGGGGTGTCTAGGAGTATGAGAAGGACGTCTGGTTTGTTCAGTAGGGTTTTGTTATTGTCCCCACCCTGCCTTCCTTTCCCTGTGAATCTCCAGCTACAGCTGGGGTCCAGGAAGAAAGAATCAGTGCAGAAACTTGGGAAGAACATAGGAGTGTTTTGGTTCTGGATAAGGTCACTGCCCTAGGTGGCCCAAGCAAAAGACTCAGTGGATGAAGGGCCTGACAGATCGAACAGTATTTGTTTCTTTAGAAAATAGTCCAACAGGACAGTGGCCAACTGGAAGGAAGCTCACTTAGTTTCCTGGGAGCAACAGCACATATCAGAAGCCAGACTTGCTCTTTGGTCATGCACTTTGGGGTATGGGGGTATGAGATGCAGCCCTGTAACAACACCCAGAGAAGTAGCAGTCTTTGGGCCCAGTCACCCCACACCCCAAAGCAGGAAGATTCTGGTTCAACATAGCACAAACCCTTAGGGAACATGAAACCAACACCACCAATGTGTAATCCAGTCAACTCTCCCTCTTTTGGGTGTGTATGTGTGTGGGTATATGTATGCCCACTTGTGTGTGTGTGTCCACGTGCAGCTCACTACCAATAGCCTCTATGTGCACTTGACCTACAGTGCCCGCTGAGAACTCACCAGGTTGGCGCCTGAATGCCTTACTCTCAGCAGTCAGAGGCTGGCTTGCTCTGTGCAGATTTTTAATTTTCTTTTTTGGCCCTGGGCTGTTTAGGACCTCTACAGCTTCATTCTTTCACCATTAAATAGTGGCCTTTTTCAGTATTTTCCCCTCCCCCTTACAAATCGCTGAAGCCACAAAGCACATTTTTGGGGATCATAGAAGGTTGGGGTTCCAGAAAGGTATCTGTGATGGTTCCACTCACCATGGGATTTCCCTACTTGCTGTATTCTCAATTTCTCTAATAAAAAGAGCCAAATGGAAAATGAACTTTTGTTGTATTTTTCATCTTACTTCCTTTAGCTCTTGGTATATCCTTGAAGCCTTAATTCAGACACTGAAGTTTAGGAAGTTTTAGAAACTTCCCATCGTAAATACACAAATAAGTGTGCTTGTTCCCTGCTTGCTTTTCCTGACTTTTATCTAACTTGGACCATGTTTAGAACAGAGAGGAAGGCTAACTCTAAGAAGCAGTTCTTAATTCATTGTTGGAAGTTTATAAAAACAATACCCTAGGGGCTTGGGATGTAATTCAGTCGTGGACCACATTAACTAGCATGAATGTGGCCCTGGGTTTGAACTGCAGCACTACCCAAGAAAAAAGCAACAAGAACCTAATATAATGAACACTAGGCCATGAGTTGTGTTAAAGAACTTTCTCATAACCTTATCCTGTACCTCGTCCTATAACTGTCAACTTTTGGTTGCTGTGACAAAATATCTGAGAAAGTCAAAGGAAAAGAAGATTTATTTTGGCTCACTGAGAGGTTTCAATTTGTGGTCTCTTGGCTCTGTTGTCTCTTGGTCTGTGGTGAGGCAGAGCATCCTGGTGGGGAGGTGCAGTGAAACAAAGCAGAGAGGGACAAAATATACCCTTCAGAGACACACAGAGACGCACCTCTTCCAACTAGGCCCCATTTTTATTTTCTACCATCCCTGGAGATCAAGTCTAGCAGTCGACCTTTGAGGGCCCTTTTCAATCTAAACCCTCTAACAACCCTATGGGCTAGTCATGCTCATTTTATACTTGAGGAACCTGAAACCTACGAAGTTTTTCTGACTGATGCCAGAAGTGTTCACCAGAGAAAAAGTGAAAGAAAATTTTAAGGAGAAAATCGTCTCTTGTCTGCAGTTGAATCTGTTATACCAGACTGTTAAAACAGGTATATTGAAGGTTTGGGGGTTGGTTAACCTGATCTCATTTAAGGTTAGGAAATCTCAACCTTCTTGCCTTAGGTAAATTAGTATTTGCTGGGGAATTTTCAGTACTTGGTTATTTTCATGTTGAATTCTCACAGAGTCTAGTTACAACTTAAGGTTTTCCCGTGGGTTATCCAGATGTAGGTCGGGACTGTGTTGATTCCTGACAAAAACTAAACAGGCCCACAGAAAACCTGCTTTGGTTTTTCCTGGTCTCTGGCTGTCTGTGTGCTTTCCATTTCTCAGGTGATGTCCTGTGCATATTGTAGATAGATGAGGACAAATCTGAATTTTGATTTGATGGAGTGCCAGGGCTCTGAGTGCCCGAGAGAAGCCCGTGGACATTGTTCCTTCAAACTTACCTGGAAACATCCTTTTCTTAAATACTTTGCACCGTTTTATGCAGTATATTGCATTTCCTTATTCCCACATGGGGCACAAGGGCATAGGCTGTTCACTCACCACTTCCATGCCTTCAACTGTTTTTTTTCTATTTTTTTATTGGTGCATCATGATTGTACATAATGGTGGCATTCATTGTGACACTCCGTACATGCAGACATAGTGTTAGAATTTAGCCAATGTTGTTACCTGTTATTTCCCCTTTACAAGCCCTTATCCCTCCCTGGTCTCTTTCCTCTACTGATATATGTTCAATTTTCATGAGAAACTTTTTCGCCACACCCCTGCCCCCTTCTTCTTTTTCTTTGCCCTAACTTATGCGTGAGCAAAAACATGTTAGCACTTGACCTTCTGAGCTTTCTGCCCTCAACTGTTTGACTTGAAAACAAGGCTAGTGTGGTTCATTCTTTGCTGCTGCTTGGCATGGTCTGGATCTGGGAGTGGGAATCATGGGGCTGGGAATTAGACTGCATGCTCAAGTAGCTTTGGACTGTACCCTGCCATTGCCCCTTCATGCTAGCCTAGGAATGAACAGTGGCAGGCTTAGTCCCTGTTCTGCCATTTGCCATGTCACGTGGGCAAGAAATTTTTACCTCCCTAGTCTCTGTTTTCTCACCTTTCAAGAGAACTGATGATGTATCCTTTGCATCCTTCACTGAGATGCTGCTGCTCTTAGTGAACATTCATTCCCCACGGTGATTCTGCCAAACCCTTGCTCCAATCCTTCCTTTTGTGGTCTTTGAGCCCCGGCCACCCCCATACTTATATGTCCGTACATGCATACATAGTGTTAGTAGTCAGTGTATTCCTGGTACTGAGGAAGGGGAGTATGACAGCAGCCTTGAGCTGAACAAAGGTGTACAGCACTGACAAGAGATGCCAAGATTTTGTACCCCTGTTTACTAAATGACTGAGGTGCCAACTTTGCTCCTCTGAAGTCAAGTTGACGGTTCTGCTGTGTGAGCCAGACTGCCACCTGCTGTCCCTTCATGGTTCTGTTAAATGTGGAAAGAGGAAGAATAGCCCTGACCTTCAGAGGCATCTATAGAAGAGCAGTGCTGGTTAATCAGAAGTGATTTCACGGGTTCAGAGAGGGTTCCAGATCTCACAGGCCACCCTTGGCTGTATAGAGACGAGGGACCCAGAGGAAGGCCAGCACTCCTGCTTGCGTTTTTCACTCTGTTGCCAAGATAGTTGATAAATTTGCCTGAAAATACTTTCCCTGGTTGGGTGGGAAGACAAGCCCTTCTGAAGACAGCACTGGACAACACTGTCCTGGAGAGAGGCTGGAGGCGGTGTCTGTGGTCATGGGCCACAGCAAGGAGTGGCTGGCCCAGAAGTCAGGAGATGCTCATCCTGCCACGCCTGCCACAGTTACGTCTTCATGATGTAGGGAGGCACTCAGCTGTGGCATCACCTTGGTGGGAGAGAGGGCTCCCTGCTGTTCCTAGCCCACATGGGCCAGGTGGGCACCTATGACCTTTGGCCATTATTCCTGGTTTCCAGGATGTAATTTCTTTGTCCCCACCTCCAAGAAAAACGTAGTTGATAATTGTAGTTAACTGCCTACGCAATTTTAGGCAAATTACATGAGTGTATTACATTTGATCTTCCAATAATTTGGAGCCAGTTTTCAGCTCTCTAAACCCTAGTTCCTCGTCTATAAGATGGGGTAAACATGTTACCGACTTCAAAGGGTTGCTGCAAGGAGTAAATGAGTAAATGCATGTTATTTTCCTGGTACATGTAAATCGTAATCATTGCTAATACTTTCCTGCCACTTAAACTGTCTTCTGCAAACGTCAGTGACTTTAGCTGTAAATGGGAAATTGATCCCTTCCTCACAGGATTGGAGTGAGACTTAAATGACAGAGTAACACTGTGACAGTCTATAATGTAAGGCACTTTCAAATGTTCTAATGAACACATGGAGTTGGCCTGCCTTAGAGGGAAATTGGAGCTGTTTGCTGGTGGGAAACTGGGCCAGCTGAGGGTTGTGGAGGATAGGGAAGAAGTGACCTCTGAGTTCCTGTGTGTATGCCACACCAATTCTTGTGGGGCTGGGCCGGGCCTTCTCATCTGAGATTGTTTTAACTTCAAGGATCTGAGGCACCCCAGAATTTCTACATGGGTTCTGCTCGTATTATTGCTCCTACAACAAAGTCTGCTGCCTTGGGCTGGGGTTGTGGCTCAGCAGCAGAGCACTTGCCTCACACGTATGGGGCACTGGGTCCAATCCTCAGCACCACATAAAAGTAAATAAATAAAATAAAAGTATTGTGTCCATTTACAACTGAAAAATATTAAAACAACAACAACAAAGTCTGCTGCCTCTTGGGATTCAGATTTGGAGTAGAGAAAGCTCCAAGATGTCGGGACCCTGGGGAGAGTTGGGTGTATAACTGTGTGTGAGGGGTGTTTCCAGATGCAGCTGCCTTACCAGTGGACTCTGCTTTGTACACTGAAATGTTCCCCAAAGTTCCACCTTCGAGGATTTGGGACAAAATCAAGTAATTTTTTTTTGTAGATCCCTGGCCAGCAGATGCCCATGACCAGGACCTGGACCTCACGGGAAGTCTGGAGTTGATGCTCAGGAGATATCTCACCATGCCTCTGTGAAGGTCTGTGGGTCACACTGAGACCTCAGTTTGGTGGCCCCAATTCCTGCCTCCACCCCTACAAGTACATCATTGTCCCATGCAGCAGCTGCAGAGCTCAGCCTGTTTTATTTTACTTTATTTGTACCTGGAATTGAATACAGGGATGCTTTACCACAGAGTCACATCCCCAACCCCTTTTTAAATGTTTTATTTTGAGGCAGAGTCTCTCTGAGTCTTTAGGGCCTTGCTAAGTTGCTGAGTTTGGTCTCGAGCTTGCAATCCTCCTGCCTCATCCTCCCAAGCTGCTAGGATTACAGGCATGTGGCTCTGCGTCCAGCCTGACTTTTTATTAGCTGCAAAATTTCCTTTAGGAATTTTTAAAAAGAAACAAACAAGCAAACAAATTTTTCAGAAGTTCTTCAGCAGCAACAGTCTGAAGACATCACACACAGGCATGTTGATAGTTTCCTAAAAGGGTTTGATACATATTCCTATCCTGTTCTTGGTCTTTCTTTTTACTATTTCCCTCTCTCTCTCTCTCTCTCTCTCTCTCTCTCACACACACACACACACACACACACACACACACACACACACACCCAGCAGCATCTAGGAAATGCTCCATCCTCCTTTTCAGCCAGGCATGCTCTTGCCTCAGTCTCCTCCCTGCCCTTGGCCTCACTTGGCTCCTCCTGCTCAGCACCTGTAGGTCCGTGGATTCTCAAGATCAGCCTGCTTCATTGGAAACAGGTCTGATCTGCAGAATAGGTGGAACTAACTCTTTAGTCTTGGTCTAAGTCCGGCTCATGCTGGACTCCTGAAGAGAAGAGACGAAGCACAGCAGGATGCCCACAGAGCCTGGGTGAACCGTACCAGGCACCCTGGAGGGTCTTTGGAAAATGGCGTCTGGGGCTTTGTTCCCTTGTTCTTCCAGCAATCTCTGGACGCAGGATGAGCACAGGCCCGGGAGGTAACCCAGCTGCAGTGAACTGCGTCCCACACCAGAGGCTGACTTCTTAGAATGTCTCTGGAAGGATCCTCTTGCAGTGAGTGTCACCGCAGAAGCTGAGGTGGCAGCACCCAGGCACCCAGAGGCAGCAGGAGCAGGGGGAGCCAGGCCGACGTGTCCGAGGCGCCGCCACAGTCCTGAGCGTTCTCCTGTGAACCCAGAGCAGAGGTGAGAGGGCGGCATCTACAGCAGAGGCACCTTCCCATCCAGAGGGGCAAGGATGGGCAGGGGTCTCTGGGACTAACAGGGGTCAAATCCTGAGAGAGAAGGAAGTTTCAGAAAGTAAAGCCGCCACCTTTCTTAGACCTTTCAGGGGAAAAGTAGAGGTTGCACACTCACTGGAAGCAGAGACCAGGTCTCCCGACCCTGTTGCTCAGGGGTTTCATGGTGGGTTCCTTATGTAGCATAATCGATGGAGTCATTGGCCACTGGTGGCAACTCCATCTCCAATCCCCAAACCTTGCCCAGAAGTCAGGGGATGCGGCTGAAGTCCCCACTCTCTAATAGGCCTGGCTCTTTCTGGTGACCAGGCCCCATGCTGGACCTAGGGGTCCCAGACACCGGTCATCTCATTAGAACACAAATCACTCTTATTCCAGAGGTCTTAGAAGCATGGTGTCAGGAACCCAGGGACTTAGGCCAAGTGTCCTTCTCACTCATGTCACCCAGGAAGTTACGGGGTTTTAGGAGTTCTGTGCCAGGAACTGTACAAAGACCCCTTGTGGTGTCCCCATTTCACATGATGTAAATATGAATGCACAGGTATGAACACTTCCCAGTGAGATCCACATGTACGGTTGCATTCATCAGTGTCCAGATATGCTGGCATCTACAAGGGCACACACACTTGGCAGAGAATGTGGAACCAAGACCAAGACCCCTGCCACAGCCCACCCAGCCTCGCACCTCTGGATGAAAGGCATGGCAGGAATCTGGTCTCCGGCGGGGCTTCTGAGAGCGCATCCTGTCGCACTTGACAGAGGCATTATGTATAGAACTCACAAGGTCAAGGTCAACCGCTCTGAACCCCTAGAAGAACCTGCCCCTGGTGGGCCCAGCTTCCAAGGATCGGGGAGGAAGGAAGGCTGGCCTCAGCCCTCAAAATCTGAGCCTCAGTGACCTCGGAGCCCACCCTCCCCACCCCACATGTCCTGGAGGATGGGAAGGATATATTTGACTTCCGTGGCCTTCTGCAGGACTGGCGGGAAGACACTGCAATCGCAGGTGGGATCTGTCACTAGCAGGAGCAGGTTGGTCTTGGGAATCTGCTGCATCACAAATATCCTGCAGCAAAGAGGGGGCGGAGGTCAAGGGCTTCCCCAGGCACCACGGCAGCCACCACGAGAAGGTCTCCGAGGAGAGAACTGGAGGCTCAAAGTGTGAAAGTGGGGGCACAGGGGGAGGGGCAGAAACTCACATTGGATCCTGGGCGGAATAGCCCGGGACCAACGACCCAGCCCTAGTGACTGACTTTACCACAGCTTTCAAAGTTACATCTGTCCTTTTCTAGAAGATGGAGAAGGTGAGGAAGGAGTTGTTAATGTTTGCAGGGACGCAAGGATGCTCCTGAGCAGATTGGGCTGTAGGGCGACTCTTGCTTGGGGTGTATGGGGAAGTGCAGTGCAAGGATGGGCCACTAGGTGGCACAATGCCACCGCACAGCTCAGGAGGTCTGAGGACAGAGGAGAATGACTGGTAAAGCCAGGCAGGCACAAGGTCCCAGGGCGTTACATAACAAGGACAGCTGCCATTCACCGAGCGATTCCCAGGGGCCGGGTGATGTCACACAGACACATCTGTTTGTCTAGGCGTCTACACACATATGTCTACGCTTAGCCTTCACAGCACTCTGTGAGGTTGGTATGGCCCTGTGTGGTAGAGGACAAAATGGAGCCTAGGAGAAGTGATTTTCCCAGGGTTTCACAGCGAGGGTGTGGCAGAGCCAGTTTTTAAACTCAAGTCTGTCTACTGGAAAGCACTTGCTTGACACATCCCCATCGACTCTGTCCCTACAGCAAAGCTTGGAGATAAATGCACAAAACAGAAATTGTTCCAAGAAAACTGCTTTGTGTGGCCAAAATCTTGCCTGACATCACGTAGTAGGAAGAGATGGAGACTGAATTTGTCAGAGGCCCACATGCGAGGCTTTACACCACAATAGTTAGCTTGGGTCTGGCTGTCTCAGGGACAGCCCAGCGGTCCCTGGGGAACAGGAAGTCTGGTTGAGAGAACAGCCCGGAGGAGGTCATTCCTCCCAGCCCAGGGCAGAACTCCCTGGGTGTGTGTGTGTGGGGGGGATCCTCTGAGGTTTGGGAACAGAAAACCCACCCTTCCGGGGGCCTCTCTGCCTTCTTGGGCCAGGGCTGGTGGGATCTAGTGGTCTTGACCCTGGAGCAAGACTGAGGGGCTCCTGCCCGGAGGCTCTGGCCTGGGGGTAGGACAGACCACAGACAGGGACAGCAGTGGGAAGGCCGGTCTAGGACCCTCTTCTCTGCACTAGACATATTCTAGGGCAGACCTAGGTTTATCTGTTGCTCCTTTTCTCAGATCTGTGGCGTTGAGTGCACGGCCCTGCTGTGGGCTGACCTGTGCCTCAGCGTAAGGGATGGAGATGGCAGAGGTCACTGAGGGAGGCTGTGGAATCCTGGCTGTGGGGCCTCAGGTGGGGGCTATCTTGCCAGGAGTGGGAGCTGGGGACAGGTCAAGCTGCCCAGGGGGTCTTACTTCTGGCAGGCCCCACACTCGATGATGCCGTTGGTCTCCTGAATGGCTGTCTGGTGCACAAACACGGGGTACTCTGTGTCGCAGGGATGCAGCAGCTCCTGCTTCTTATGCTTGTGGGCTGCAGTGGACAGACGTGCCTCTGTGAGGAAGGGCCCCACAGCCTCCTGAGGGCCTTAGCACCCCGTGAGTGGCTGCAGAGGCCTCAACACTTCACCCACAGTGAGCCCCCTGCTCCTGGTCCATGGCAGATGCTCTCTGGTTACAAAGGTCTCGGGACTGTGCGGGATGGGGAGGTGGGGAGAACGGAGAATAACTGAAGCCGCCTGGGTGTCGGGGACCGTGGAACTCGGGCATGAGTGTCACACTAGCTCCTGACCCTGAGGAAGCCATATTCTCTCTTTGGAAGCCTACATCCTCATCATAAGCTGGGGGTGGGAAGTGCCCCATCTCAAAGGTTCCTGAGAGGGACCTGGTGCACCCTTGTTCTTGCATCCTCTCTCCTCCAGGCACCCTCCCTGTTCCTGCTGGAGGGCCCTGGGTGAGCAGAGGTCCTGCTAGGAGCAGCCTGAGTGAGGGCATGCACCTGGGCCCCGCCCTCCTTCACGAGGCGAGGCAAAACAGGAGGGGTGGCTTGGTGGGTGGATTGTGGTCCCTTCACTCTGAGACCTGACCCCTCCCTTGTGGACACACCTGTGTCCAACTCTCAGGTAGCTAAAACGCCATGCCAGGGCAGCTCTTGGACAGGCCAGGCCCTGCCGGCCCACCCCTGCCACCAGACCCCAGCTTCTGCTACTGAGCAGTGAAGGGAGGGATAGATCTCTGCACCCAAGGCCACCTGAGCCTGGAGGCCCAGCTCCCGGATATTGGGGCTCCTTGGTGGATATCAGGTGAGGTGAAGCCCCTTCATTCACTGAGACAAGACAGGGGCCCTGGAGACCAGGCAGCTCCTGCAGAGGGGCGGAGAGCAGAGCAGGCCTGCGCAGGCCCGGGGCTGGAAGCAGCACTCCTATTTCTCCGTCACAGGCATTTCCTTTGCTTCCCAGACTAGGGGTGAAATAGGTGGGGCAGGTGGGTGGACACAGGTGGAGCTGGGACAGGGGCTCCTACTAAGGGTTAGCAGGAGGGCCGTTGGTCTCCCTGACTCCTGGACCCAGAAGTTCCCTCCAGACTTTGAAGCCAAGAGGCAGGGCCAGTGGGCAAGGAGAAGTCCTCAGGGGCCAGAAACATCGGCTCAGGCTCCTTCCCGAGCTGACCCTCCAAGGAGGGAGCTGGGTGGCCCTGGAAGTCTCCGGACCTGACTCTTCTCCTCCTGCGGGGTGCTGACTCAGTGCTGGGCCTGTCTGCCTGTCACCTGAGCCACTTTGGTGGGTGAAGTGTGTCAGTGATAACACTGCTCACAGCCACAATAATAATAGGGCTGGGCGGCTTCCCCAAGGTCACATTACTCCTGGCTGGGGCCTTGGGCTCCAGGAAAAGCTGTCCTGAAGAAGTGAAGCTCTGAGCAAGCAAAGGCAGGGACGGTCCTCAGCTTGCCAGATGACAGAGGTTGCGTCCCCACCCCATAATGAGGTCCTCTGTTCCTGGCAGAGAGAAGAGGGAGCCCTTTCTAAATGAGCTGTGATACATGGTTCCTGGCTCCTGTCACCAATATCAAGTGACTGTCCCCAAGCAGTCCTGTTATGAGTGTGCCTGGGGCCTCCTAAAGCGGCCTGGAAACATGGCAGGGGAACGTGGAAATGTGACCCCAGGTCAGAGGTCACCTCTGGGGCCAAAGGCAGCCAGCCCCAGGGGGCAGCAGGAAAGGGAGAGGGCAGAGCAAACCAGAGAGAGGACAGCCGTGGACATGATTCCTTATCATGAAGCTTAATGTTGAGGAAAAGATGGGCCGGGCTGAGGAGCTGCCCAGGCAACGGGGAAGTTCCAGAGCCCCCTGGAAAAGGTCCTTTTAACACGGACAAGTGGCGCGAATCCTGCTAACAGGAGGTGGCCTTGTGTGGTAGGGGGAGCTCTGAGTCCCCCGAGGGACAGCGCATCTGTCTGCTCTCACATTCAAGCTGGGCTCCTCCCCTGGGCCGTGGTGAGCGAGCCTCAAACCAGGTGAGAGAGGCTCTTCCTCACTCTGTCAGGACCCTCTCACCATGCCACTGCCTCTGGGGGACTCTGTCCTCACACAGTCGTGGGAAGGGTGTCATCCTCAGGGCCTCCTGGTGACCACTCTCTGGAACCCAGAGCACTGCCGAGGGCTGATGGACCCTGGGCTGGCGTGCCTGGGGAGACCTGGTGGCCGCCCAGCTGCACTTGGTCAGGGCCCCTGGACCACACCCTCTTCTCCTCCTGGAGTCTCTAATGTTCCCTGGGGTAGGACCATGCTCTGGGGGGTGAGGTCTGGGTCCCCAGGAATGGTGCCTGCAGCTGGATGAGGGACTTGGGGTCCCTGAGTCAGGGGTGTCCCAGGATGAAGAGCACTCAGCCCCCCTGGGGATGGCTCCTGGGGTATAGGGTTGAGGGCAGGCCCTCCTCAGCTCCCCAGCCCAAGTGGCCCCCAGGGTCTGCCCAGATGAGGCTACTTACAGTGATGGAAGACGGTTTTGGCTGCCCGGGGTGTGGGCAGGGTGGACATGGCACAACACAGGGCATGACGTCACACGAGGGCAGGATGTCACAGGGTGGTGATGATGTCACATGGAGGGGTGGTGTCCCGAGATGATGTGGTGTCACACACAGAGGTGAGGGACCGAGGGGTGAGGGGAGCCGATGAGAGAAGGCCAGGCGAGATGAAATGATGAACGACGAACGCCTTAGAGCCGCCCTCTCACCCACCCACGGCCCAAGGCGTCCAAGGAGCTGCCCAAACCCACCTGCTACGCCATCCTATCCCGGTACTCACCCTCTGCCACTCTGTCATACCAGGAGCCCCAGGCACTCCACTCCAGCAGGAGCCTGCCAGGCACAAAGCTGAGTCTGGGGGACCTCCCCACCCTCCCCTCCTGGTCCCTGAGAGGGCGGAGGGCCCTGGGTGAGCAGAGGTCCTGCTAGGAGCAGCCTGGGTGAGGGGAGGCCCCACACACCCGGGCCCCGCCCTCCTTCACCTCCTGAGCAGCCTCTTGCTCACGGGACTCCCTCATGAGCCACAGCCCCCACCTCCAGCCCCACTCACAGCAAGAGCTCACTCATCAGCCACTTGGTCGCCATCAGGAGGGCAGAGATCGGCTGGAGTCGGGGAGAGAAAGGACACACCTTTTGCAGCAGGTCCAAGGGGAGAGCACTTGCTCCTCTCAGCTGCCCTTGGACCAGATGGGCGGCTGCCTCAGCACCCTCCTGACCGACCGACACCCGCCCCCTGCAGAGGAAGCATCCCACAGCTGACTTATGTGGGCATTGCCTTTTGTGGGTCAGACATCTCTGGCAGGGTTAGAAGTGGCCTTCCATAAGGCTGGTCAAGTTCTCACCCTGATGGGCTCCTTCACCAAGGATCCCTGAAGATTTTTGTGGAGCACTGGGCCTTGAGGTGGGGGACAGACCCTGTCTCTAAATAAAATCTATAAAAAAGGCTGGGGACGTAGCTCAGTGGGTAAGGACCCCTGGGTCCAATCCTTGGTACCAAAAGTGGGGGGGGAGAGTCAGCCCTGGGGCCTGATGGCCTGCAGCTGGGTGGGAACAGTGTCCAGGTGACCTCTTTGGAGGACAAGGCAGAGGATGTACATGTGGGGGAGAGAAGGTCACTCACGCTGGCCAGGGGCTGGGCTGCGCTGTGGTGGTGATCCGGAAGCTTGCACATGGCCTGGTAGTCATACATAGTCACCCTGAAAATCAGAACCAAGGTGGACGGAGGCCAAGAACCCCTGCCACGCCCTGCCCCTGCTGGGGGTGGGGTGGGATGGGCCTCAGAGCTTGCGTTCACCAGGATCCATGACGGTGCCTGAGTTAGGACAGCAGACATGGACTGGGCACGTTCTGAAACGCTGCTTTTGCACTTTAAACGGCTTCAAGAAAAGAGCGGTCCGTGGCTTGCTCCTTTAGCTGGGTGGCTTTCCCTCTAGGGCTGAGCTGGGCCTGGAGGGTCCCTCCTAGGAATGTCCACGTGGCCATATCCCCCTCTCTGCCTCATGTTGAGCCCCTGGATCCTGAAAAATTCCTTCTGGGACTCTTTGGAGCTGTCATTGAGGGTTTTGGAGTTCAGATGCCGAGATCTGGCTGGTTTGCTGAACATCAGCTCTGTGCCCCACTTACTGGTTGAACGCCCCCATGTTGAGCAGCTGGGTCATGACAGCGCCGTCCACCTCCCCCAGAAATCTTCCCGTCTGTGAGGGAGAGAGAGAGAGAGAGAGAGAGAGAGAGAGAGAGAGAGAAGAGAAAGAGAGCAAGCAGATGAGCAAGCCCACTGAGCCACATCCCCAGCCCTAGTTTGTATTTTATTTATTTAGAGACAGGGCCTCACTGAATTGCCTAGTGCATCGCTGTTGCTGAGGCTGGCTTTGAACTCAGGATCCTCCTGCCTCAGCCTCCCAAGCTGCTGGGATTACAGGCCTGTGCCACTGGACCCAGCTTGTCATTCATTCCTGGACTCCCTAGACACAGCCTACCCTGACCCTGGTCCTCTCTGAGCTGCCCGCCCCCTCTACCCCAGTGTACTCCCAGAACAGTCTCCTCAGACAGCACCTGGGTTTTGTCACACTCTCCATTATCTAGGAAGGAAAGAAGGGAGGGAGGGATCCTCCCCTCTCCTCTCCCTCTCTCCTTTCACCATCAACCTTGTCTGGGGGGCACCATGGTGGCCCCGCAGCATCCCCCCAGGGCAGCAAAGCCCCAGGGCTTTAGTTGAGAAGCCAGGCTTGCCCCTGCCCTCCAAACCTGCCCCCAGTGCCTGGCTCCAGCCTCCTCTGGCCTCTGGATTCTGCTCTTCTCAGCATGGCGGGGCGGAAAGAGCCTGGTGGCTGGCCTTGGATTGGATTGGAATTCGGGTTGAGACTGGGAATCATGTGTGCCATACGGTGGCTCAAAGTGAGTGGCAGCTGTCATGACATGAACGTGGGTGTGCCCAGTGGGCCGTCGTCTCTGCCTCAATTACCCTTTCTCAGTCCTCTTTTCAAGGAACTTTCCTTCTCTTCCTCCTCTGAGAAGCACTTCAACAACCTGTGGCTGCATGTCCTAGTTCTGTTGTCACCCTGCCTGGGGTATATCCGGTCATCTTAGGCCTCCATTGCATGGAAAGCTGTTTGGGGTCAGGGTGCACGTCTCTGAGCTCCCCACGGTGCCTGGTACCTGGGCATAGTGAGGAACTTGGGCAGGGAAGGGAGGTGGGAGCCTGAGCCCATGGCCACATCAGGCTCTTGGCAGAGTGCTTTCTTGGCTCTGGGCCTGGCTGGCCTGCCCAGGCCTTTGTGAGGGGAGCACTTCCATGGGTCACACTTTGGCTGGAGGTGACAGGAGATGGCTTGGAGGAGAAAACCAGGTCAACTGAAGGAGGGGCGAGAAGTGAGGAGGAGAGCAGGCCAGGCCGTGGCAGGACCCCCATCACACCTAGATTCCCTGCTTCTGTGAATCTCCTCCGTAGCCAGCACACTCTGAGAAACACCTAGAACAGGAACAGGTGTTATGGCTCCCGATACCAGGAAACTGCACCCTGGCACAGGTGGGGGGGCTCGGGCCTGGCTGACCTCAAGGAGAGCCTGTGTTGTCCAGGAACCCAGGCAGGGCCTGCGCTGCAGAGCTGGGGAGCCTCGGTAACCCTTCTTAAGGAACAAGATTAATTGGAAACAAAGGCCAGTGGGAATGCAGGGCTCCTGTGCACCAGCTCAGCTGAGAAATTCTCTTCCAAATAAGAGTTGCTGCTGCCATATTGGATGACAACCTCAGGGATGCTCCCTTAATGTTTAACCTGCAAATGGGCCCACATTGAAAACTGGGGTAAGCTCAGGAAATGTCATTTTGTAAATTGGAAATAAATAAGAAAATATAGCCCTTGCATCCTACAGCCAGCCAGCCTGCTTGCCTGCCTTTATTCCTTCCCTCCTTCCTTCCTTTCTTCTTTATTCTCTTTCTTTCTTTTTCTTTTTTCTTTCTCCTTCCTTCCTTCCTTCCTTCCTTCCTTCCTTCCTTCCTTCCTTCCTTCCTTCCTTCCTTCCTTCCTTCCTTCCTTTCTTTCTTTCTTTCTTTCTTTCTTTCTTTCTTTCTTTCTTTCTTTCTTGTACTGGGTATTGAAGCCAGGTACTCTCCCACTGAGCTACTGTTCCAGCCATTTAATTTTTTTTTTTTTTTTAATTTTGGGACAGGGTCTCATTAAGTTACCCTGGCTGGCCTTGAACTTGCGATCCTCCTGCCTCAGCCTCCCAAATTGGGGAGACTACAGGTATGTGCTGCCATACCCAGTTTCTATGGTATTCTTTGTTTGGAAATAGCTCACTTATAAAATTAAAATGTAATGATACAAGCCACTGAAAATGAATGCCAAAATCATGATCTCAGAAACTGACAGGTTAATGACAGAAGCAAACAGGAGAAAAACTAGAGCTGGAGGCAAAGACTTGCCTGAGCTCTGCTGTCTCTTGACCTGAATGCCTGACCACCTTTCAGTCACAAGATGCTTACTCATCAGGGGGGTACCATGCAAAAATGAAAGAAATGGACAATAACCAAGAGCACAGACCAGTTTGGACAGACAAGGGCACATTCGCTGTCACACAGGACAGCTGATGATCAGTGCCTCCGGTGGTGGTATAAACAAGTGAGTGTCCTTTTGTTCAGATTAGGAGGCCTGATGGGGACAGGCATCACTGAAGAGGAAGTGGATAAAGCAGGGGACAGCAGAGAGGAATCAAGGGAATTCCAGGGACAAACACATGGAAAGGCAAGAGGCATCCAAATCCTGCTGCTCTTCAAGATCCAGCAGTAAGGCCAGCTGAAGTTCTTCCTGATCCCTCCAGCTTGAGTGTCCTCTCAGCTGGGTTTGCTCTTTTCTACTCTAGTTCCTGGGTATGCATCGAACCTCCATCACTGGACAGCAAGATCCTA
Organism: Urocitellus parryii; assembly: GCF_045843805.1. Classification (NCBI taxonomy): domain Eukaryota; kingdom Metazoa; phylum Chordata; class Mammalia; order Rodentia; family Sciuridae; genus Urocitellus; species Urocitellus parryii. Next base: position 116,556,574 of record NC_135535.1, on the reverse strand, counting down.
GGGGCAGAGACCCACCTCTGACCTCCCTCCCCAGCCTGCAGGGGCTTTATGTTTATTATCCATATTTGCTGAAGGAATGAGAGGGAATGAATGAATGACGTGAGTCTCCTCCTTCCTGGGACAGGGTAGTGGGGTGGACACCAGGCTCCTGATGAGGCTGGCCAAAATTACTACAAGCCTGTAATTTTAGTCTCTTTCCTAATTCTAGGCTTATTCATCAGTAACCAGTTGTTCAAACATTTTTTTTTTCTGAGAAGCCAGGTCTCTGACCAATGTATCCTGGACATTGGAAAAAATGTATCTCTGCAAATAAACAATTCTGTTTCCCAGAATATGTCATTCATCAGAAGGTGTCCATTCTCTTCTCCTTATTTAGTAAGGTAGCCTGACTTTAACAATGTTAGCTATGTGCTCAGCTAAAAGAACTACATTTCCCAGAAGCCCCTGCACTGAGGTCTGGCCAATGGAACATGAGTAGTCACAAGAAGGACTTCCGGAATCCACTTAAAGGGAGAAGGACTCTGTAGAGAGGCACTGCCCCCCACTGACCCAACCCCCAGTTATACTCCCCTTTGTCTGGGAAATGGACTAGAAGACAGTACCTTCCCTAGCAATGTTGTCATCTTGAGGGTGGAGACAGCTGGGGACTCCAGGAAGCCATGCTAGGAGCTTCACTGAGTCTTCTGAGAAGAATCAACCAGTGCTTTGCCTAAGGCACTGCAGTGGGGATTCTGTTCTTGACTGCAAACACACTTCCTAACTGGTAGTTTCTTTTCATTTTTGTTGGAGTGGATTAGTGCCACTTCGACTTTGGGTACCTTGCAGTTCAGGACTTGGGGTGGAATATGGAGCTGCACCCACAGCACAACCCTGTAGAGGGGTCTGGCTGCCCAGTGGTGCCTCTTTCCTGGGGGTAACACATGCATAAGTCGTAGTCCACGGGCTGATGCATCTAAAGGGCCTGAGCTCCCTGAGTTTAAGTCTGCAGTGAGTCTGGGAGGGAGGTTGGGAGGGAGGTGAGGTCCTTTGAGGTACCACCCAGGAACCTGGAGCAGGAAGCAGATGGGCTCTAGGCAGCCAAGAAGCAGAACTAATTAGATTCCTGCTGGTTGGGTGGTTGCCCCTGGACCTGGGCTAATTTCCCTGTCGTGGGAGGCTGTTGCTCATATGTCCCCTGTCCCCAGGGAGAAAGGGTAGTCTCAACTCTAGTGATAGAATGGAAAAAATGCCACATGTCCTCCTGATACCCAGGGACAGCCTCAGTTTCTTCTTCAAAAATGGGGACAAGTATCCTCTTAAGGGGTGTGAGGGTCAGATGTGTCACCGCATGTGAAACTACTGTGCCTGGCTTCCACAGGGATTATTGTCCTTCACTCCCTTCCTCATCTGGCCGCTGAGCTGAGCTTTAGAATCCCTGGATAACTGCCTTGGGTCACCAGAGAGCCTGCCTCTGCCGAGTCAGGAGGTTGCAGGGTTTTACTTCTGAAGCCCTCAGAGGGGCAGGGCCATTTGGGAAGCTGGGGTAGGGGGGCGTGTGGGGGCTGCTGCTGAGTACAGGGGAGCCCCAAAGACTCAGAGGCGGTGGGGGGGGGGGCTGTGGAACAGGGAAGGAGAGGGGGAGCCCAGGCCCAGGACAGGCACCTCTGTGGTGGCAGAAGGTGCCAGGGAGGGAGGGAGGAGAGCACAGTGCCTCTGAGACTTCAGGTCCCTCAGGGGAAGGTGCTGGAATGAAGCATCCCATTGTCTAGACTTGGTTGCCCTGTGAGGACCATTTTGAAAGCTCTGTGGATGAGTGTGGTTGGCAAACAAATGATAGGAATCTGAGTCCCCAGGCCCCGGTGACAGATCGCTGGAAGCATTATGATGCTTCACAGAGCCCCTGGCACTCCCCTGGCCCAGTCATGTGCCTCTGTCTCTAGACTCCAAAGTGAGGGCCGTAATCCTGTCATTCCTGGTCCTTTAAAAAAAGAATGAGCCCTGAGCCTGGAGAGGCCTCCTGATAGCCGGCCTGGAACTCCACCAGGAACAGGAGAGAGCTCGAGTCACCTCCCTGGGCTGGTCGGCAGACTGCAGACGGCCGCCCTGGGACAGGAGCACCCAGGAGGAGGAAGGGCTAGGCAGGACTTTAGGAAGGACTTTTGCACCTAAAGCAGCAACAGGCTTAGCTCCCCAAGCCCCTGATGGACCTTGGCAGGGACAAGGAGCAGCCTGAAACTCCTGGCACGTTACCCAGCCCGGAAGGCAGGAGCAGCCAACCGAAAAGCCCCAGCCACAGCAGCTCGCAGCTGCCCGGGCACTGCTTCTGAAATCTCATCCCGCTCCGAATCACTCCCTGGGAGCTCCTTAAAGCTCAGATGGCTTGAAGAAGTCCCTGGGTCTGGGGTGGGGCCCTCAGGCAAGCTCCCAGCCACAGATGCACTGTCTTCCAGGGATAAGTGGGGAGGAGTGGGGAGGAGGGGGTGAATCGAGGAGGGGCTTGTTTGTGTTTGGGGGGAGGGGCAGGTTTGGTAGGGGGTAGGAGTCTGTGCTGGAAGATTCTGAAATGGTTCACAGTGACCCCAGCTTCCTGGTAGTCGCGCCTGTCCATGAGGTTGAGTGTACCCTGGGCTTAGCAACTGACTTCTAGCTAATAGAAGATGGGAGAGTGACGGGATGTCATTTCTGAGGTCACGTTTCAAAGGCCAGTGGCTCCCCTGTTGCAACCCTCCCCCGCCCCCACCATCAGGCTCATCCACTTGTGGCTCTGAATGAAGGGGCTGCTCTGCTGTGTAAGCTGCCCTGCAGAGGGATTTGCATGGCCCCGAGCTGAGAGGGCTGCAGGCTAACGACCTTGGGGGAACAGCAGCTGTGCAAGTGTCTCTGCCCCTGCCAGCGTCTCTTGAGATGGGCCCAGGGTCGAGCAGTGTCCTCTTCAGAGCCTCTAGATCAGGGGTTGGCCTATGAGGGCCCAAGGGACAAACTTGGCTCACTGCTGGCTTCTGTGGGTCCTTGATCTAAGAATGGTTTGTTTTCAATGGTTCTTAAAAAATCAAAAGATTAATAACATTTCATGACACATGGAAATTGTGTGAAATTTGATTTTCAGTGTCTAGGATAAGGTTTGATTGGAACAATGCCATATTCATTTGTTACGCGCTGCCAGTGGCTGCTGTCTCCCTGCACGAGCGGAGCTGAGTGGTCCCCAAACGTGAACTATCTGTCCCTTTACAGAGAACGTCGCTGGCCCTCCTCTCCTGCTCTCGCCACCCTTCCATCCCAATGTCCCAGCTTGGCTTCACCCTCTGAAACTCTTTAGGCCCAGGCTGGGTCCTCGGGCCCTCGAAAGCCAGTACCTACCACAGAACCTACAGGGCCGCTCTGGCTTGCCCAGGCAGCAGGGAGCAGAACATGAATGACTGAGGGCATCAGATGGTCCCGAGCCTGGTTCTAACCACTTGGTTTCGACTTCTGTCACCACCCATTTTTCTGTCAGAGCAAGTGGGAAATACTAAGATGGACTGGTGCTCAGGCCAGGGAAGAGCCCCGTGGCCAAAAAGAGGCATGAAAAGGAAAAGGGGAAAGAAGGGCAGGCAGAGGGAGGTGGCCAGGGGACCTCAATGGCTAGTGAGCAGCAGGGGTCCTGCGAAGCATCCCTTTCATGGGCCCAGCCCCACCCCAGCCAGGGGACAGCCAAGGAAACCACATTTCTCTCTACTACTCTTGCTGCTGAAGGCCATTTAAAAATTATCCTTAAGGAATCAGATTCCAAGACCCTTGGATTTCTCCTCTTCCTCAGTTGCCACTTTTCTCAGTCTCCTTCGGATGCTCTGGCTCTGGTTCCTGCCATATCCTGACACCTTTAGGCTTAAGCCCCCTTCCAGTGGGGCCAGACCGCTGCCTCGAGGGGCAGAGAGATGGCCTCAGCCCTAACCCGGGTCAGCCACATCTCCAATTCCTGCAGCTCTGCCAGTACCCAGCACCCAGAATCAGGCTCCAGAGGACCATAGGCATTACCCTGATTTTTCCGAGGGGGAAACTGAGGCACAGATAATGGAAGTTGCTTGCCCAAATCATGTTTTGAATAAGTGGCAAACCCTGTGCTGAACCAAACACCATATCCCTTCCCCTGAGGTTCAGTTAGAGGCCATTTGGATACTTCTGGGCTTGGTTCAAGGAAATACATCAGGTGAATATATTCAGATTTGGTTCAGGTTTGAATAGGCTTCTTTTTCAGTTTCATTCCTGAATAAATAAATATTTAATTTGGGGACCCAATTTGGGGCTCAGCAAATATGCCTTTGTGAATGCCTGAAGGGTCCAGGGAGGGGTCCACGGCCACAGGGAGGATTGAGGGGTGCCAGGCAGGCTGTTGGGCAAGAAAGGATCACGCCCATTTCCTTGCTTCCCCTGGAAGGGTCAGGTTTGATGTCTAGAATAGAATTTTCTAGAAAGGAAGTCCAGAAAGGAGAGGAAATGCAGGGTGGGGAGGCCCAGTCCTTCTGGGGCCATGTGGTGGAGAGGGTGGAGGAGGGATGGGGGATTGAGATGGTGAGCAGAGGGCTGCTTAGAACTGTGGATGGAGGACCCTCAGGAAACACGGTGCCTGGGCTGGGGTGTGGGTCAGCGGGAGAGCACTCACCTAGCACCATGTGAGGCACTGGGTTCCATCCTCAGCGCCTCATAAAAAATAAAGAAATAAAATAAAGATACCGTGTCCATCCACAACTAAAAAAAGAAAACATGGTGCAGTGCCGCCCCGCAGGCCCGGAGTGGTTTATTTATGAGCTGTCTCATCCCTGTGTGGTGGCAACACTCCTGACCAATGGAGGTGAGTTACAGATGAAATAAAGAAGTGATATCTGCTCTGACCCCCTGAGTGGAAGGTGTTCCGAGTGTTGTGATCTCACTGTGTTGACTCTGGGCTCAGGAGAACCCTGCCCCTCAGACCCTACACCCCAGTTCCCTCAGAGGCAGGGTCCCCGGCCCTCTCTTGGGATGAGGCGACTACTCGTGGTCTTGATTCCTCCTCCTGCCCTTTCTCCCCAGGTCTAGCTCCCCAGAAACCCACCTCCTGCGACCTCTCCGAGATCAGAATGAAGCCATTGTTGTCCACCACGAAGCAGTCCAGGTCCTGGGGGCAGTCCGGAAGGGAGGTCATGGCCGACCCTGCCACACACCTCCTCCTCCTGCCCGTCCTTTGGGTTTGGGAAGGCTGGTTCGGTGTTGGATGAAAAGATCACCCCTTTGAAGCCCAGCACTGCTGGGAAGGAAGGAGGGCACTCGGGCCAGAGGGAAGCCAGCCCATGGAGGGCACCTGGGGAGGGCCACGCTCCCCCCCCCTCCACCTGGGAAGAACTTACACTGTCCCCGCAGCTCTTTGGGCATGGCTCACCCACAGCACTGCACTGGAAGGAAGAAGAGGAACTATTAAGTGGCAAACAACTGTGTGTGTGTGTGTGTGTGTGTTGTACATATGTGGTGGGTGTGTGTGTGTGTGCATGATAGGTATATTTGTGAATATTGTATATGGTTCATTTGTGGTGTGTGGCTATATAGGGAGAGGTAGAAGTGTGTCTATAGGATACTTGTGTGTGTGTGTGTACATGTCCATGTATGGTGTTTATTGTAAGGTGTGTGTGTATACAGTACGTGGGTTATGTGGAGGGTCTACGTGTGTGTATATGAGCATGCTGTGTGTGGTATACGTGTGCTATGTATGCATCATATGTGTGTCTGTACGATACTGTGTGTGTATGTGTGTGTGTGTGTGGCATGTGTGTTGTATATGGAGGGTCTACGTTTGTGTGGGGTGTGGGAGAGCATGCGTGTGTGGTATACATGTGGTGCATGCTGTGTGTGGTGTATTTATTGAATGTAGAGGGTCTACGAGTGGCGTGTGTGTGGTGCGTAGGATGGTGTGTGTGTGGTAGGTGTGTGTGTGTGTGTGTGGTAGGTGTGTGTGTGTGTGTGTGTGGTAGGTGTGTGTGTGGTAGGTGTGTGTGTGTGTGTGGTAGATGTGTGTGTGGTAGGTGTGTGTGTGTGTGGTAGGTGTGTGTGTGTGGTAGGTGTGTGTGTGTGGTAGGTGTGTGTGTGTGTGTGGTAGGTGTGGTGTGTGGTAGGTGTGTGTGTGTGTGGTAGGTGTGTGTGTGGTAGGTGTGTGTGTGTGGTAGGTGTGTGTGTGGTAGGCGTGTGTGTGTGTGGTAGGTGTGTGTGTGTGTGTGGTAGGTGTGTGTGTGTGTGTGTGTGGTAGGTGTGTGTGTGGTAGGTGTGTGTGTGTGTGGTAGGTCTGTGTGTGTGTGGTGGGTGTGTGTGTGTGGTAGGCGTGTGTGTGTGTGGTAGGTGTGTGTGTGTGGTAGGTGTGTGTGTGTGTGTGTGTGTGCGGTAGGTGTGTGGCACTGAGTAGCAGACCCTTGCTGGCTGGCAGCTGCCCAGGCCAGCGGGCAGGCTCTTCTCAGGTGGCCTTGGCCCCTGCAGCCCACAGGCCTCCTGTGCTTGGTGAGGGGAGAGGGTGGGTGGCATTGCTGGAAGCCTCCTGGGATGGCTCCATGTGGCCCTGGGGCCCTGGGTGGCTCTCCCCCAACTTGCCCAAGGTGGGCACACAGCAGCCAGTGAGTGGGGAGCAGAGGAGCCTCACACAGGAGGAATACGTAAAGGCCAACTGGGGAGCCCAGAGAGGCTGAGGCCAGGCGCTCTGAGGGCAGGGGGAGGGCAGGTGGAGAGCAGGGCCAGCAGGCATCTGGCTTCTCAGGGGCCTGGACAGCAGGGGGTCTGGGCCTTGGAAGGGAGGAGGACAGCGCAGGGTGGGCAGGGCTGTGAGGCTCTGGGGCAGCAGAGGGTGCCATGGTCTGCACTGGGAGAGAGCCCTGGGGTGAGGAGGGCCCAGAGGTGGAGGCCTGGCCTGCACATGGGGGAGCCGCAGGGAGCAGAGAAGGAAGGATCCAGGAGACACCCCATGGTGGTTCCTGACGGGGCTGAGGAAGGGTCCGAGTGGCGGGTGAGAGGCAGAGCCCTGCCTCACGGGAGAGCTTGTTGTGTCGTCTATCCCTGACCTGGCCAGGAGCGGTCACCTACCTGCTCTGTGGCTGCCCAGAACTGGCGCTGGAGGAATTCCACCTTCATTTGGATTCCCACCGCTGCAGGGAGGCAGGAAGAAGGAGGGCAAGGCCAGGGGGGTGTTTTTGGGGAGGGGGTGGTGGGAGGGAAGAGAGAGTGAGAGAAAAAAATAGAATCAAGTTAGAGAAGACGCATCAGCAGGAACTGAGGGGGGGATAGCACCCGGGCAGGCAGGGAACGGATGGAGGGCTGAGTCAGACGGCAGAGTGTGAATCTGAGGCTCTTGGGGAGTGGGAGGGGTGGGGGGAGAAAAGAAGACAGGCTGGCAGTGTCTATCTTCCCCTGGGAAGAACAATACCAGAATATGTCCCAAGAGGAGAGAGACGAGGCTCCGAGAGTCCAGAGAACAGTAGGGACGGACTTGTCCTCACGTCCCTGGGAACTTTACCCCCCCTTCTCACAGATGAAACAAGAGAGGCCAGCAAGACCAAGCCAATTGTGCAAGATCAGGAGACCCAATGCAGCAAAGTGAGACTGGAATTCACATCCATTCTGCGTTGGGCACCTCACAAGGTTACTTAGATCTTACTCCTGGTTTGACAACCTCTTACATCTAATTCCTGCTCAGAATTTTCACCATATTGGATAAAAACTCTCCTTGCAGAAAATCCTGATCAGATTTACCCAGATCTGCAGGCAGTTCCCAGGAAACCAGAGATGCTGTCAGTGCACAAATATTACTCCTTTGATGACACCTTGTACCGGGGCCACCCCTGTCTCTTTGATTCCCAAGCCGGCTCGGAGAACCCAAGCAGCTGCTCACACAGTCAGAGAAATCCAGGACAAAGAGCTCCAGGAAAACTTGGGGCCAAAGAATAGACAGAAAAGTCAGGTTCTACTGAACAGAAAAAGAATTTAAAAAGTAGGACAACTTCTTGGTGTCTGGCATAACAATATAAAAATGACTTGGGTGCTTAGGATGCGTCAGACACTTTACAGGCATAAGCGTCTTTAATCCCTCCAGCAGACCTGGACTGTTACTCTGACTTTCCAAGCAGAGGAAACAGAGGTTTTGCTGCAGTTATATCACTTGCCTGGGTCACCCAGCTAGAAAAGGACAGAACCAGGGTCTGTCTCTAAGTTGTTTTTTTTTTTTTTTTTTTGATATCAGGGATTGAATCCAGGGACACAACTACTGAGTCAGATCCCCAGCCTTTTAAAAATATTTTATTTAGAGACAGGGTCTCACTAAATTGCTTAGGGCCTTGCTCAGTTGCTGAGGCTGGCCTCAAACTCACCATCAGCCTCCCAAGCTGCTGGAATGACACGTGGGCACCACCATGCCCAGCTGTCCCTCGGGTTCTTGACCTCTCTACTCTCAGCACCTGGATTCCAGTCCTGACAGTCAAGCCCGGGCTGCAGAGAACGGGCAAGCCTCTCTTCCACTCTGAGTTTTGTTTTTCTCCTCTGTAAAGTGCACACGGATCTGGGTTCTCAACCATATGCCACATGCATGAGGAATTCTCCAGTGAACCCAGTGGCCAGGGGAGAGATTTCCCATCACCGTCACCCTGAGTTCCTCAGTATCCAGGTGGCTCTTCCACAATGCACTAGCGTTCCAGTACTGCACAAGGTGCAGAGCTGCCTCAGTTTGATCTTCAGTCTGGAAATAGTCCAGAGGAATATGATGACGGGGTGGGGGAGAAACCAGGGAAAGGTCAAGGGGCCAGAGTTCTAGGTTGCATTTTCCCAGGCTTGTGATCTCTGGATTTGTTTCTTCAGGTGTAAAATGAGTCATGATTATTGTTACCCTAGAAAAGCAGAATGAGATCAAGTGAGATGATGGGTGAGTCCACTATTCCAGACTGGAGCCTTGTTCTTCAAACTTCAGTGTGCATCAGAATCACCTGGAAGGCTTGCTAAGCCCCATCTCAGAGTTCTCATTTGAGAGGTCTGGGGTCGGGGGGCGCTTGAGAATTTGCATTTCTAGAGTGTTCCCAGGTGATGCTGCACTGCGGCTCCTCGGACTATATTTTGGGAACTATATTTTGTTCAGAAGCATCCTTGTGTAATGGGGCTTTCTAAGATGATGGAGGTGCCGTCCCAAACGGGAGCCACAAGCGGCATCCCTGAGAACTTGAAATGTATCTAGTGAGACCAAGGATGTGAATTTTTAAAATGTTATTTAATTTTAATTTGTGTCTATGTAAGAAGCCACATGAAGTTGATGGCCATCTTGTTGGACAATGTGGTGCCAGAGCTAATCTGAATCTGCAGATGAAGAAACCAATGTTCCGAGAGGCCCCTCTGCTCCCTTGAATCCCAAACAGTCTTGTGGCGGCTCCTGGCTAGCTAACTGGGGTGGTCCTGTGATGTGGGAGCATCTGAGTTCTTTGGGGACTTCTTTGTGGCTTCAAGGTCCAGGTGGCTGACAGGACTGGCCATGAAGGGATGGGGGAGCCACTTGTTGGCTCATGGCAATGACAAAGGATGCAGATGGGGTACACTCCAGCAGGTGAGGGATGCTTGGGCCCTCCTGCCACTCACATGTCTCCCTAAAGCGGCAGCCCCTCCCTCTCCTCTTTTTTTTTTTTTATTTTTAAAGAATCTTTTTTATTAATAAAAATAGGAAATATTTGAAATGTTTCACAGAGTACTTAGCATTGATATTGTACCAACTGATGTAAAATACACAAAATATTTAATAATGCTTTTCCATTTATCAAGACTCAGTCTTTTACTATTGTTTCCCTATCTCCCTGTGTCTTCTCATTTTTCTTTCTATTTCTCTCTCCCTTTATGATTTTTTTGTAGTAAAAGACGCATTAGTAAAGAAATTTTGTGTCTCATTTTCATAAAAATGTCTTTATCTTGCCTTCAATAATGAAGGTTAACTTTGCAGAATATTCTGCCTTGATTTTTTTTTCTTTTTTCTTTTTTTTTTTTTTATTGGTCGTTCATAACATTACATAGTTTGCACAGATTTCTTTCTCCTGTCTAAACAGCTGAGTGAAAGACGATGACCCTTCCACACGTGGTCAGAGGGGAATTGTACCAATGCTTAAAACAAGGAAGCATATTTGACCCCGTCCTTGACTCCGTGGTCAAAGAGGTCGCAGATTATTCCTGGAATGAGACTCTGCCTTTATCCCCAGGTGGCTCAGGGCCAAGTCTTGAGGAATCACGAGGTTTCTGAGCTGAAAGAAGTTGTATGACTTTAACACAAGGATCCCGGAGAAGGTGGGGGCCAATTCTTCCCAAATCAAGGTCAGGTTTTGAGGGTTCATGGGCAGAAATGTGGGGAACGGAGCACAGAGCAGGTTCTCCCCACCAGGTTCCATCTCCTGAGCTGGACCATCAGCTCCAAAACAAGTTCTGTGTCCTTGGCACCTGGGAAACCTTCCCCAAATTCAGGACATTCCAACTGCCTCCGGACATGTTATCTCCCCCTGGGTCACCCATGGGCATTTCAACCTTGACATGCTCAGAAACAAACTCCGGGCTTTCCTTCCAAGCCCTGGTCCTCCTTGGGACCTTACCATTTTAAAACACATTCTCAACCTGATCGTTTTCCCTCAGTTTACCCAAGCTCAGCTGACTGTGGTTCCAGAACCCTGTGTCCACCTCTCCCTACCTCCACTGTTACCACCGATGGCCAAGCCAATCTCTCTCCTGCTTGGATTAATGCAATAGGCTTTTAAGAAGTCTCCCTGCTTCCCACTCTGGCCTCTCCGTGATCCACTCTCCTCCTAGCCATGAGAGTGATCTTTCTGAAGATCAAATTGCACCACTCCTTTGCTTAAATGGCTTCTGTTGTCCCTAAAACAAAATCTAAACTACTGTGTAATGTGGTCTACGAGACCCTTCATGCGCCAGCCTTGCGGGGGGAGGGGGGGTGGTGTGTGTGTGTCTCTGATTTCAGCCTGAATCACTTTCTTCCACAAACATGTTGACATTATTCCTACCCCAGGGCATTTGCATCAACTCCTCCTTTTCCTTGGAATGCTATTCCCTTGAACTCCACATGGCTGGCTTCTTATCCTCAGATCTGAGCTCAGACAGCATCTCCCAGCATAGCTCTCCCTGACATCCTCAGATAGAGCAGAACTTCCCTTCACCATTCACCTTCTGTCTTGTCATTCTTTTTATTTCTCAATGGCACGATTTATCTGTTTTTGTCTGTCTCACCTTCCATTGGAATGGAGCTAACAGCAGGCAAAAAGGATTGAGTTCCTTCTGAGCCCCTAGTACAAGACCTGTCACATAGTGGGGATCCATATATTTCTTGGGCTAAATACATAAAATCAAATTGAGTCACCTGCTTGACTGGAAGCAAAATTCTCCTAGACTCACTGTCCCTTATCTCTGAGGTTCAAACGGACCTCCTTCCTTCCTGCTGAGCCCTGCCCTGTTGCTGATAATGGACTTGTCATCTTGAAGATTTAGCTGTGCTCAGAATTTCTTCTTGGAGGCAATCCACTATGAAATGGGAGATTTAAGTGAGACATGAAGAACAACTTCCTTCTGGTAAGAACTATAAGATGCTGAAAACAGGACTTGGTATAGAGGAGAGATTTCCATGTTCCCTAATCACTATCTTCAAGATAGTGATTAGGGAACATGGAAATCTCTTTGGCAATGGATCAGCGGTGCTCTGCCATGCCCACGGGCGTGCACACCTTCCCTTTAATGATTTCAGATTCTTCTTCTGTTTTTGGTACTGGAGATTGAACCCAGGGGCACATAACCATCTACACCTCTTTTAATTTTTTATCTTGAGATAGGATCTTTTTTTTTTTTTTTTAAAGAGAGAGTGAGAGGAGAGAGAGAGAGAGAGAGAGAGAGAGAGAGAGAATTTTTAATATTTATTTTTTAGTTCTCGGCGGACACAACATCTTTGTTGGTATGTGGTGCTGAGGATCGAACCCGGGCCGCACGCATGCCAGGCGAGCGCGCTACCGCTGAGCCACATCCCCAGCCCAAGATAGGATCTTGCTAAGTTGCTTAGGGCCTTAAATTGCAGGAGCTGACCTCAAACCTTCCATCCTCCTGCCTCAGCCTCTAGTCATTTCAAATCCTTCTGTTCCATCCCTGCTTCACACCACATGGTGCTTTTCCTTCCCAGGTCCAGAGAGAGCTCAGTCCTCTGTCCTTGCTGAAGCCTCACCCGGGAAGAAGACCACCCTAGGAGCCTCCTGCTAGCCTGCAGGAGTTGGGCTGTTCCTGTGTTTGCAGAGGAGTGCAGAACTCTTGGTGAGGGAAAACAGGGAGTTCTAGACCTTTCCAGGTGGCTTCCCCCAGGGTGGTAGGAAGAGACCTTCTCTGAGCCTGTGCCGGGTGGCTCCTGTTTTAGACCTTGACCTTGTCCTTGGTTCTCAGGGAACTGGCCATAGCCTGATAGAGGAGGACAGATCCCAGCCTCCTGCCCCTGTCTGCCTGGATCCCCTCCCTGCCCAGCCTCTTGCCTTCCCTCTCTTGCTGTCTCTCCACGGTGCTGATCTGGTGCCTCCGCCCTGCTCACAACCTAGCAAATCACCTCAATAAGGCCATCGGCGGCAGACGGCCTGACAAGCTGTGCGTCTTCGCTCCATGTCCTGGCTGGCACTCGGTGCTGCTTCATCATGAGGACAGGAGAACAAAACAGCCTCACCCACACATGGGCATGACCCACACATGACCACACACGTGTACGCAGACATGACCACACACGGGTGCAGACACGGGTTCACGTGTGCAGAATGACCCTTGTGGAGGGCCATGGTCTCCAAGAGTCAGAGACTCACCCTCTTCCCTCCTGGCCCTGGCATCTGCTCTGAGCTTCATCCTCTTAATCCAGCCTGTGGGGTCAACTAGACCTGGGTGGTGGGGTGGGAGGGGCTCGCCTTCTATAACCCTGAGCCGGCAGGTGCACAGTGAATACCTGTGTCACAGAATGCGGGGGCCGGGGCAGACCAAAGGCCTCGTCCACCTGCTCATTCCATAGGACAGGTTTGAGGAGACCCAGGGCTGTGGCCAATCACCTAGCCAACAGCTGCTGGACAGTAAGAGCAGTTGACAAGAAGGTGCTGGCATGGACATGGACTGGGGGAGGCAGGGTCCCTCTTGTGGAACAGGACACAATACAGGAAGGAGAAGAAACCACCCACAGAAAGCCACCTCACAACTTCCTCCCGATAACGTGGAAGCAGACCCCAGTAAGGGGGGAGAGGGGAAGAGAGATGTTCAGTAGGTTGGACAAAGGGAAATGAAGGGAAGGGAGGGGAGAGAGGGAAATGGAAGGCAGGGGGATGAATGTGAAGGTATTTTCTTGTGACTTATATGAATACACCATAGTGACTCCCACCATCACATAGATCCACAAAAATGGGGTCCTAATTAGAATAAGATGTATCCCATGCTTGGATAATTATATCAGGGTGAATTCTACTGCCATGTATAACTAAAAAGAACCCCAAAGAAAAAGAACAAAAGAGAAAGGAACCACCAGGGTGGCCCGGAGAAAATGCCATCGATCAGAGAAGAAGGCGGAGACCTGTGAGTCACAGCAGGGCCACTTGGCAGCAGAGGTGACATTCTGGTTGAGGTTTTAAGAAAGGAGCTGCCCCTGGGCAGGAAGAGCACTGTAGCTCAGGGAAGACCTGCTTTCCTGAGGTGGAGGCATGGGGGCTGTTTGGGGGAGATGGGGGCCTGCCTTGCTTGAAGGGACACCTGTGCAGGGTGAGAGGCAGGGACTTCCCCAAGGTGAAGGAGGGTCTCCACTCCTCCAGGGACAGTAGCCCTGCCTCTGCTTCCTGGAGTCACCTGACAGAGGGGACAGGAAAAAAAGGTGTAGGAGCACTGTGTGCAGCATCCTGAGTTAAGGAGGGTCTTGACCCACAGCCCCAGTCCTAATGGTGAAACAGAAGAAGGGTGTGGGGATGCCCATATGCCCATGCTGAGCCACCCGCTGGCCAGGAGGCTCTCAGAGAACTGGCAAGGTGTCACATGGGGGTCCGTGCCCCAGCTGGGAAGTAGGTGCTGGCTCCTCTTCTGGTTTAGTCACTGCCTGACTTGGCCTTTAGATCAGCCACCTTCCTCTTCTTGGAATATCAGTTTCTCTGACTTGCTTTGTCCTGATTGGTTAGGAGAGAGGCCTCTGAGCTCTTGAATGACCATCTATTCCCTTCGCAGGCCTCCCCCTTTTTGGATAAGAGCAAGAACTAGCTTCCACATATTGGAGAAAACATTCCACCGTTGGCTTTTTGAGTCTGGCTTAGTCCACTTAGCAAGAAGCTAGCCCAAAATCAGGAGGAGAAAGAGAGAGAGAGAGAGGTTGGGGCAGGGGGAGAGAAAGGGTCAAGGGCAGGGGAGGGGGTTTCATCAAAAAAGAAGGAAGACCAGTGGGCTAGATGAAGGGGACTGAGATTGGATAAGGGAAGAACAGAGGAATGGATCTCACTAACTCTCCTATGCACCTACATGAATACACCACAGTGAATCTCACCATCATGTCTATCCACCAGACACCAACCAAAAAGAAAAAAACAAATCTAAAAGTAAATAGCAGAAAGATCAGTGGGAAAGGAACAGGGTAAGGAGGAGGGAGAGGAAAGGGGAAACACTGGGGACTGAATTTGGTCAAATTATATTCCGTGCTTTTTAAATTCTGTCAAAATGAATCTGATTGTTAGGTATAGCCAGAAAGAAACAATAAAAATATTAAAGAAATAAAGAGCAAGGACCCTCGAGGAGCAGGGTAAAAGGCCAGGGACTAAACTTGCTTCTGGTTCCCTGAATGCTCTGTCCAGCCAGTCCCCAAGGCCCCCAGCCTGCCTGCTCTGCTGTAGTCCTGGCCTGGGTGGACATAGCTTTGAGACTCTCTGACCTCTGTGTGGCCATATGACCTCTGGCTTTGTGGGGCTCAGCAGCCCACCGTGGAAGGCCCTCTGGTGCCTCAGAATCCCCGGCACCCTCAGTGGTCCTCGCAGAATGAATCAGTCTTTGAGCAAAGGGGTGGGTTTTTCCTTCTCCCACAGGCAGGATGGGAGACACTGCCCTGTTTGACTTTGAAAACAGGAGACAGAACCAGCTTCGTAGGAGGCCTCAGGGACCAAAGTCAATCCACTGGTTCTGTCGTCTGGGTCTTGCCCCTCTTTCGCCAAATCAAAGGGGGAAAGAGGAGGGAAGGATAGAAGAAAGGAGCATCCAGGGACAAGGGACAGCCGGGAGGAGCCCTGGGAAGGAAAATGGAGGTACATGATAAAACAGCTTTCCTCCTCCCCGGAGTTGGAAACGATTAATCCACAGGCGCTTTTTTTTCCACTGAAATGTGAGCATTGCAAGGGTGAGCGCTGCCCTCGCGCCCGTGAGCGCCTGGGCGCGCGCGCCTGTGTGTGCCGCTGCCGCTGTCATCACAGATGTACCCCCAGCTGTCACTCCATTGCTCCGGCTCTCTGCTCTGCGCACACGCGCGCGCTCTCCTCCCTCTCCCCTCACTTCCCCCTCTCTTATCTGTCTTCCTCCGTCCCTCCCTCTTTCCTTCTCAGTTTGTTATTGACCCAACAGCCCCATCCCCTCTCAACGCAGTGCCACGGGCACTCCGCCGCCGGTGCTGGGTGCTGCGTGCTGCGTGCCAGCTCCCAGCTCCCGGACTCCGGGACTCTGCATCCGGAGCCCACCAGGCTCTGCTTGGCGCTCGTGTCTGGATTTAGAGCTGCCTGATCTAAGGGGCTTAGGGTCCCAGTGAAGAAAGGTGAGTGTGAGTACCTGGTGGGAAGGAATGGGGGTCGTGGGGGTGCATGTTGGTTGGGCATCAAACTGGGGACCATCTTTGCTGGGTCTCTTGGCTCTGCACAATTAGCAGCGGGTGCCTCCTGCCTGGGGCACTTGCTGGGGCTGGGGAAGCTGCTCAGAACCAGATACCTAGGCATCCCAAAGGTACAGAACACTGGGAACTCTGACCCCACGGTGTTGGGGACTTGAGCTGTGCATTCTTCCAAAGGGGGCAGGGGGGAAGGGAAAGGGGGAGGAGGGCAGTGCTGGTGCCAGATGACAACCCTGGGTGGCATAGAAACCAGTCCCTGCAGCACGAGGAGCAGCAGCCAAGAGCCTTGTGCTGTCTGCATGCCCGGTTCCTTACCGGCAGCCCCAAGGAACTTGAGTGCTATGGGAAGAGGGGTGGGACGGCAGTTAGGTGCTGGTGACAGGCTGGTAGAGGAAGTGGAGGGTAGCAGGGTGGAGGGCCACTCTGAGTGAGGCATGGGAACAGACCGCAGGACCAGTGCCCCTTTACAGGTTGCCTTGAGCCTTGGGTTTCTGGCCTTCAGGTGGCTGTCCTTGGACAAGGGTGCAAAGGGGAACTTCCCCAACTGGACACTAGTCCACATAGGCATGGGTGAGGCCTCGCTGGTGGAGGTGTGGCTGGAAGTGGACAAGGGGGAGTGATCTTACAGCCCATCCTTGCAAGCTTGGGTACTGCTTCTATCCCACCTGAGCGTCAGGGAGCTGGGCTGTGAGAACCCACCTGGTGTCCCATGGCTGCACGCCTGCCTTTTGCTGCAGAAAGATCAGGTGCCTGAGAAGGACTGTGTGCAGTCAGGCTGTGTCTACCTGGCTGCCTGGTTCTCAGAGGCATGGACACTCAGACTTGGAGCAGGACAGCAGTTCTCAGTACCCCTGAGGCCCATTTCAATACTGCTGGCTTCTGACCAGAAATCTGCAGTTCAAATCCCCGCATGGCAGATCTGGGGCTGGGTTCCAATTGGCTGCTCTGCCCCTCACCCCCAGCTGTCTGCATTTCTAGGGGTGGCAGTGGTGATGTTGGCACCGGGCTGTCAGGGCTTGTTGGGCATTGCCTCGTGTGACTCAGATTGACAGGGCTGCAGCTTAGATAACTACAGCGGGTGGGGGAGGGGAGGGAGCGGAACACGTGGTGAGGGGCGGGGGAAGTCCAGCTGGTAGGGAAACCCAACAGCAGCTTAGGTGCCGCCAAGAAGAGCCCAGCTCTTCCCACCCCCACCTCTCCACTGGCAGAAAGTCTCTGGCACCGCCAAAAGAGGGAGCCCAGGAAAGCCAGGCCTGGGGGCGGCAAGAGAAGGAGGGAGGTTTCTTAAGCAACCGATCTGGTTTCTTTGGGGTTTGGCTGGAAGCAGGGTCTGGGGCCCAGGGCAAGCCAACCCTGTTCCCATTTCCCAGGCACCAGGGCCAAGAGGCCACATGGGGGGCGGTGCTGTGGAGGAGGGGGTGGAGGAGGGGTGTTTATGCAATGACTGGGGGTGTTGGGGAGCTCTGTGGGTGGGGAGAGGAGGGGTCTGGTCAGAGGCAGTGTGTCCCCTCTCTGGGTCTCCCTCCTTCTAACCCCAGGTCATATTTCCCCTGCCCCCTGCTTGGGGCCGCAGGCAGTCAATGGCAGGAGCTGGCTCTAGGGCTTCAATAGACTCCAGCTCATTCATCAGAGAGGAGAGGGGTGACTCAGGGGGCTTCCCCGTTCCACTCCCCAGGGTGCCCTTTTGGGATAGAGAATTTTGACAAGGAAATGCTGGTGCAGGAAGCTGGGAGTGAGAAGGGGGCAGGTGTTCTGAAATGAACTAGGAAGGTCTGTATCTGTTCCAACTACAAATATAGAGATTGTTTTAGAACCAGCTTCCTTGCTGCCTGGGCAGTCTGTGTTAGGGGTGATGGGCATGGAAGAGATCTGGAATGTTTCCTAGAAGGGCCTGATGGCCAGACAGGTGGCAGCAGCCTAAATGACACTTGCAGCTTCCCTACTGTCCCCAACCATAGAGAAACCCATGCCATCTCTGCACAGGGCTCAAGCCTGCTGCCCAGGCCCCCTTGCAGCCCTCTGGGGGATGGGCAGGTCTGCCCTTGCAGGCTCATGGCCCTCTGCTTCTCACCAGCTCTGGAACCTCTGCCTCTGCAGAACAAAGGGTGTGGTGAAGGGGACTCTGAGGACCCTTTTTGCTCCTGAGTTCAGTGGGTCCCTTATTCTGAGGGGGTGCATAGGTCTTGTCTCAAGTCCTTGACATTTGACCCCTGATCTAGTGGAGATATCAGGGGAGGGAGAACACAGCAAGGCCCACACACTTCCCAAGAGACCTGAGGGGCACAATGACTGCCTGACTTGCCTTGAGGGATGATGACAGAGAGGCTCAGAGAAAGGGCAAGGACACAGGCCTGGGGTGAGCTGGTGGCTTCTAGCTGTCTGAGCCAACCCCCCCTGGAGGGTTACTTTTCATGTGTAGGAGAAATGAAAGGGGCTGGTGCACCCCTGCCACCCTAACCCTGTCCCTCTGCAGTGAATGAGTGCTGGCAGACTGCTCCAAGCTGGGGGAGGGGCAGTGGCGGTGGCTGAGGCAGGTGCTCCAGGGGGAAGCAGCTCCCGCCCTCCAAGTCTCCGGGATGCAGCAGCCCACTCAGTCGGCTGGAGCACGTGGAGCCTTCTGCTTCTCCTGCTGCCTCACTACCTCCCCCAGCGCTGGCATCCCCCGAGCTTCCAGCCCACCCCCGCCCCCACCTCAGCACCCAACCCTGGCCAGAAAGATCTTGGGCTCCTAGGACTTGTCACCACACCTGTGTCACTACTGAAAGAGGGGAGACTGGCAGAGGAGGTGCGGCTTGTATCTCAGTCCAGCGAGTCACAGAGCTTGTTTCTCCATGGAGAGGACGGGGACCCACTCAGCTCCACTGGGACAGTGGATGAGGAAAGGCCGGGTAAACGGTAAAGTTCTGCACACATTTCCCTGTTCCTGTCTCTTCCTTTCTCCACCAGAAGCCTCCACATGTGAGAGGTTGAAGAACAGGAAGAACGTAGGAGCTTATAAGGGCAACTGAGTCAGTAATTTTGTCACCAGATGGCTCAGGCATGGAGCGGTATTCTCCCGTTTACCTAAGCTTAGGTAGATGTTTCCTCTCACCTATCATGGGCTCAAGTCTACTTAATTTCCTGTGCCTCAGTTTTCCCTATCTACACAATGGTGTTAATGATGATAACCAGAGTTGTATGAGCATTAAGAACTCTAGGTAGGTGTTTGACTGTGGCCACTGTCTCTCTCTGGGCAAAGGCTTCTTGGAAGAGATACAAAAGTCAGAGCCCTGGCCCTGGCCTCGGCCTGGTGGGTCCTCCAAGCTCACTAAGGCCCATGCTATTCCTGACTGGTATCTGGCCCCAGGGACAGACCAGCATTATTTCCCAGGTGGCTGTTTGTCCCTGTCTGGGAGGTACCAGCCTAATACTCCTCAAACTTAAATATGCATACAAATTGCCTGGGATCTTGTTAAAATGCAGATTCTCATTCCATCTGCCAGGGTGGGATCTGAGATTCTGTATTTCTAGACTTCCAGGCTAGACTAATGCTGCAGATCCATGGAGCACACTTTGAGTAGCTAGGGGTTAGAGCCAAAGCCCCAGGTTTCTTGGGGGCTTTTGGGGTTTTCAGCCCCATATGCTCAAATCAGGAGCCTAGTGAGGGAGTCCCAGGGACCCTCCTGGGTCCCAGCCCCTTCCTTCTGGTCTGTCCCTGAGACAAAACCCAGGCGAGCAGTCAGAACACGTCTAGTGAAACTGAGAGAAGGGGTCTTTCTGGCAGGACCCTGGTGCTTTTCTGCCCTCCATTTCCCACCCCAGGTTGGGACTCCCCTCAAAGGCTGTTAATTGATTCCAGCAGTCGGCCAGCACCTCCTGCTACAGCTGTTCTCCAGCCTGGCAATTAGGTCACCCCTTTCCCGCGGAGACTCTGATCTTCTGGGGGCAGAAAGGAGTCCTTTGCTTGGAGGTGTGTGGGTGGGCAGAGGATTAAGGGTCTAGGAAATGCTAGTTCCCCCCCATATTTCCCTGTGGGTTAGGAAGGCTCTGAAGTCCAGAAAAAGTCCTCCCCCAAAGCAGGATCGACTACCTGGAGAGCACAGTGTGTGTCCTCATAGATCAGGGAACTTGTTGAGATCACATTTCTCCAAAGCACACACAGTGTCCTGCCACCTTGCCAGGCAGTGACAAGGGTCTGTGTTGTGAGGCTGCTTACCCGGGTTTGTGCATGGGCAACTGTTCAAGGCTGGGGATGGGCATCAGACCCTGTACTTAAGGGCCCTTCTCCACTGAATGCCTCTTTGCAGGTCAACCCTGGGGCTCATTTGTTGGGGTGACCCTGAGCAGAGTCAGGTGGGAAAGAGGAGCCTGCTGGGGGAGGGTAGGAGCCTCAGGCAGAAGTCAGGACTGAGTGTAGCGGGAGACTTTTCTCCACAGCCTGTTTCCCTCAGGAAATCAGAAGAAGTGGGGACAGAAGCTGGACTGGGTCTCCAGCCCCCCATAAGGGGCTATGCATGGAGAATGTCCTGGGTTAGGGACTGTCCTGGGTGGGGGAGGGGGGGGTCTCTCCAGATCTTGCTTCCAGGCTGGCAGTGTCCCTGTACATCTGCCTGCTGAGGGCACTCAGGGAGGCATCTTGCTCTGCTGCCCAAGTGTTGGCCTGAGGAGATGTGCTGGAACGGTGCCAGCTGGGCCTGCATGTGTGTAGGTACGTGCATGTGTTTGGTTGCACATGTGCGTGCACTTGTGCAGGCATGCGTGTTAACACATGCCCAACTGCACTGTGTGTGTTTGCACCACGTGCTGTGGACGGAGCTCCAAACACGTGTCTGAGAGGCCTGTGGGTGCGCGGCCCACTCTATGCACACATAAGCATCTCCCCGCGAGGGCCATTGCTGGGTGACAGTCACCAGGGAGTGGTTGAGCAGCCTGACTCAGAAGCCTGCAATCCAGTTCCTGACATACTATGTGACCTTGGGCAAGTGGGTCATCACGTCTGTACCTCAAGTGGCCACTGACCTGCCTACTGTTTCACAGATGCTGCAAAGTTCTTGGTTGGTGTTCTGAGGGGCAGGGCTTGAGGGACACAGTGGGGATGGGTATTGCCACCTGTGAAGGCAGGTCTGTGGTGTGAGCCTGCCACACATTCAGCATCATGTGACAGCGCACAGCCCCAGGACAAGCTCGGGTGCCATGTGCTTAGGAATAAGAAATAACCCAGAGGGCTGCGGATGTGGCTCAGTGGTAATGCGCTTGCCTAGCATGTGTGAGGCACTGGGTTCGATTCTCAGCATCACATAAAAATAAACAAAGGTCCATCAACAATAAATATATATATATATATATATATATATATATATATATATATATATAAAGAAATAACCCAGAATGTGAGGTTACTGGGACCAGGGAAGACAGGTGTCCTGTGGACCTGCTGCTGATCCCTCCCAATGAGGAAGGCATGTTTCCTCACACCCATGATGGCTCCAGTCCAAGGTGTTGTGTACTTAGTCTGTGTTAACTCTTAAATTCTACCCACTAAGTGTCATGTTCATGGCTTTTAGAGTTAAGGAAACAGAGATGTGTAGAGTGTAAGCAGTTTGTTTGAGGGAGTAGCCAGACAGGATTCACAGAGCCTCAGCGCTTGTGCAGCTGAGCCAGGAGCCTACAGGCACCTGCCCTGAGAGCAGCTGGAGAAGGACAACCTGGCTGCTCCACCTGTTGAGTGCACAGGACCCACTCAGAGAGCAGTGTGAGGATGAGCTGCCCCCACAGCCCACAGCAAGCTCTAGGTGGGCCACTCTGCCAGCCTCCGCCCAGCTTTTCACAAACTGGTCCTCACTATATGGAGGAAGTGGGGGCAAAGACAAAGCCCAGACTGACACGGAGGGCTGCTAATTCCTGAGAAGCTGCCACACTGCCAGGCCACATAAGCCACAGGCCACAGTGGAGGCCTCCTGAGGACCACCAGAGGGGGAAGAAAGAGGGTTGGGGGACAGGGTGGAGGGGAAAGGCCATAGGAGCCTCAGCGAGATCCTAATGCCTGAGGGGAACCCTCAGCATGCTTCCAAGCTGAGCACGGCAAGCCAGCGTCCTGACGGCTCCTTCCACCTCCTCAGCTATCATCTTCTCTGCCATTGGCTCTCAGGCTCCCAGAATTAAACCAGCCTACGGGAGGCGGGAGGGGGAGGCTGCAAACAGGAATTACCAAAGACGCTGAATTTGGCAAACAAGGAAGGTCAAACTTTGGGAGCCTGACACAACTGTGCCCTTTGGGCACCCAGAGGGGACTGGGGTGTTGGCACAGTCTTCACAGCCAAGCCCCATCCTGGTCCCTACCACCAGTTGGGAGATGTCACCTCTGATGGGGCTAGCAGGGTGGAGGCTCTGGTCTCCCTTGTAACAGCTCTTGGCCACATGCAGAAGGAAGTGGGAATGCAGAGGAGGCCCGTGTTCCATTTAGGAGACACAGGGTTGGGGCAGACCCTAGGAAGGGTGACTGAGTGCCTCCTTTTCCCCCTAGAAGAGCAAGCTGCTCTCTGCACACCTGGCCTCTTCCCAGCCCTTGGTGATCTCACCCTCTCCTCCGTGGCCCTGTCTGTCCTGTGCCAGCAGCTGTTGCAGCATGAACCCCTGAGCTGATGAGTCTTATTATAGACTGGCTGGCGGAAGAGGCAGCATTGCAATTCCCCCCAAGGCGACTGTGGAAGCGGAAGCAGGGCCACCCAACGGCTCTCACCTGACCTGCCAGCAGACACCGCAAAGGATCTGGCCTCTGTCTCCCTGAGCCATGGTAAGCAGTGGTGGGGTGGGGAGGGGGCACTGGTGAGACCGGGACTGGGGGGAGGGGAGCAAGCAGCGTAGGTGGGCACTGTACCCTGAAACCTCACCCTGCTCACCTAGGAGAGATGGGCCTCAGTTTCCCTACCTGTGACGTGGGAAAGCCCAGACAGAGGAGACCATATTGTAATGAAAACATTCTAGAGGTCACCATTCCAGAGAGGCATCAAGAAGAGGCAAGGAGAAGCTGGGTGGGGACATGGGGGAGGGAGTTCAGGTGGCAGTTCCTGCATCCTGCCACCTGGAGCCAGGTCTGAGGGCTCTTAGGCAAGCCTAAGGCTGCCCTGCCCATCCCCC
The DNA here is from genome assembly GCF_045843805.1 of Urocitellus parryii. Lineage (NCBI taxonomy): Eukaryota > Metazoa > Chordata > Mammalia > Rodentia > Sciuridae > Urocitellus > Urocitellus parryii. The sequence continues at coordinate 116,533,623 of NC_135535.1, read as the reverse complement.
CAGGGAGTCGAACATTCCCTGCCTTCTCTCTTTCTGCTCCCCCTTGTTCCTCTTCTTGCCCACACCCAGGGAATCATAGCTGAGGGAACAGGAGAGGGAATGAGGAATGTAAAGAGACACCTGGGCCCTCTTCCTAACCCCTGGGTTGGAACAGGGCCTCCAACACCTGCCCCGCCCAGCTCTCTTTCTTTCTCTCAGGACTGACAGGCAGAGCACCCCGAGGGCTCCTCTCTCTCCAGACTGCAGGGCCTGGAGAGCTGTGGGGTTCACCATGCTGACACCGGGTAATGGCTCTGAGCAGAGGACCAGGCTTGCCCTGCAGTGGAGGCAGGTCTCCTGTGAGTATGCCCCTGGCCACAGGGTGAGGGCACAATTGGGGTGAGGTGGGAGCTCAGCACAGCATGGAGGGAGACTTCTCAGGCTGCAGGGAGGTTGTAGACATACTTTCCCATGATGCCCAAGGCTCTGCACTGGGAAGCCAGGCTCAGGCCTGTGGTCATGGCATCTGGGGAAGTCAAGAAAAGAGCCACTCAGAGCTTTGGTGGCTGGACTAGGAGCTAGAGGCCATGACAGTTGGTCTTGTCTCCCTAGGTAGGTCTGTTGAATCCTTCCCAGTGCTTTGGGTTCTCTGAGAGTCAATAAATTCTCTGTTGGAGAATGGTCAGGCTTTCTGAATTTTAAATAGCATGGATGGTACCTGGAGTGGCAGTCTGCCCCAGCCCACTCTGAAGTCCCAGCTCAGGCTGGGTGGGAATGTCTAATGGGGAACTGCTCTCCATAGTCGTTAGCTGGATGGAGCTGGGGACACCTCTTAGGCTCTTTATGCCTCACTCAGTCCTTCCAACTCTAAATAGAGCAACTCTGGGCTCTTGGGGTATGGTGTTGGAGGGCACCTTGGGGATGGATCCATCATCCTGCACATAGGCACATTGAGGTGTAAATGTAATGACAGCAATGCTCACAGGTTGTCAGGGGAAAAGAAACCCTGAGGGCTGGGGATGTGGCTCAAGCGGTAGCGCACTCGCCTGGCATGCGTGCGGCCTGAGTTCGATCCTCAGTACCACATACAAACAAAGATATTGTGTCCGCCAAAAACTAAAAAATAAATATTAAAAAAAAAAAAAAGAAACCCTGAGCATTTCTCTTCATCTGAGGGAAAGGGACAAGGTCAACAAGGCCTGGTTTGCCCCAGGCTACATGGTAAGAGGTAACAAATGTCCCTGAGGGACATGATTCTGCCTGGCTTCTCCCCGCCTCAGTCGGCCTGTGATCCAGCTGCCCCACGACAGGAGCAACCTGAATTATTCACCAGGCGAGAGTGGCTGATCCCTGAGCAACTCAGATCCCTTTTCAGCCTTGCTCTAGGGTCACTCAGCACCTCGCAATACAGGATTATGTTTTCTTGTCATTAGAGCTTCTATGAGTTTCTGGGGCGGGGGTGGGGAAGGAAAGGAGCCGCTCTTTTCGAAACATTCCCACCTCGTCCTCCTAGTCTCTTCTCTGGGAGGGGGATCCTTAGGTTCATCCGTCTCAGAGGGGAGCTTGAGGGGTTGAATATTTTTCCTCTGGGGAAATTAAAGTCTGAAGAGCGCTGATGTCAAATGACATGGAGGGGGTGGGGTGCCGCAGGCTGACCTGGCCACAGATGGGTTCAGAGAGGTGACAGGTGGGCAGTGACCTCATGTAGCCGACAGAGGTCTTCAGTTGGCTTCTGTGACCAAGCCAGGGCCCATTTCTCATCAAGAACAAAGAGGCTCAGGTGTCAGTCTTACAGAACGTCTCTGGGCTGTCACTGATCCTCAGTGGAGGACAGGCACATCCTGTTCCTTCAAGCTCTGCCCTTTGGGATACTGGATGACCTACCAGAAAGAGACTCAAGACTGTCCCACCCAGGCACCCAGCTTGTGTGGCTGTTAGCTATCTGGGTGGCACCGACCAGGCTACACACTAGGCCTGCACCTTGCCAGTTCTCTAGCTGGGGTCTTTCCTCTGGGCTCGGTGGAGCTGACCTCATGCAGCTGAACTATTTTGAGCTCATCCTTTTTTCCCTTCACTGTGAGCATATTTCTCTGATATTCAGGAGGACAGCTGGGGAGGTTTCAAGGTCACTGTTAGAAAGGACCGGCTCCACAATGGAATGGGATGTTCTGTTGGATTGTTCTCTGAGGATTGTTTCTCCCAGCTCTTCCACAAACCAGACCCCATACTTGCTACTCAAAGGCATCTTGGGCAAAAGATGGGATCATGAAAGGAATTCTGTCAATTGATCCATCATGCAGAAATGCTGCCCTGAGGTCGTTTGGAACAGAAACCCAGGCTAAGAGCATGGGTGGCTCTAGGATAAAAATAAGTCACGGAACCTGTCCTGGGTCCCATGAGTTGTCAATGTTGCAGGGGTGTTGCGCATCTTATCCTTGCCATTCCCACAATGCTCTCCAGAACAGGGACCTAGGTGGTCCTGGGTTCTAACCCTCCTACTAGCCCCATCTTGGTTGTGTGATTCTGATAAATGGGAGAGCATTTGGGAAGTTGTAGGGGGCAGAGTTAGGAGTGCCCTCTTATTACCTGCCTTTCCATGCACAGAATATCTTGGCCTTCCTCATGCAGTTCCAGGTTGGGGTAAAGTGCAGAGGAAAATGACCCAGCATGGGCTCTTGTCTTTTGGAAAGAGGGGAACAAAGGAGCAGGCTTCTCTGATATCCTCATATCTCTGCTCCCAAGGAAGTCAATCACTGTGGACCAGCATGGCTTGTCCTCTGGGCTCAGGCCTGTGAGTCCGCAGCCTCACACTCCACTGAAGTGGCTTTTGTCTGATGTGCGGTGAGGCAAAGACCTGCTGGCACAGTGTGATGTCCATTAGCATACAAGTGTCTCTGGATTTGTTAATTAGCTTTTTGTGTGGTTAATAAATGTTTGTGCATTGGTTTTGGTTTGTGCCAAGGGAGATAAAGCCAAGAGGCCATTATGATATGAACCTGGAAGGAGGGAATGGGAGCTGGAATCAACTCCTAGCCTGTTGCTTTTTCCCACCTGTCTGTCCCTCCTCCCCAAAGGGATCACCTGCTGGATCGCCCTATATGCTGTGGAGGCCCTCCCCACCTGCCCTTTCTCCTGTAAGTGTGACAGCCGTAGCCTGGAAGTGGATTGCAGCGGCCTGGGTCTCACTGCTGTGCCTCCGGATGTGCCCGCTGCCACCCGAACCCTCCTGCTCTTGAACAATAAGCTGAGCGCCCTGCCAAGCTGGGCTTTTGCCAACCTGTCCAGCCTGCAGCGGTTGGACCTGTCCAACAACTTCCTGGACCAGCTGCCCCGCTCCATTTTTGAAGACCTGACGAATCTGACGGAGCTGCAGCTGCGCAATAACAGCATCAGGACCCTGGACAGGGATCTGCTGCAGCATTCCCCGCTGCTGCGCCACCTGGACCTGTCCATCAACGGCCTGGCCCAGCTGCCCCCGGGGCTTTTTGATGGACTCCCGGCTCTGCGCTCCCTCTCCCTCCGCTCCAACCGCCTGCAGAACTTGGACCGACTGACGTTTGAGCCCCTGGCGAACCTGCAACTGCTGCAGGTTGGGGACAACCCCTGGGAGTGTGACTGTAACCTTCGAGAATTCAAACACTGGATGGAATGGTTCTCTTACCGAGGTGAGTGCAGCCCTCCCTGCTTGGGCAGGTGAGGCTCAAGGAGATCACCCCTGGCAGAGAGTCTTTCCTGGTGGCTGAGACAAGGTCTGGGGAAAGAACAGAGTGACCCTACCTCTCTGCCAGATAGGCTAGTCACAAGCATCAGCCCCCATGTGCAAAGCCATTCCTCTCCCTACTGGTAAGTACAGGCTGCTGATCCCCCTCTCCCACTGCACCCCTTTCTTCTCTATGTCCCTCTCTGTGCTTCTGACCTTCATTTTTTTTCTCAGTTTTGTAGGGTTAGTAAGAAAACTTTAAGACACAGGATACTTTCTGGGGGGCTCTATATCCCACCAGGTACGCTTCTGGGTTTCCTGGATGTGCTAAAAGGAACAGGAAAACCTGCCCTTCTTTCCAATAACACCACTGCCTCTGCAGTATCAATCTTTTACAGAAAGGTGAAATGTAACAAGCCTACAGACACAGCCAAATTGTCCTCTGGATGATGATGCCAGCTTCCTCTCCCATGAAATTTTGTTATCAAAACTGTTAATAAGAAGCCAAGTGGGAGCTCCGGTGTAGCTCAGTATAGAGCACCTGCCGAGCATGTGTGAGGCTCTGGGTTCCATCCCTAGCATTCGGGAAAAAGCCACATGGTTTGTTTTACTTTTTTTCCCTTCCACCTTTCTTTCTTTCTTTTCTTTGGAGGGGGCGGGGAGTACTGGGGATTGAACTCAGGGGCACTTGACCACTGAGCCACATCCCCAGCCCTAATTTTATTTTATTTAGAGACAGGGTCTCACTGAGTTGTTGAGCACCTTGCCATTGTGAGGCTGGCTTTGAACCCGCAAATCTACTGTCTCAACCTCCCGAGCCACTGGGATCACAGGCATGCGCCACCGTGCCCAGCCCTTCCGCCTCTTTTTAATCTGGGAAAATTTTGCAATGACCTATAAAATGATCAAATGAAATAATAAAATAAAAGGGAAATGGAGGGAGCAAATAAGTAAGCACAATGGTTAAGGTGCCAGGCCTGGGTTTGAATTTTGACCCTGCCACCCACGACCTGTGTGACCTTGAGAAAGTTGATTAATATCTCTGTGGCAGTGTATCATCTGTAACATGGGGAGAAAAGCAGTACCTATTTTATGGAATCATTGTGAAAAATTTAAAAAAACAATCCATACAAAATGTCTTGAAAAGTGCCCAGCATACTCTCATTTATTTGCTCATTTGCTACTAGTACTGATAGGATGCAATTTGGTACCCAGCACAAAGTAGATGCTCAATGAATGTTTGCTGAATGAATCAACATTGAATTGTGTGAAAAGAATGCTAATGCTTTTCACCAGCCTTACTATTTATTTGTATTTCCTATCCAGCCACTAACTCAATTATTCCTAAGCAGTTCTGACGTGTTGGTTAATTAAAAACATTCTACAAACTATGAAGTGCAATGAAATGTTAGTCACTATGATAATTTCTCCTGTTTTCATGAGTGGAGAAATAATGATTAATACTGTTGTATAGTTTCCAGTTTACAAATGTTTTTTTCATGTCCCTTATCTATCTTAATCTCTCTAGCAGCTTAATTGAGATAGGTTCTCATTTTATAGCTAAGAAAATGAAAACTCAGATGTAATTAAGTTAAGCAATTTTCACAAGATGCAGCCAAGTTCCAACCTCAGGTCTCCTGAGCAGGAGAAAGAGGTGGCTCTACTCTTAGTCATCAGTTCATGTGCAGAGGTAGCACTCTGTGCACATTCACTGGACTTGAGTGACCCAGGGGGTTGGTGGCACAAAGGAGCTAGGTATCTGCACATCCAGACCAATGCGCCATCCTTAGGAAATGTCCTTGCCCTTTCACAAAGAAATCAGGAAGGGAATTCCCTGCACAAAAGGGCCTGGAATAGGAATGCACATTTTTCAGAATTTTTCAATAATTGAATTGTTTTCAACCTTGCACTCCTTAAAAACTAACTAAATAAATAAAGTAAAAATCCTGGGAAGTTTCTCATCAGGGTCCTGGGGTAAGACTGATGTCTACGGAATAAGGAGACTTGTGGTGGTTGGGCTAGAAGAGGGAGCTGGCAGTGAGGGAGTGGCTGGAGCCCAAGCCCATTCAGCAGTCAGCAGGGTGTCTATTGCCTGCATCTAGATTTCACTGGAAGCTGAAAAGAGGCCAAAATCCAAGTTTCACTTCCCAGGGGACATCCAGGCAGCTTCATCTCCTTAGCTACTGTCCCTCGCATCTCACCCCGGCTCTGCGTTTACATTCCCTGTGGTCCTCTCTGCCTTCACTGCCCATCACCGCCACACAGCCTCATCAGCACCAGCCTCCTGTCTCTGGGATTCCCTCCCAAGATGCTCTTGCACCTGAGTCACTGTGGGGGGACACTGGACTGTTCCTAACAAGGAACAGGGAAAACTTTCTTGCTCCCCATTTTTCTCCCTGCTCTCAGGAGGTAGTCTCCTGCATAGAGAATCAGGAGCTAAGGCTTTTGATTCTTGTCCCTTTTGTGAGAGGGAGGAACCCCCTGGAGGGATAAGATACTGTGTTGTGGGTTCCCAGATGGGCATGAGCAGGCAGATTCAGGGCTAGAGAAAGCAGAGCTGGGGTCTGGCTGGGACACTGGCTCTCTTTCACTGACAGTTCTTTCCTAAGCATCTTCCCCAGTGGGCACTTCCTCCTGTGGGTCAGGCTGACCCAGGAGAGGGCAGGCTTGAGGGAGCTGGCTGTGAGCTTCTCTATAAAATGGGAATAATGATAATATCCATTTCCTGTGGCTTCTGTGGGGATGAGATGGCATGATATCTCTAACTCATCCACCGTGCTGCCTGGCTTGGTCAATGCTGATTTCTCTCCTCGCCTTCCTTTTCTATAGACAGTGATTCCAGGATTGACTGCTTTGCTTGAACTATAATCTGGGTCTTCCATATTGGGGTCCTGGGGATGGAGAGAGGGAGTCCAGGTTCCTGATACCTACTCAGACCCTCCTTTCTTCTCCACTGGATGCAGGGGGGCGCCTGGACCAGCTGGCCTGCACCCTACCCAAGGAACTGAGGGGGAAGGACATGCGTATGGTCCCCATGGAGATGTTCAACTACTGCTCTCAGCTGGAGGACGAGAACAGCTCAGCTGGGCTGGATGTTCCTGGGCCACCCTGCACTAAGGCCAGCCCAGAACCCGCTAAGCCCAAGCCTGGGGCTGAGCCTGAGCCAGAACCCAGTACAGCCTGCCCCCAGAAGCAGAGGTACCGGCCAGTGAGTGTGCGGCGAGCCATCGGCACAGTGATCATCGCAGGAGTCGTCTGCGGCATCGTCTGCATCATGATGGTGGTGGCTGCTGCCTATGGCTGCATCTACGCCTCCCTCATGGCCAAGTACCACCGGGAGCTCAAGAAGCGCCAGCCCCTGATGGGGGACCCTGAGGGCGAGCACGAAGACCAGAAGCAGATCTCTTCTGTGGCCTGAGAGCCCCCCACCTAGCCCAGGTAGGAAGGGCAGGGAGAGCTCACCGGAGATGGCTCTGGAAAGGGCTGGCTCTTCCTCCCATCACGGTCCCTGCCTTGGCCTGACGATGGCCACTGCTTCCCCAGTGATATTCTCCTCCCCAGCCCTCCAGCAGCGCAGCCATGGGGTGGCCATCTCCATGAACTTCCAGGTCTCCTGGAAGCTGACATTGTGCTGGAGTCTTTTGTGCGTGCTCCTCTTAGGGCCACCGAATCTTTGGAACACTTGGGGGTTCTCCTTAAGCTTCTGGCCACCGGAAGAAAGAAGATGTGCGCAAGAGGAGCCCTCTGGACTGAGCACGCCCGTCGCCCCTCCTGCCCCAGGGGTGGTCGCAGCTGGGTGACTCTCCCTATCTCTTGCTCATTCCCACATCATCTGCACTTAGTGGGCAGGGAGGGAGTGATTTGGGAGCTAGGGGTAGATTTCTGTGACTCTTTTCTAATCTAGAAAGGTATTCTTAGCCCCTCTATAGTGTGAAAGCTGAGTCCTGTCTTCAGTGGCTAGTACTAACGTGCAGAGACACCAACCCTGTGATCTGGACACAGCACTTAAACACATAGCGCTGTGATTACAGCATCCTGCCCCAGTAGATGCCAGTCTGTCCCTGTATCTGCTACAGATCACTCTGACCACCCTGCTCCAAGATTCACTGAAATTCCCTCACACACATTCACAGCATCACCAGCACAGTCTCGTGTATTGAAATCACACACACACACACACACACACACACACACACACACACACACATCACATGAAGACAGAGGCCATACCAGCTCAGGTGGCAGAGATAGGCTTCCCCCTCGGGTCCCTAACCCTGGGACCACAGAACTGCTGCTGGCCACAGTCTTCTCAAATCCACGGGAGGTGGGGGGAGGAACCCAAACCAATGACACAGGATTCCTTTGAGATCCCCTAAAGTGGGCCAAAGTGGTGCTGCTGAAGGAGCCTGCCGTCACCATGGTAACCTGCTCACACCTCTCCTGCTGGGTTTTCCAGGGACAAGGCCGAGAGGCCTGGAAGCTGCTGCATGTGTGGACGGCAGCCTCCTGAGAGCCCAGCCACACACTGGGTGTTCCCTCACGAACTGTGAGTGCAGCCTCACGGCCAGGCCGGTGGGGACACCCACCAGTTCCACGCCTGCAGCCTCAGCACTGCTACTCCGCACCTCCCACCTGCTCCATCTCCAGCATCTTCCACCTGTGACCATGGGGCTGGGACTGGGCTGTGTTCTAGGATTGGTGGCCCCCCCTGAGGGAAAACAGGTGGCAGGCAGACGGCACACAGACAGCAGACTGGTCCTCTCTGAGGCTCGGCGACTGCCAACACCTCCCTGTAAGACTCCAGGACAAGGGACAGAATAGCCCCGTTCTGTTTGGATCCCTCAATGCGGGCTTCCTTTCTCAGGGGTTTGTCTACTCAGTCTGGCTCCTCAGAGCTTCGGATTGCCCCTAGACTAGGGTCTGAACTAGAGAGTGGGCCTGGGGTCCTGTCTGGGACAGACACACCTGTCTCTGGGGCTGTGCAGGTTTTCAGGGTCTTTGTTTGAGGCTGTCCCTGTCCTTGGGAGTCTGGTGTGTGGTGAGTACCTAGGTCTCCCTCTACTGGACTCTGGCTTCCTCTTGCTCAAAGAGGACCAGGAAATGCCACGCTGGCTCCCGGCTCTACGATGGGGGTCCTGGTGTTGGCCCTGGGGGAGGACAGCCCCGAAGGAAGGGTCCAAGGAGGGTATCAGGGCAGGCCCAGCTTGCCTCCTCTTCCTCCTTACTCCAAGAGTGGGTGGGGGGTGTGGAGAGCCTTCGAGAAGGTCGTTCTCCAGCAGGTGGACAGAGAACACCTCGGCTGCTGTTATCAGATCACGTGCCCACCCTGGCCGGGGGCACAGTCTTCCTTCCTGTCTTGGCTTGCAGACTGACACCAGAGCTGGGGATTTTCTAAGGGAGTGGGGGAGGGGAGGGCATTGTCAGTGGTGGTATCTTTAGCCTGAGACAGAAGATTTTTAAAGGCAAAATTATATTTCTGGTTTGTTGTTTCAGAAGACCAATAAAGACTGTATTTTCCTATATATTTCCTGGTTTCATTGGGTGGGAAGGGGAGATGGGTGCTAGGAGACTTGCACCCTGCCCCCTCACACCTCCCCAGGCAGTGGAACACAATGCTGAGGGACATCACCCTGATGCACAGGGCTCTAGGTGACAGATGGGTACCTCCCACCCAGGGCCCAGGGCCGGGGCCTCACGGCTTCACTGGGAGTCAAGCGGAGGCAGCATCTTGGGTTAGGAGGCGGCTGAGGGCGGCTAGCTCCCGGCAAGGCTGAGCTGGGATTTTAAGTCCGCCCACGCTCTGGCCTGAAGATCTGGCCGCCAGAGCCTGGGGGTAGCTTCACCGGGCAGCACCACAGCTTGTGGAGTGAAGAAGGTAAGCCGGAGACCCCGCGGTGGCTCTGTGCCCTGGGGGTGCTCATCCACCCTGGCTTGATGGAATTCGTCCTGGCAGTCAAGGTCAGATGGGCCCGTGTGGCAAGAGGCCTGTTTTTGCCCAGAGGATCCCGCTGTGTACCAGGAGGTGGGGAGGGCTCCTTTCAGGGACTTCTCTGCTGACTGGGTTTTATTTATTTTTATTTTTTTTGGTATCAGGGATTGAACCCAGGGGCGCTGAACCATTGAGCCACATCCTCAGCCCTTTTTAACATTTTATTTAAAGACAGGGTCTCATTGAGTTGCTTAGGGACTCCGTAAGTTGCTGAGGCTGGCTTTGAACTCATGATCCTCCTACCTCAGCCTCTCGAGTTGCTGGCATTACAGGCGTGAGCAACTGCGCCTGGCTGGATGACGGGGGTTTTGTTAACTCACTGAGATTGACAGGATTTGCAGAAGCCCTGCTTAACCTGTTACCACTGTCTTGGCTTTCTAGGAGTGAATTAAGCACCAGCAGATCACACTTCAGACTTCAAGCATGGATCCTCCAGGGGACAGAGCAGGTGGGGGTCAGAATTAGGCCTGGAAAGTTAGAGGCAGGGGACTGAGGAGAGGGCAAGAGTGGAAGAACAAGGCCTCTGGGATTGTTACTTGGCCAGTCAACTTCCTGGCTGCACTGGTCTCTGGCTGAGTGGGTCTGGGCTATGGCACATCAGTCTTCAAAGACTAAGAGGGAATTTCCTCCTTCTGGGAACTTTCCTTGGATGGCAAGCCAGCAAGCTAGGAGCAAACCCCAGACAGAAGTGAACCATCAGGATCCCCTTCCCCGAAGTTCAGCTCTACTCTATGGCAGAACTGCGTGGCCCACCTTCCCTAGGAAGTAGTCAAGGTGGGATGTTGCCCTCATCTAGCCCTGATCATTGTAGTGGACCTGAGACAAGTCCACTGTCCGGAGGGGAGAGCAAGGCTCCCAGGAGCCTTGCACATGTCTTTGTGATGCATGTTATTCAAGTATTGGAGTTTCCAGGGGTCTGAAGGCTAAGTCCATAATGAGGCCAAAGGACCCCTAAGGAAGGAGACATTGTGCATCTCCAGATAGCAGGAAAGGCCTCTGCACAGTATGTCTTGCAGGACACACTGGAAACCCAGCAGCAAGAAAAACACATTCTATATATCATGGCACCACTGTTGCTGTCATTACACTTGACCGTGTTCCTCAACTGGGGCTTCGAGGATGGGGGAATGGAAAATGGAGACTTACCCAAAGCTGTCTTTTTAGAAATTTTGCATGCGCTGCTGATAAATCACTTGCTTAGGGATACAAGGACCCCCTTCATCCACCTGCCCTCCTGTATAGGCCCATGGCTTCGTGAACGCCCTTCTCCTGTCTTCTCCCCCTGCTCAGTGCACAGATACCACAACGCAGCCCCCAGTCACATACACTGTGGTCACCCACTCCTGGAGCTCACATGCACTCAGGGCCACCAGCTTCTAGGGACAATGAATAAACCCCCTATCCCTCCTTGAGCAACAGGAACCAGCTGGCCCTGGGATCAGGGAGGCTGAGCTACACAGGTCAGGAGAGGAAATTACAAAATGAAATTAAAAATATATATAACAAAACAAAACAAAAAAACCCCTGCAGTGTCAGTTCACCAGCGCCTCAGCCTTTCCCCATCACATCCCTGCAACCCAGAGCGTCAGAGCGATTGTCTGCAGCAAGTTAAACTAGAGGCACTGGGACACGGTTTCTATGGCAACCCCTCACGGCTCTAATTCAGCCCTGAGTTAAAAATGATATCAAATAATTGGAGAGTGCAGGAAAGCACAGCCAGCAGCCAGGCCCCATGCCCTTTCTCCTTTCTAGGTCATGAGGGGTGGAGGAGCTGAGAAGGCCACATGTGGGGGGCGGGCAGACACAAGCCCTGCCGGGGCCACAGGATGGTCTTTAGGGAGAAAAGTTTAGGTTTAACATTTGGTCTGGAAGTGGGACTGGGACTTGTGTGCCAGGGGCTACAGAAAGAAAGGTGCTGGACTGTCCTGAGTCCCTTCTGAGAGCCACAGTCGGGGACATGTCACAGACTACCAGTGATGCATGAATTTCCTTGTGACAACATGGAGCAAGGTCAGAGTGAGCCTTTCTCTCCCTACCTCCTAGCCCAGAGTGGCAAGCAGCCTAGGACCTGACTCAGGACAGCCTTGCACCCTAGGTGAGGCAGGAGGATGGATCCCAGTCTGCCCCTTGTGCTTTCTGCCCTGAACTCAGCCTGAGGACCAAATACACCAGCCCTACCTGCCCAGCCCCAGCCCTGCCACAGGGGGCCTCCCACCTGGCCAGGTCAGACACTCTGCAGCCAGGCTGATGGAGCCTTGGTCGTCAAGGCCACAAACACCCAGTGACCCATGGATCACACAACTTTTCAGAATACAGCTGAGTCAGGGACATGGGAGCTGAAACCATGGTCAGGAGGGTTTCATCACAGAGGCCAGATAGTTCTAGATGAGGCAGAGACACCAAAGACTTTTTTAAACACTAGAAACAGCAGAGTCAGGAGAAGCTTGTCAAAGTCATTGGGTTCTCTCGTTCTATAAGTTGGGACAAATTCAGCATCACATAGTGATCTTAATCTTTAAAGACAGGCAATCTGAGTTCAGATTCTAGCTTCATTAATTCTTAGCTGTGGGACTTTGGGCAAATAACTTTTCTGTATCTCAGTTTCCTCATCTGTAAAATGGAGCCAAAAACATTGCTGTCATGAAGTCACCCTGAGGACTAAATGAGAAAGTGCTTGGTAGGAGGTTTCCATGGTGTCTGGTACGGATTGAGCATAACATTGAGCTTTGGGGATCTTTTTCAAAAGCTCAGTCTTGGAACCCAAGGCAATGGAAGAGGGAAGCAACCTATGAAATGTGAGAAAGAGGTTCAGTGTTGCAGTCTCTGTGCTGTGTGATCTTGAGCACATCTCTTCACCTCTCTGGGCTTCATTTTACTTGTTTCATGAATTCTTTGAGGTCTCGTTTTATGGTTTTATAAACAAATGACTTAGGAAGATTCCATTTCCATCCTTCTCACATTTCACCTGGAAAAACTTACAGCTGGAGCCTATGCCCCAGCAGATCACACACAGGGACTTCCTGCCATCACGGTGTAAAGATTTCTTGCATTGTCACACAAATTTCTGGCCTCAGTGGCACCAAGGGCAGCTCTTACCTGCTGCAATGGCTGTCTTCTTGTCCACTGTCACAGTTACAGCGGTGCTGGCCGTAATTGCCACTGGTTCACCGGAGCCCTCTGGGGAAATGAAAATCAGCGAGTCATTTTCTTGGCACTCAGGGAGGAGCAGTGGGGTAGGCTGATCCCCTACCCTGACTTGTGTAGAAGAAAAATATACACACTCTGCTAGGACGTTGCTTGAATAATGGCGGGGGTGCGGAGGGGTGGAGGGCTCGTGTGGTCTCTTGCTGTGACAGGAGGTTGCCATTCACCACCTGTCTCTGCAGGGTACCTTCAAGGGTCACCTGTGTGCAGATCTGAACTTGCCAGATCAACATGTGGCCTCTGGCTGCCTGAATGACGGCATGCTATCGGTGTCACTGACACAGTGGTATTTGCTCTGTCTCTGGCTGCTTGCTGCCTTTCTAAGCTCTAGGTAGCACCTGCTTAGGAACCCTGCCATGGCCCCTCCTCTCAGCACGTGTCCTCCTTGGAAGGCTTGACTTGCATCCGATGCTCCTTCTGATTGAAGGGACAGGCCGTATTCTGGGACTGGGTGCTTGATGATCCTGGGTTGTCCCTATGAGTCACCATGAGTCAGAGGTGATGCTGACAGTCCCGTTCAGGAGGCACAGTGCCTGGGATGAGCGACACAGATGGCGTCTGGCACATGCGAGGTGCTCTGTAAATCTTGGTTAGTGGTGACCAAGCTGCCACAACCATTCCCTGTCTTGTTACTGCATTTCTGGAACATTCTGCCAGTCTCTTGAAGGCAGGAGAGCTCTCCTGTGTTGCTTTACCCACTTCTTTTAGAAGGCCACCACAGGTGTGGAAGTTAGAGGGCAGCACCAGTTCTATATTAAAATAGAGCTTTCTGGCTCTGGAATGGGGGCAGCCACTATATGACTTTGGGCTTCTTAATTTTATCTGTCCACAACTCTGGACTGGCTTTCCAAAGCACTCTTTTTCTAGAGGTCAAATTGCATTATTAAGAATTCCAAGAACAGGCAAAATTTTATCACATGCTATCCTATTTTGTCAGAATGTCTTGGTAGCAAACACTGCCTCAAACAAACAGCTCTTGGGAGCCTCGGGTGGAGGCTGTTACTGCAGCAGCGACAGTTGTAATGGGACTTAACCACTGGTTTCTCGTATCTGCTATATTGTTACAATTACCCATCACACCTCTCTGTCACCAAATATCTCACAGAAATCTAAAATTATACTCTAATTCTAGGAACTTACAATACGCAAAGCTGTTCTCGATTCTGGAAATTGGCCATAACACAGTCAGAAGGATCCCAATAGACACAGAAGCTGCCTTCCTCACCTTGCTTCTAGAAACATTTAGAAGATGCCAATATGCCTGACCCCCTACAGTATTCCCTGGGCTCTGCAGCTGGTTTTCTAGGAGAGAGTTTCTATTGAAATATACTCTAGCCAGTATATGCCTGTAGGAAACACCCAGGTGTGGGTGTGGTGGCCCTCACGACCCAGTCTCTGGGGACATCAGGAATATCATTGCCTGGGTCACAGTGGCTACCTGGTCTGTGCCTGGGTGAATAAGCAGGGTACCAAGTGCTGGTGGGGTACCTGAGGCTGGCTCAGGGAGAGGTGGAATGTGGAAGGGGGGAGTACCAGGCCTGAGCTACCTAGGCACTGGTGGCACTGCTGGGGCCGGCAGCTTCTGCAGGCGCTGGCTGCCAAAGGCAGCTCGATGTGGGCAGAGCTTAGCCCACCAGGCCCTGAGCAAAGGGTACCAGTGCCATCCTGGAGAGACAGGGAGCCTCTACTGCCCCTAAGCCAGCTCTTTCCTTCTCCTCTGCCTCCTCAGGGTTTCCCCGCCCCGTTAGAATGAAATTGTTTTCTTTCTTTTGGGGGTGGATGGGCGTGTGCAGAGGTGTCTGTGTGCATGAGCCCGGCAAGTACACAAGGGTGTGAAGAGGGAGGGAGCTCCTCCTCCCCCCTCAGCAGTCCCCCTTTTTGGGTTGCCTGCTTCCCTCTTCTTATGGCTCAGCTCCCCACCCACCCACCCACCCTCCTACCTCACCAACACATAAAGCTCCCTGATCAGCCAGCAGCCATAGTCACCTGGTGACAATGCAGGCAGGAGGGAGCCAGTCACCACGGCTAGGGGCAGGGCTCAGGGCCTCAATGAGAACCTCTCCTAGGGGGGCCCTTTGTGCAGGGCAGGAAGCTCTTCTCTGCTTTGGGGTGGGCACTGTGGAAAGGGGAACTTCACCTTGGCTTTGAGAACCTCCCTCAGGGGCTTGCACTGGGAAAAACAATTCCATGCCCTCTCTGCTCCCTGCCTTATATTCATTATGGTTAAAAGGCCTGGACTTTGGAGAGGCAGACCTGGGTTCTAGTCTGCTCTGCGCCTTCCTTGCTGTGTAATCTGGGGGTGATCACAGGGACCAGATTCTTTCCAAGTAAGACAAGGGATAATAGCAGTTCTTATTTCATGGAGTTATACAGTTCGAATGAGTTGTGTGGGAAAGTGTTTTGTAAAGCACATGAGTTGCTGGAACATGGATAGAGACAGCAGGCACAGGATGGAGAGGCAGGCACAGTGCAGGGTGAGGAGGCCTTGCACACAGAGGCAGACTCCTTACTGTCCACCTTCCCAATCTGCATCCCCCAGGAGAAGCCCCTGGGAACCTGGGCCTCCCTAGCCATCAGCCCCAGGGCAGCTCTCATCATGAGGCCTGAGGATGGTTTTGGCAGGAGAGTGGTTGGAAGACCTTTGGTAAAAGGGCGTCCTTGAGGGGAGATATGACTCTGCTTTCTGAGGTGACACCCAGTCCATCATCTCTTTCCACCTCCTTCTGCCTCCCACTCACCCCATCAGCACTGTGGAGAATTGCAGGCCCCTGGCTCCACTGTGCTGGGCTCAGCTTCTTAGCTGAACCAGGTGGAGAGCTTCTTCGGCCATAAACACGTAGGCTCCTGGACAAGCCCTTCTATCCTTCCCCTCACTCCAGCCACACAATTTCTTCAAGTGACAATCAAAAGACTAAGGCAAGGCAGACTGTAAGGCCCTTCTTGGTTCTAAACATTTTGTGATTTTCTTAGTGTTTTTTGAAAATCACTTAATTTTTCTCTTCTTGGCCATTTTCCACAGGGGGTGGGGCTGAGAGTTAGATATCAGCAGCTCTTAGACTCCACTTGGTCCTTGTCCTTGTAGAGACTTGTGACTTACTCCGTGAAGACCTGTCCTGGCTATTTTCCTTATATCCTGGGCACCTGCCTTGCTGCTCCTGGGTGATCCCAAGGGATAGAGATCCAGTTGCTTCTTGTTTGTTTAGAAGGAGTTATGGTGGCCCTGTAGACTTGCTAAGTACAGCTGCTCTCCAACGAGACAAAGGCTGGCACTTTCATTTGAGTAGTCTGAGGAACTTTCAAAGGCACTCAGATTTTTAGAAATAGAAGAATCTTAGTGATCAACCCTTTTGATCTCATATTTGGAATTTGGGTTAGAATCTAACTCTCTTGACTTTTGGGTTAAATCTTTTTCTTTATTCCATGCTGGAGTTTTAAATGACCACTTTGACTCCTGGCCTGGGAATGACCAGCCCTACATTCTACACAGGGACCAAAGCATGGGAAGGCTCAGAGAGTTTTCTCAAGTTGTTAATGTGGGTCAGGAGGGAAGGTAGGAAGGAAACCCTGGTGATCTGGATGTTCTGTCCCATATTTCATTCCCATTTTCCACTAAGGGCACAGCAGAAGAAAAACATCCCCATCCTGGTCACAGCTGCAAAGCACACGGGTGTGGATTACCTGGTCCCTCTGCCCAGCGCAGATTGAAGACAAAGCTACCAGCAGGCTGCTCGGAGGCCTGGCGATACCACAGAGGGAAGTTGTTCATCGTGAACACACTGGTCTCATCATCAGGCATCAGGAACATCCTGTAAAGAGGAAGATTTGGCACTTCCTCCGAATCTGGGAATATATTTATCCCTCTTTCCTTTTTCCATACAAGGTCATCTTGGCTGCGCTAAGATAGCAATTCCTCTCTGTTTTGGCAGAGTTGCAGGTAGACCGAATGCAGTAGCCCCTAAATTAGTATTGCTCCAGATACTATTCCCCAGCAAACCTGTCAGGAAGTAAAAACAACATCACATCTGATGGTCCATCAGTATCTAGAAGAAGCATGGGTTCTGTCCTAGGAGGACATATGCAGACTGTTTTGCCTGCAGGGTTTATTTCTTTTGAATACAGCTTAACTTCTTTTTCACTAACATGGCTGTACAGTCAACCTCCATCAGTTCTATCACAGCACTAACAAGAGGGGCATACGTTACCCAAAAATGATTACTTCAAAAGTTATTGCCTCTAGGTTTTTCAGAATGCTTTGGTTTCCTTTTTCTGAGCAGCTTTACCTTGCTAATTATGGCTTTGTATTCCCTGGACGCTCAGCAGCCTACAGAAGGGAGTGTTGGTCTAGAGCAGACTGGGAGGCTGGGAGAGGCTGGGTGGGGGTGGGAGATTCAAGTGGCCCTGGCTGATCCACAAGGTGGGGTATTGATATTTGATTTTGAGAATGATGGCTTTGCATATTCCAGAAGCAGATCTGCTTGGTTGCACGGTTCCTGGGCTGCCAATCACACCACGGTCTAGGTCTAAGTGAAGGGAGTCCTTTAGAGATCGTGCAGTGCACTTGCAGCCCTTTGTGGTGATTGGGTCTGCAGGAGGCAAAGGTATTCTGCCACCTGGGGAAATCCTGTCTGTATTGAGAGCTCCTTTTTCCATTCTTAGACTCCCCTTTAGAGGGGTGCCGGGAGTCATTGAGACAGCCAGCCTGTTTGTTCCTCTTTCCAACTCTCTCAGAATGAGGGGAGTGGGAAGAGAAGGAAGGAGGAATGGAGAGGGAAGAGCAACTTGTTTTCCTAGAAAGCTTCAGCTTTGCTTAGCAAGTGTGGATTTGTCACAGAGTCCTGGAAGAAGCTCAAAGATGGCGCTTGGTGCCTGAGTATGCTTGGAATTAGCAGGAGGAGCAGGGAGTGGGTGGGAAGCCGGATGCGGAGGTCAGGTTTCTGCGGTTCTCCAGGTACCTGGTGGCCCTCACCTGTCTGAGTCTCCTGGTTTGCAGAGCAGTAGGTGGCGCTGCTCCTTCACCTCCACTCCCACCCCTGCTCTGGACTCCCACCCTCCTGGCGGTACCTGGGCCCCTGCAGACAGGGTTCTCCCAGAATCTGGCTTTTATAGAGCAGAGTTTCTCAACCTTGGCACAGGTGACATTGGGAACCAGATAATTGTTGTAGGGGCCATCCTGTGCATTGCAGAATAATTAGCAGCATTTCTGGCTTCTACCTGGTAGGTGCTAGTAGCAAAATCCCTACCTCTTCTAGTTATGACAACCAAAAATATCTCCAGACATTGCTGAATGCCCCCTGCAGTGGGGGCAAAATCACACCCCCCAGCCCCCTATTGAAAATTACTGGCTTAGAATCCTTAGCCTTCCATGACCCCCAGGGTGTTCCATCTGGAAGTCCATCAGATTTACTAAAAAAGCGGCGGTGGGGGGGGGGCATAGATTGTTCAGAAAACTGCCATAGGGAAGCACCATACATACTGGGCCCCAGGAATAGCCCCTCTCCCCTTAGGTGGAAAAAATTTTTACAAAGGAGGGGACACAGCCAGCAACTGTGTCCATCACACAGAGACTGGTCCTAGAGAGGAAAACAATTTTGGGTTTCCCTCTGAGTGAAATCTCTGTTCAACTTTCCCAAGCTCAAGGACATGGCTGCTTTCTTGCCTGACTGGACCACTTCTGTCCTCCAGGTGTGTCCAAGCTGGGGTAGAATAGTAACTCTTCATGTTTTCTCAATGTGTAAATCTAACCCTTCTGCCCATCCTGGACTCCCAGGTCCCAGCATATCAAAACCAAGTCTCTCCTCTGTCCAGCCATGTGCCATGGAACACCCTCGAATGTTGTCCTTTCCCACCCTGCAGGGATCATGTTCACTGGGGTGACTAGCAGGACTCACCTGTCGGAGACCTTCTCGGAACCCACGAATAAGCTGCTTCTGAGGAGGCCAGCCCGGGTGCCCAGGAAGGCCACGTCCACTCCTTGCTCTGACTCACTGTGAGGCAAGCAAAGCAAGAGGAATGACCATGTAGATGCTGCTACAGCAGGTCCCCAAGAAGGTCACAGAGAGCTCAGGGAAGACCTTCAGGACTTTCTGGGCCTCTCCTAGCTTGTGTCCTGCTTGGCTTAGGGGGAACTTTGTAGGAAGGCTAAGTTCTTGGGGAGTTGCTTGAGATGCCCTCGACTCCTTGACCCCCTGTTATATCAGGTCCCCCAGGTTCTAGGTAGCATTGTTCTTCTTTCGGTATTCCTCCTGACCCTGTCTTGGCTCTGCCAAATCTGGCTCCTCTAGCTTTAGGAGAGTTGGGCCTGGAAAGCAGAGGAACCCAGAAAGACAGATTTCATCTTGAGACCTATGGAATGGTAACTTCTCATCCACAGCTTCTCTCAATTGTAAAGCCATTTCCACTTATTACTTATGAGATTGGAATATGAGGGAAGGAGGGGCAGGCACTGTCTCTATCTGTGAGAAGTCCCAGTAGACTTTCTAACTTGGCAGTAGAATATTAAGCCACAAAGAAGAATGAAATCATGGCAATGGCTGGTAAATAGATAGAACTGGAGACTATTATGCTAAGTAAAATAATCCTATGTCAAAGAACCAAAGGTCCAATGTTCTCTGTGATATGCAGATGCTAACACACAATAAGATGGGGGAGGGGAGGGAAGAATAGAAGTTCACTGGATTAGACAAAGGAGAATGAAGGGAAGGGGGGAGAAATGGGAAAAGGAGAGACAGTGGAACGAATCAGACATAACTTTCCTATGTTCACATATGAACACACCAACCAGTGAAACTCCACAACATGTACAACCACATGCATGGGAAGTTGTACTCCATGTATATGTCAAAATGCATTCTACTGTAATGTATAACTAAAAAGAACAAATAAAAAAATCAAGGAAGAAAAGATTGGAAAAAAGAATGATCCATAAGGTGGCTCAGTGGAATTAATTGTTTTCACAGTCTCAACACCATCAGGCAAAGAATGACAGCAGGAGATTGAAAGGGAATGACCCAGGGTGGAGGCCATCACTTCTGACTCCGTCAATATTCTTGTTCTAAGCCCAACTTCCGGGCAGCAGTGACCCCATTTCTCTCTGGTGCCTGGGTCTGTGGGCTTCCTGAGCATCAAGGTGAACAATGCCAAAGCATCACCAAGGGCAGCACTTTTCCTTGAGGCTAGGAGGTCGTGGGAAGAGGTGGCACCATGCAGTGTCCATGGATGGTAGGTATTTGGAACTGGATGGTCTCAAGTGTGGAAAGTCACTGAGTAGAAGGCTCTGGAAACTTCTCCCCCCGACTTCAGGGCTGCAGAGAAGGGCTCCTGTAGGTTTTTCCTGGGCATTTTGTGGGTCTTAAACATCACAGATACCAGTCTGGCAATAGACCCACTGAGTCAGGCCCTTGGGGTGTCTCCAGAAAGCATCCGGATGGCAGTCTCTATTCAAAAGTCTAATGAGCTCTTCACCCACAATTCAGTCTCAACAGTAATCAAGCCACGTTTCTTGTTTCATCTATAGCCCCTCCAACTGACGACATTATTTTGAAGAAAATCCCAGATATTTCATCAGTATTTTAATTTCTATCATTAAAAGAAATTTTGAAAAAAACTTCAATGTCATTATCATATCTTTACAAAAATCCTATAATTTCTTTTCTTTTCTTTCTTTCTTTTTTTTTTTTTGGTAATGGGAATTGAACCCAGGGGTACTTCCCCACTGAGTCACATACCCAGCCATTTTTGTTTTATTTACAGACAGGTTCTTGCTAAGTTGCTTAGGGCCTCACTAAGTTGCTGAGGTGAGCTTGAATTTGCAATTCTCCTGCCTCAGCCTCCCAAGCCACTGAGATTACAAATGTGGGTCACCATGCCTGGCTCTGTAGCTTCTCAATATCATCAGATAATCCAATTGAAGTTTGGTTGAACCAGAATCTAACTACTGGTTGATCTCTCTCTTCAGTCATCAGTCTGTCTTTATTGAGATCTAATTCACATACCACACAATTTACCTAGTTCCAGTGTACAATTGAGTGCTTAAGTAACCATTGCCACTGTGAATTTTACAACAGTTTCATCACCCCAAAAAGAAACTCCACACCATTAGCAGTCATCACTGTCTTTTAACCTGATTCCCTTTCTCCTTTCTCATTCTCTGCTTCTCTTTTCCTTGCAATTTCTTTTCTGAACAAACAAGGTCATTGTCTTGTAGAGTTTCTCACACTCTGGATTTGGCTGGGATGCTTTGGTGTTATTTAGCATGCTCTTCTGTACCTTGTACATCTTATAAGCTGGCACTTAGACTTGGGGTCCTGCTTAGATTCAGGTTTGAGCTTTTACAGGTTGCTATGGTTTGGAGAATGACCCTCAAAGGTCAAGGTATTAAAGCCTTGATGCCCAGGGTGGCACTATTGGAAGGTTCTATGGACATTTAAGAGGTGGGACCTCATTGGAGGACAGTTGGTCATTGGGGTGTGTCTTTGAGGGGGATTGTGGGGGCCCTGGTGTCTCTCTCTTTCTGCTTTCTGCTCATTATATAAGTAGTTTGCTCTGCTATGATGTGCTGCCCTCACCAGAGGCCTAAAGCAATGGGGCTGCCTGATGAACTGGAACCCCCCAAACCAAGAGCTAAATAAACCTTTTCTCTTTTAAATTAATTGGCTTGGGCATTTTATTATGGTAAAGAGAAGCTGATTCATACAAGTGGTGCACTCCCCATCCAGAGACACATGCTATCTTATTGATAAAGGGTTGTACAAAGTATGCATCTTTATTTTTTCTATATTTTAGAAAAACTTCCCCTCATCAATATTTGGTTGTCCTGTAGTACAATTTGTGTAGAGGCATCATAAATAATTGCTATTTTTTGTTTATTTACCAGTTTTTAGAATGAGTTGTTTTCCTAACATCTTCCAAAGCTGACCTATGAGGTTCCTTTTCTTTCCCAGTATGATTATGAACCCAAGGATCTGAACATGTTTAATGTGTTTTAACCTACTATGGTTGCTCTTTTTGCTGCTCTCACTATCCCAATCTTAGCCCATGAGGCCTCTTCACATTGGCTCTGAGATCTTTTGGGGACAATCTCATTAGTCTTTGGTAATGGTTTACTTCTTAGCATGACAAGATGTTCTGGGTTCATTTATCTACTTAACTTCCCCTGTCCTGGAATCAGAAATTTCTCCATGGACTCATCTTTTTCTTTTTCTTTTTTTTTTTTTAATGTTTTTATTCCAAAACGCTCAGTTTTTAATCTTTGCAGAAGGAACTTCACTTTTATTTATTTTTTTAAAGTTTCTTTTTAAAATTTGTTTTAATTAGTAATATATGACAGTAGAATGCACTTTATACTTTGATGTATCATACATAGATGGGATATAATTTCTCATTTTTCTGAGTATACATATTGTAGTATATCACATTGGTCATACAGTCACATACATACATACAGGAATAATGTCTGTTTCATTCTACTATTTTTCTTATCCCCACATCCTCTGCCTTCCCTCCAAGACTCATCTTAATGAGGCTCATCTTAATGAGGACTAGTGTTGAATCTAGTTTGGGGTTGGGGGCGTTCACTGAGGCTAGTCCTTTCAGTGGAGAGATCTTTAGCAACCATTTCAGGTAAAAGACTAAGATATTCTTTCTAATTCTCTAAGAGAAAACATGTCTTGGGTTCAAATTGATATTTCCAATTCATATTTAACATTATATAAAACTTCTTTAATTTTAAAAATTTGCATCTCTTAAAGATAGCCTCTTCAACAAATGGTATTGGGAGAACTGGAAATCCATGTGCAGCAAAATGAAACTAAACCTGTCTCTCACCATGTACAAAACTCAAAGCAAAGTGGATCAAGGACCTAAGAATTAGACCAGAGTCCCTGCGCCTATTAGAGGAAAAAGCAGGCCCAAATCTTCATCACGTGGGATTAGGCCTCAACTTCCTTAACATGACTCCTAAAGCACAAGAAATAAAATCAAGAATTAATAAATGGGATGGATTAAAACTAAAAAGCTTCTTCTCAGCAAAAGAAATAATCGATGAGATGAAGAGAGAGCCTATAGAGTGGGAGCAAATTTTTGCCACACCACATCAGATAGAGCACTGATCTCCAGGACATATAAGGAACTCAAAAAACCTTAACACCAAAAAAACAAACAACCCAATCAATAAATGACTAAGGAGCTGAACAGATACTCTCAGAAGAAGATATACAATCGATCGACAAATATATGAAAAAATGTTCAACATCTCTAGTAATTAGAGAAATGCAAGTCAAACAACTCTAAGATTTCATCTTATGCCAGTAAAAATGGCAGTTATCAAGAATACAACAACAATAGGTGTTGGCGAGGATGTCGGGGAAAAGGCACACTGATACGTTGCTGATGGGACTACAAATTGGTGCAACCAATCTGGAAAGCAGTATGGAGAAAACTTGAAATGGAACCACCATTTGACCCAGCTATCCCACGCCTCAGTCTATACCCAAAGGACTTAAAATCAGCATACTATAGTAATGCAGCCACATCAATGTTCATAGCAGCTCAATTCACAATAGCTAAACTGTGGAAGCAACCTAGATGCCCTTCAATAGATGAATAGATAATGAAACTGTTGTGTGTATATATATACAATAGTTTGTGTATATATACACAATCTAATATTATTCAGCATTAAAAGAGAATAAAATTATGGCATTTGCAGGTAAATGGTTGGAGTTGGAGAATATCATGCTAAGAGAAGTAAGCCAATCCTCCAAAACCAAAGACCCAATGTTCTCTATGATAAGTGGATGCTGATCCATAATGGGGGCTGGGGCATGGGAAAAATGGAGGAACTTTGATTCTGCAAAGGGAAGGGAAGGGAAGGGAGGAGGTATAGGGGCAGGAAAGATGGTAGAATGAGATGGATATTATTCCCCTAGGTATATGTATGACTGCACATATGGTGCGACGCTACATCAAGTACAACCAGAGAAAAAACACTTGTGCTGCAATTGTGTACGATGAATGAAAATGCATTCTGCTATCATGTATAACTAATTAAAATTGATTAATTAATTTAAAATTTGCATATCTTTTTCTTTTGCTGAAATTTTTCTAATGACAGCAATATAATAAAATTTATCATACCCCCTATTTTTAATAACAATGCCAATACAATTTCTAACACTGTAATTACTTAACATAGTTTAAGATTTCATTTATTTAGTGTTTCGAGTTCTAATGCCCCTTGAAAGACTTTCCCTGTGTAGTTATTTCATGAGCTTGATACATAATTAGGTTTATTAGTTTTATTTGATTTTGATTTTTTAGATGATTTTTAAAAATACTTTTCATTGTTGACAGACTTTTATTTATTTACATGTGGTGCTGAGAATTGAACCTAGTGCCTCACACACACCAGGTGAGCACTCTACCGCTGAGGCACAGCCTCAACCTCTAGATTAATTTTTAAATTTAAATGTTTCATAATTATATAAAGCTTTGCAGGGTTCCAAAGTCCAGATTAAAAATAAGACATATGCAGAGAAAATGTAATATATATATATCTGTCCCCATGTTCTTTCTTCTTCCTAGAGTAACATCTTGGTTTTTTTTTTTTTTTTTTGTACTAGGGATTAAACCCAGGGGCACTTAACCATTGATCACATTTCCAGCCCTTTTTCATATTTTATTAGAGATAGGGTCTCACTGAGTTGCTTAAGGCCTCACTAAGTTGCTGAGGCTGGCTTTGAACTTACGATCCTCCTGCCCCAGCCTCCTGAGTTGCTGGGATTACAGGCGTGCACCACTGCCCCTGACTTTCTACTTGGTTTTTCATTTCATTAAAAAATATGTTTGTGAAGAGTAGAGTGGTGGTTACCAAAGCCAGGGAGAGTTGTGGGGAAAGATGGGGAGAGGTTGGTCAATGGGTATGAACTTGTAGTTAAGAGCACAAAGTTTTGGTGTACAATGGAGCAGTGGAGTGGCTACAGAAAACAGCAATGTGCTGTCCATTTCAAAAGTTAGAAGAAATGATTTTGAATGTTTTAACCATAAGGCAAGGATAAGTATTTGAAGCAATGGATATTCAAACATTATGCAATGTATGTGTTTCAAAACATCACATGGTATTTAATAAATCTACAGTTTTTCTGTGTCAGTTCAAAGATAAATTTATCTGTGTGGGTGGTGCGTACCTGTTATCCCAGTGATGTGGGAGACTGAGCAAAAGAATCACAAGTTCAAGGCCAGCCTCAGCAACTTCGTGAAGTACTAAGCAAATTAGCAAGCAAGACCCTGTCTCAGAATCAAAAATAAATAGGTCTGAGGATGTGGCTTAGTGGTAAAACCTCAGGGTTCAATCCCTAGTACAAAAAAATTAAATTTAAAAGTTTGAAAAAACAAGTAAAACACAAACAAAAAATGAATATGTATATACCTACATGTCTATGTATACCTGTGTAGGTAATTTTGAAAATATATTTTTATTTTTTCTTTAGATAAATGGTGAGGGGGATTAAGCACACCTTTTTTCTATCGCTAGAAATAATACCATACAGCATATAGACAAATGTATCATTTCTTATAGTTGCATAGTAAGTATTCCATTGTGTGGATCTACCATAGTTTATTTAACTAGTGTTAAATAAACTGGTGTGCATTTAGGTTGCTTCCAATCTCTTATTGCTATAAGTGGTACTTATGTGTACAACTTCTCATCTCTTTCAGTGTATTTTTGAGATAACTTCCTGTGTCTTTGGGATTGCTGGGTTATAAGCTAAATGTATACATAATTTTGCTAATTATCTCACACACAGTACATGCTGACAATCTTAGATGGTTATCTATTTAATGGATGAGAAGTACCACCTTGGTACAGGTTGAGTATTGTTCATTTATGTAAGGAATAAGTGCATTTTTTCTCTATGAACCGTTCGTATGTCTTGACCACTTTTCCTATGCAATAGTTGGTCTTTCACTTCTCTATTTTTGAAGTTCTTTATTTATCATGAATATATAACATAACCAACACGTTATCTGTTTCATAATTGTAAACATTTTCCAGTTTGTCATTTCTCTTTTTACCTTGCTTATGTTTTTATTTTTGCCATACAAACATTTTTATGTTGTTAAATTTATTAGTCATTCTTTTATTGCTTCTGAATTTTGAGTCATTGTTGGGAAAGATTTCCCCACTCCTAGGTTTTAGAGCAACTAGTTCATGTTTTCTTTTAGTACTTATATAGTTTCATTTTTTTTATTTTTTACATTTAAATCTCTGAGTCACTTGGACTTCATCCAGGTGTATGGTACAAGAAAAGAACACAATTTTATCATTCTCCATATGGCTTTCAAACCAGTTATGAAAAAAACCCCATCTTCCCCTCACTGATCTGACGTGATGCTTTGTCATAGACTAAATTTCCACATGCATGCAGACGAAATTTCTGAATTTTCTATTCTGTCCCCTGGGTCTGCCTGACGTTTTGCATGCCAGTACCACACTTCATACACCGTAGAGGCTTTGTAATATGTCTTAGTACCTTGGCAGGGTTGTTCTGGCTTCATTGCTTTTTTATTTTCCAGAGATTTTTGCCTATTCTTGCCCATTCTTCTAAATGAAATTTATAATCCATTTATCTGGATGCAGAAAAATATTGATGGCATTTCCATTGGGATTGCATTAAGTTTATAAATTAACTTGGGAGGATTAACATCTTTCTAATGTTGTGTCCTCCTATTCAAAAACACCGTATGTCTTTCCATGTGTTCAAGTCTACTTTTGTGTCTTTCAGGAGTGTTTCATAATTTTCTTTATATAGGTTTTTGGACAGTTCTTATAGTATATGCCTTATATATTCTTATACTCTTATAAATTTATTACATTTTATTTCTTGCTCTTTTAAATAGATTTGTCTTTGCACGTTATGTCTTCTTTCATTTTTGAATGTTGATATTATAACCTGCTTCTTTACTAAATTCTTTTGTTGGCCACGGCAGTTTTCCTGTTAACCCTTTTGGAGTTTCCGAGTGTATGATCTTGTTATCTTTATTGATTTTGCAGTGCTGGGGACGGAACCCAGGGACCCATGCATACTAAGTAAGCACTCTACCACTGAGCTACATCTCCAGCCCTAATCGTATCATCTTTAAATAGAGATGATTCTACCTCTTCCTTTCCAGCCCTCATTGCCTCTAAGTGCTTTCTCTTGTCTGATGGCACCTTCTGACCTTGTGGCTCGGGGTGGGGGAAGGCCTCCTTTCTCTTGTTCCCGTCTTCAGTGGGAGAGCCTCAAGCCCTATTAACATTCTGACTTTAATCGTAGGCCCACTTTGTCTTTATCAAGTATTTTTTGAAACCATGAATGGATACTATTACTTGTTCAAATCCCTTTCCTGCATCTACAGAGGCTGTTGTATCATCTTTCTCCTTAGCTTCATATTATTTTATATTCATTTCCCAGGTCATCTTTCCTAACGCACAACCTGGCTAAGCACATTTGCTCCTCAATGTTTCTCAATGTTAAAAAATATCTGTGATTCATCTCTGAACTTGAAAAGAGGAAGATCATGCTCCTCCTCTCCAAACGTAGGGGTCCAGCCTTTTGCAGAAGGGCCTGGTGGCTGGATTCCCGCTGGGTTGTTTATGAGGTGTAATACCCTGGGTAAGCTGCTCAGTATGACCGTGCCTGTGAAATGAGAGTAATGATAGCAGCTATATCACAGGCTTGCTGTGAGGAGCCAATGGATTCATAAACAGGAAGTTCTTAGTGCTTGGGCTACTGAATTCTTTATTTATTTCAGGTTTAATTTTGTATAGAACTTATATCTACATGATTCAAAATCATACCCAAAAAGTTATAGAGTGAAAAGTGCTCTTTCCAACCAGGTTTTACTTACTTATTTGTCATCAGACACCGAAGGATCTAGGAAACACTGAGGTCAAGTTCATGGATGCTGTGACCTTACTTACTGGAAACAAAGCTCTGACCCATTTGAACTGCTCTTGCCAGGGCACTTTAGCTAATGAGGTCTGATGGCTAGACCCCAACCCAGAGAGAGGGGTTCTTGGAATGGGGGCTGTCCTGGGGTAGGGATACCAACCTGTGCCACGAGGCACCTGAACTCAGGAGCAGGCAGCAGCGTGGGCTGTGCGTGGAAGGTGTGCCGAGCCCCTGCCTTGCTGAGGCTGTGCGAAGGTCGTTCTCACCCCACACCCCTCCCCATGTGTCCCTGTCCTCGTCATCGTTCATGTTCATCTTGGGCCAGAGGGTGTGGGTGCTCCTGAGCTGCCAGCCAGGTGGTAGGAGGGGCCTGACTCAGCCAAGGGAAAGATGGGGGCCTGCAACAGGCCTGGCTGCTTTTCCTCCTGGGAACCGTCAGCCTCTCCTGGTACCTACTCAGAGATGTTGAGAGCCAACGCTGTCCAGTAGGCTTCCATGGGGGCTGTCACCACCGCGTCAAACAACACCTCCCGCACCAGCTCTTCATCACCTGGGGGCAAAGCCAAAGGAAACCAAGCCCCTTGAGGCCCCCTGATTACGACCTCAGCTCACATGCCCCTCTAAAGTTCAGGGAGCAAGATGCACCTCGTGAACATGCATCTGGGATGCATAAAACCACCACATGAGTTTGAGGAAGTGAAATCACCTCTTTCAGCTTCTAGCCTTCAACTCCAAAACAGATGTTAGCAGAACAGAATAATGTCGAAGGTTCTTTCTAATATGGACATTCTATGAAGTTAGGAGACTCTCTCAATGACGTCAGGTTGGGATCTGCCCCCTGCCCCCTCCCATCCCCCATCCTCCATCTGCTCCTTGACTGGCAGGACACCTTGGCGTTTATCAGTCCGTGAACTTGACCTTGCCAAGCTCTTTCCTGTCTAAACACCTCTGTATATTCTGTTCCCTTGGTCTGACTCTGCGTGGGCTGCTCTTTCTTTTCCTCTCTTTTAAAATGTTATTTTTATTGACATGAAATTCACATAGTGCAAAACTAACCAATTGATAGTGAGTGATCCAGTGGTGTTCAGTACGTCCACAGTGTTGTACAAGCACCATCTCTATCTAGTTTCATATATTTTTGTTACCCCCAAAGGAGCTTCTACTAAGATACTCAGGGGCTCTTTTTCATCCTTAGCCTAAGAGACACTGCCTGACAAGGTGGTCTGCCTTGCCTGTCCATTCAAACAGCCTCTGTTTCTCTCCATGCAATACCTTATTCAAAGTGCTTATCATGATTCTAACAACTTACATCTACTTGTATGTGCCTAGTAGATGAATGTCTGGTTTTGCCACTAGATTAAGCTCTGTGACAGCAGTGGCCTTGCCTGGGTTGTCTCTGTAACTTTAAGGCCTCCCTCGGAGCCTGACACAAGGGGCAGGCTCCATTCAGATTTCTTTGATGGAATGAGTGAATGAGCAAATGAGGAACCTGGTGGGCTGGCCTGAGAGGCAGATGGGGAGACACCTAGGTAGCAGGATGACCAGGCAAGAGGACGGAGGAACTTGCTGAAAGTGTGGCCCAGTGAGCTCTCCAGCTGCCTTTGTGCAGGAGAACTTCAGGTTGGTCCTCAGACTTAGAGGCTTAGAAAACACCTGTGAGCCACGGGCTTTCTGCACCAACTGGCCAAAGGTTCTCCTCTACAGAGCTGAGGACTTCACTTGCTGGGGCACACTGTTAGGTGGCAGTGGGGACAGATCTGTCAGGTGGGGGGTGCCCTTAACAATGTTCAATTGACAGAGGCTTAAAAGGATCCCAGCCCATGACATGGGGATATCCTGACGTCACCACAGTCCCCAGAGCTTGGCCCTATGGTTAAGATGGTTGTGCCCCTTTCTTTGGGAGTCTCCCTAAGCTCTCCATGTACTCAGGGATAGGGCCGAGTGGCAGCCTCCTCTCCCCCTTCATTCCCTCCCTTCCCTTCAGCCCTGAGCTGTGGGATCCCAGAGGCCTAGCTGACCTCCATGGGCATGGGCAGGCCCTACTCACACTCCAGGTCTGGATCCTCCCCCGTCAGGAAGCGGATCATGGCCTCCAGCTGGCTGAGCTTCCGGTGGTCTGGGTCAATATCTGTGACGCAGTAGATCCTGGAACCCCGGAGAGTCTGTGTTACCTCAATATAAAATCCTCCTCTTCCCTCCCATCCTCTGCTCCCTGCTTACCAGTCGTTGGCCACGGTCAGGTCTGGGTGAAGCAGGTCGTGCAGGCCTGAAACCAGAGTGCACGTTCAGGACGACGCCCACTGTTGGGCTGTGCACGCGGAGTGTGTGGAAGGGACTGGCCCATGTGCTTCTGAAGGCAGGACTGGGCTCTGGTCTTTCTCATTCTTAGCCCAGAGGAGGGGCTCACTCAGGGGAACAGGCTGGGTCTGCACAGGCATGCCTTTGCCCACGTGGGCCCAGCTCCCTGGAACGCTTTTTCTACCCATGGCCTCACGTCTGAATCCTACCTATTTTTCAAGGTTCAGGATGAATATCACGTCTGCGTGAGCCACCCGGCCAGCCAGAGGTCACCTTTTCCTTCTCCTTCAGCTTTCACATCACTCTTCCCTCTCCAGATGGAATCTTAGTTATGTTAGACAAGTCCTAATGCTTCCCCTAGACAGCAGCTCCTTGAGGAGGCCATGTCTAGTCTCTCTTAGCATCTCCCTCCAAGGCGCTAATATTTTGAAACCAGTATTTGGTCTTCATTGGCTCCATTGGAACTGACCGAGCTCAGTGGCCAGCAGACAGGAGCCCAGGAGTGGGCCATGTCTGTCTTGTGTGCTCCCAGGAGCCTCTTGCCTAGCTCAGCACCTGAGCTCAGTCCACGCTTTTGAATGAACAAATGAGCAAATGCCCTCCTGACACCTGCCAGAGCTTGGTCATAAATAGGTGCTCAATAAGGACTTTTTAAAAAATTTTATTTTAGGAAAGGAATATAGAAAGGCCAATAGGGCATGTGGGAGACCTTTGAAGGGGTATTGAATGGACACAGACCAGAAACAGCTGCAAATATTTAGAGAGGGGAACTCCTTCACCCACAGAGGCCCAACTGACTCCAGGGCTCTAAGCCCCTGGACCAGAAGTGGGTGGGGGACGGCTCTCTCTGTCTCCTGGAGCCATGTAACCTGGGAGTATCTAGGTAGAGGAGGATGAGCCTAGGGAAGAAGAAGGCACAGGGAAGGCTGGGGAGCTTGATGGCTGGGGGACTGCAGAAGACAGACCAGGAGGGCTTTCCAACATCGCAGAGCTCCAGGTAAGCACAGAGCAGAAACCTCACCCAGGCTGGGGCAGGGGCAGGGGCAGGGTAGCCCCCAGAAAAGTGTCATCTGAAGTAAACTTGGGGTAAAGAGTGGGGTCAGAGAGGAGAGCCTTCCAGGAGAAAGCGCAGCACACAGGAAGAACTAGGAGCTTGTGCAGGGGGAGTGAGAATTCAGAGGTGGTTAGCAGGGATGCTGTCAGATTTGGCATTTCTAGAAAGATCCCTTGGGATGAAGTTCAGAGAAAGAAAGAGGCAGAAAGACCAGTTAGAGGCCGCTATAGTTGTCCAGGGGAGAGGGGACAATGACTGGGGTGGTGGTAGAATGATGATGCCATGGATGCCTTAAAGGGCTCAGCAGGAAGAAAGTACAGAATGTGGGTGCTAAACAGCATCAAGGCCACGCCTTCCCAGGACTCTCCAAGACCCTGCCCCAGGATATAGCTTTTGTTCTCTCAAGGGGCCCAGGCAGCTGCAGGTCATGGGCAGGTTGGGTTCCTCCAGTCTCAGCCTCCCTGGTAGCCGGGGGCAGAGGTGAGCAGCACCACACTCAGCTTGCTCCCACGTTCTTCCCAGCCTCCTTTGCCTCCTCCCTGCTCAGCCCTTCTGACAGGTAAAATGCATTCCCTGGGCGGCCTCCTCCTCTTCCTCTGGTCCAGCAAGGCCTCCCTGACCCGATCATGCACAGGTGGCAAGCCTGGCTTTGACCGTTTGACAGCTGACTGGCAGATCCTGTGTGTCCTGGGCATCAGGGACACACATGTCCTCCCTACCTGGTGGCACTACCCCTAGGGGCTGCTCTCAAGCAGGAGGATGGGGAGGTGGTCAAACTGGCTCCACCCTGGGAGAGTCCATTTTTCCCACTTTCCTGTCCGTTGGTCCTTGACCTGACCCACCTTCTTCCACAGATGTATTCCCCAGGAGGACATATTCCCCGTGGCCCTGAGACAGCACCACTCCCAAGCTGCAGAGAGAAGAGAAGACACACAGAAGCATGTGCCCGACAATGTCCCACTGCACCCACTGGTTCTTAGCTCAGGTTAGGAGCTTTTCGCCCCAACAAGGAGCATGCAAGTCAAACCCCCTTCTTCAGCCTTGGCCTCCCAAGTTGTCCCCTCTAGAACTGAGACAGCACCACTACTTTTAAATTGGGCTTTCCTCTTGAGAAAGCCCTGGAAGTTCCAGACCAGGAGCCCCTCAGATCCCATTTTAAGCAAGGCACATTGTGAACCTCACAGTCCCCTCCTCCCATGACCCAGAAATGTGGAGAGGTCTGTAGGTCTCACTAGAAGACTCCTTTCCCACCTGGTGAGTCCTACCATGCCCACCTCTCCTGGTAGAAGTCAGATCTGAATCTTGGGAGCTTTAAAAGACATAATGACTGGGATCCACCCCAGACATTTTGATTACATTACAAGAGGCTTGAGCACTGGCCATTTTGCAAAATTCCTTGGGTATTCTAATATTCTAAAATTCTGCAGTCAGGGCATGGTGACAGGAATTTATTGGGAAAGGAAGCAATTCAGAGATAAGGATCATTTGTTTACCAATTTGTATAATGCTTGGAGTCAAATATTTGTACAGTGGGAGGGAACCTAGGAGATATTTCAAACAGATCCTTTCATCTTACAAGAAGTTACTGCTTTGATCCTCTAAGTAGATCATGTCATTTCATCCTCACAACACTGCCAAGAAGTAGCTATTATTATTACCCTCATGTCACAGATGAGCAATCTAAGACACAGAGAGGTTAAATAAGAGGATTAAGGTCACACAGCTTATAAGTGATAGAGTCGGGATTCAAACCAGGAATTTGAGTGCAGAACCAGCACACTTGGCTACAAGGGCAAAGCAGGTCTAGACCTTTCCCTGAAGGCTGACCTGGTTCTTTTGCTATTACCACAAAACTGCCAACTCAATATGAGAAAACCCATCCCTCCGTTCTGGAAGTTCTACCCTGAGCTGTTGGTATTCATGTTCCACCCTGCCCACCCCACCCCCACCCCTGCTAATAAGGCGCGGGGTCCCTCACCTGAAAGGCGTGTCACTGATGTCTGTGAAGAAGTAGTCATTGGTCAGGAAAAGAACTCGCTTCTGAAAAGAGCAGAAAGGAGAAGGTGCTTGCTGGAGAGGAGAGTGGCCTCTGGGACCACTTAGCCCCTTGCCTGACACCCTTGGGGTTTGAGTCACCTCTGTACACGCCCCTCACTCCCCACACTGCTTCCCTGACCACACCACACGCCCCATCATGTTGACATCCACCAGCAGAATCATCTCAGGGTCCAGCACTTTGCAGCCTCTTGGGGAGGGGGGTGCCTGGCTTTAAGGACCAAGGTGTGGACCTGGACCTGCCCCGTCCATCACAGCTGCCTGTGGCTATGGAGCGCTTGAAATGTGCCACTGTCGAGCGGAATACTCCAATTTTAGTTAACCTTAATTAACACAGCTTTAAATTTAGAAGTCCAGTCTGGCTATTGGCTGCCATATTGGGCCATGCAGACAGATGGTGACTCTGGGGTTCCTACGGGATCAGAGAGGAGCTGGCTGTCCACGAAGAAAACTTCTGGAGCTCATAAATAGACAGTCTGCTTACGACCCTCCTTCTCTCTCCATTTAACCATGGAAGAAAGAAGGGGCACACCCACCCCTCCCCACTGTGCCCCCGGTCCCAGGCCACATCATCCTCTTTCCAACTTCTCTTTCCTGCTAAGCTGCTGTGTTCTA
This sequence comes from Urocitellus parryii, assembly GCF_045843805.1. NCBI lineage: Eukaryota > Metazoa > Chordata > Mammalia > Rodentia > Sciuridae > Urocitellus > Urocitellus parryii. Next base: position 116,499,799 of record NC_135535.1, on the reverse strand, counting down.
GGTTGCAGTTTAATTTGTACCATTAGGTCGTGTGCATACAGTGGCCAAGGGCATGGGCTGGGCTGAGACAAATCTGGATTTGAGCCCAGCTTGGCCAAGCTGTGTGTTCCTGGGAAAATCACTTCATTGCTCAAAGCATCAGTGTTCTCATTTATAAATCATGACTCATGTTCATATCTCTTGCGTGAGGTTGCTGTGAAGTTGCTTGCTGGGCTCTGGAGCTCTGTGGATTGTCCTGCCCATGGACAGAGGTTTATGTCATTGGGAAAGCTGCATTCTGCAGTTGGCTCAGGATTTGTTCTATTCTTTTCACTCCTGACTTTTCTTCTTTCACTTTGGAAATTGGAGTGAGATGTTGGAAGGAATGTAGAGGAAGACGGACACCAAAAAAAAAAAAAAAAAAAAAAAAAAAAAGGTTTGCTTTGGTAGGAAACTGGCTTTATACCAAACCAGAGGAGTGGTTCTCTAACCCTGGACTCACTGACCAGAGAGTCCCTCTGCCTCCTCTGTATCAGAGTGCTCCTCCCTTAGGGTCCCTTCAACAGAGCAGTCATGGGGATGTCCTGGGGAATCAGGAACCAGGTGATGATGGGCTCAGGAGCTCTGTGCTCCGAGGTGGGCTGATTTGAGTGTTGGAATTGGAGATCACTTTTTAAATTTTTCCTTCTTTTTTGCGGGGAGAGTGGGATGGGTAGCAGAGATTGAACTCAGGGGCACTCAACCACTGAGCCACATCCCCAGCCCTATTTTATATTTTAGTTAGCCACAGGGTCTCACTGAGTTGCTTAGCACCTTGCAGTTGCTGAAGATGGCTTTGAACTCATGATCCTCCTGCCTCAGCCTCCCGAGCTGCGGGGATCACAGGCGTGTGCCACACCACACCTGGCATCCTTCTTTTTCATTTAAAAAAAATTTTAGCCATTATGGAGGGTATGAAATAGAATCTTTAAGTTTTAATTAGCATTTCTCTGATGGCTTATAATGTTAAGCATCTTTTTAGGTGATTATTGGTCATGTGTATATCTTCCTTTTTGATGTGTCTATTCAATTACTTTGACAATTTTTTTTTTTAGTGCATTGTGAGTCTTCTTGTTATTGCTTGGTAGGAATTATTTACATATTGTGGATACGATCTATGCTTGTTTTTGAATTTCTTATGGTTGTCTTTTTTAATATTTGTTTTTTAGTTGTAGGTGGATACAATAACCTTTATTTTATTTTTATGTGGTACCGAGGATGGAATCCAGTGTCTCATGTGCGCTAGGCGAGTTCTCTACCACTGAGCTACAACCCCAGGCCCCTTATGACTGTCTTTTGATGAGCAGAACTTTTTGCTTTGATGAAGTGCAGTTTATCAAATTTGATTTTCTAGTATTTTTGCCTAAGACATCTGCATACTATCATGTTGAGAAGACCTTTTTTAAAAAACATTTTCTTGTTAAAAGCTTTATAGTCTTAGCTTTGACATTGAGGACTAGACTTCATCTTAAATTAATTTTTGTGTGAGGTCTGAGATACACTAAGCTATATCTCAGACCTCACACAAAAATTATCCCATTTATTCAGTTGTAGTAGCAACATTTGTTGAAAAGACATTCCTAAAAAAAAAAAAAAAAAAAAAAAGAAAAGACATTCCTTTCTCTATTGATTTGCCAAAGTGTTTTTATTGAAAATTAATTTACAGTATGTGTGTGGCACTATTTCTGGATTCTCCATTGATCCATTCATCCATTCTTTTGTCAATACCACCCTGTTTGGCAACTGTAGCATCAGAAATTTATAGTAATTTCTGAAGCTAGGTTGTATGAATCATTCAAATTTGTTGTTTTATCTCAAGATAGTTTGGCTATTCTAGATCTTTTGCATTTGATCACATCAATTTTAGAATCACCTTGTCTATTTCTAGAAGTCTGGTAAAATTTTGATTGGGATTATGTTGAATCTGTAGGCCAATTTGGGAAAAACAAACATCTCTCTTAACAATTTTGATCTTACAACTCATAAACAAGGTTATAGTTTTCTATTTATCTAATTTTTATTTGATATTCTTTCAGCAATGTTTGGTAGTTTTCAGTGTAGAGATAGGACATTATAAACTTTTTTTTTACATTTATCCCAAAGTATTTTATACTATTTGATGCTACTAGAACTTAAAAATAATTTAATTTTCCAATTATTTACTGCTAACTATAAAAATAAAATAGATTTTTATAATGTTGGTCTTGTGCCCTGTAAACATCCTAAAGTTATCTACCAGTTGTAGAAGTCATTTTGTAGATTATTGAGATTATCTAGGTACACAATAATCTTGTCTGTTAATGAGGATAATTTTACTTTTTTTCTAGTGTTTGCATTTATTTTGTTTTCTTGCTCATTTCACAGGCTTGGATCTATGGGACAATGTTGAATGGAAGAGGCAAGCAGATATCCTTGCTGGGCTCTCAGTTTTAGGGAGAAGGTATTCAGCATTTCATCATTAAAGTTAGCTTTAGGTTTTTCATAGGTGCTTTTTATCAGATTGAGGAAATTTCTTTTTGTTCCCAATTGAATTTTGTTAAGTCCTCTTTTGTTATCTATTGAGATGATCCTATGACTTTTCTCCTTTATTCCGTCAATGTGATGAATGACATTGCTTGGTTAGTTTTTTCTATGTCAGATTAACCTTACTTTGTTGGGGTGACCACACTGTATACATTTCCATGTGTATTATTCCATTATTTGCTTTTAATAGTCAATTGGCTTTTTGAGAAATTAAGAGAATAAATAACAGATAGCCTTATATTAAGCTACATTATTTGCCTTTTCCAGTGTGGTTCATTCTCTTCTGTAGGTCTCAGTTTACATTTGGTTTCATTTTTCTTCAGCCTGAGGAATATCCTTAGGGATTTCTTGTAGTACAGGTCTCATGGTGATGAAGCCTCTGTTTCCTTTATCTGAAAAGTTCTTTATTTCACCTTATTTTTGGAGGTTCTATTCTCTACATATAGAAATTTGGATTGGCAGAATATTTTCCCTTCCAGCACTTTAAAGGTGTATTTCATTGTTTCTGAATGAGAAGTTGGCATCATTATTATTGTTTCTTCTATAGGATGCATCTTTTTTTCCTTGTAGCTTCTTTGAAAATTGTGCCCAGATATAGTTTTATTTTTCTTTTTCTCCTGCATAGGGTTTGTAGATACTATTGGATCCATAGGTTGATATTTTCACCTAATTTAGGACATTTTTGGGTATTTGTTTTTCAAGTTCTGTTTTCTGCTCCATCTGTCTCTTTTCCTTCTGGGACAACAGGAACATATATCACTTTTATTGTCCCATGGCCACTAAGTGTCTTCCCTCATTTCCTTTCTTCTTTTCTTTCAATTTCCCTCCTGTTCTTCAAATTGAGGAATTTCAATTAATACATGTCCAAGTTGACTGTCCTTTCCCTCCCACTCTGCTGGTAAGCCCATTTAGTAAAATTTCATTTTGGTGATTGTATTTTGTGATTTTAAAACTTCCATCTGGAAGCACAAGCCACAAAAGCAAACATAAACAAGTGGTACTACATCGAACTAAAAGGCTTCTGCACATCCAAGGAAACCATCAACAAATAAAGAGGTAACCTAACCCACAGCTTAGAGAGAGTGTTTGCAAGCCAGATATTTGATAAGGGGGAAATATGTAAAGAATTCACACAATTCAATAACAAAAGGCCAAATAACTCAATTTAAAAATAGGCCAAGGACCTGAACAGATATTTATCAAAAGAAGACATGAAAATGCCAATACGCATAGGAAAAGGTGCTCACCATCACTAATCATCAGGGAAATGCAAATGAAAATCACAGAACTGTCATCTCACACTTATTGGGTTGAATTTTGTGGGGTGGGTACTGAGGATTGAATTCAGGGGCACTCGACCACTGAGCCACATCCCTGCCCCTATTTTTTATTTTATTTAGAGACAGGGTCTCACTGAGTTGCTTAGTGCCTCACCATTGCTGAGGTTGGCTTTGAACTCTCGATCCTCCTGCCTCAGCTCCCCAAAGCTGCTGGGATTACACGTATGTGCCACTGTGCCTGGCTGGGATGGCCTTTTATCAAAGAAGACAAGAAATGACAAGTGTTGGTGAGGATGTGGGAAAAAAAGAACCTTTGAGCACTGTTGGTAGGAATGTACACTGGCGTAGTCACTGTGGAAAACAGCATTGAGGTTCCTAAAAGAAAAAAAAAAATAGAACTACCATATGACCTTGCAAACCCTCTGCTGGATATATGTGCAAAAGAAACCAGCACCTTGCAAAATTATCTGAAAACTCATTTTCACTGCTCTATTATTTACCATAGCCAACATGTGCAAACAACCAAAGTGCCTGTCGATGGATGAATGGATAAAGAAATTGTGAGAATGTGTATTCTTACATATACAATGGAACATTATTCAGCCTTTAAAAAGGATATCCTGCCATTTGCAATGACACGGAACAAACTAGAGGGTATTATGCTGAGTGAAATAAGCTGGACATAGAAAGACAAATAAAATGTTGCATGATCTCAATGGAATCATGTGGAATCCTATAACAAACAGTCAGATACACAGAAACAGAGTAAAAGAGTGGTTACTAGAAGCTGAGGGATGGGTGGGTAGAAAATAAGGAGATGTAGGTCAAAAGCTACAAAGTGGCACATGCCTGTAATCCCAGTAGTTTGGGAGGCTGAAGTAGGAGGACCACAAGTTCAAAGCCAGCCTCAGCAATTTAGTGAGGCCCTAAGCAACTCAGTGAGACCATGTCTCTAAATAAAATACAAAAAAGGGCTGGGGATGTTGCTCAGTGGTTAAGTGCCCTTGAGTTCAATCTCTGGTACCAAAAAAAAAAAAAAAAAAAAAAAAAAAAGCCACAAAGTAGAAGTTTGGAAGGATGAATAAGTCTAGAGATCTATAGTTAATATTATACTTATTATGGTTTGGATGTGCGGTATCCCCCAAAAGATCATGTATGAGACAATGAATGCAAGAAGGTTTAGAGGAAGAGATGATTGGGTCATGAGAAATGTTAATCCCGATGGGATTAACTGAGCGGTAACTGAAGGTGGGTAGGGTGTGGCGGGAGGAGGTGGGTCCTTGGAGGCGTGGCTTTGGGGTATGTCTTTTGTATCTGGCCAGTGGAGGTCTCTGCTCTCTGATCATTATGTGAGCTGCTTCCCTCTGCCACACTCTTTTTCCATGATGCTCTGCCTCACCTGGAGCCCCCAAGGGGGGGAGCTGGCTATCTCTAGAGTGAGAACTCTGAAACCGTGAGCCTCCAGATAAACTTTTCCTCCTCTACTATTATTCTGGTCCAATCTTTTAGTCACAGCAGTGAAAAAGCTGACTAAAACAATACCCCAGTGATTATCCAGGAGGGTAGAGTTTAGGTATCCTTTCCATAGGAAAAGCTGTTAAAAAGGAAAGGTAGCTATATATGAGATGATTGGCACAGTCATCATGCTTGACTGTAGTAATCTCTTTGCTACACATGTATATTGAGGCGTTATTGATACATCTTAAATATACAAACAACAGGTCTAATGTTAAAAGAAAAAGTTTCCATTTGGTTCTTGTAGAGAATTTGTACTGTGTCAAATAGCTGAGCTGGAACTACATTTCTCCAAACTGAATTCCCTGCATGGCTCAAAGTTTGGGGTTGGCCAAAGTGAAGTCTGCATGAGACTTGGGGACAGAGGCCAAGTGGCAGCTGTTACACACACTGATGGCAGGTACAGTCCACCAGCACTGTGCAGTTTTCTCTGATCTAAAAGTGCCTGCTGCTGCCTTGTTATGTGTGTGTACACATGTGGGCACCCAGGTCAACAGGGTCATGAATTTGGAAGAACCCAAGAGCTAGCAAAGAACATTATGCCTGCCTCTCTCCTTCCCTCATTGCTAATTGTTTGTTCCAAATGATCGACACTGTGCAATGACTAAAAGGCTCCTAGGTTATGTGCACTAGGTTAGATGCGCTTGGATACTTTTGCTTTTCTGGATTATTCTTTTAAACATGTGTCTAAGGATACCTGGCCAGGATGCTGCTGATAGGTCAAAGGTATGACACCTGTTATTGGTCTACATTTTGGAGAAAAAGGTGTACAGGCTGAAGCTGGACCCCTGACAAGTTTGATATCCTGGATCTTGGCCCAGGCTGTGCTTTTAATATTTTTGGAATTAGCTGGACATATTTCAAATTCCATTTTTGACTATGTCCTTTAGACAGCACATATCTCTCCAGTTTGCCCTAGCCCCAGCACCCCAGCCCTGAAACCTCTGTGCTTCTCTCATTCACATTTCTTAACCTGACCTATTTGGCCCTGCAGGTTTTTAAGTTTGCAAGTCCTGCTCTCCATCACGCTGTGGTTTCTACTACTGTTCTTGGGGATGCCACTGTGGCTGCACATCTGCAGATAGGGAAAGGTCTGAATTGATCTGTGGGATGTAAGGATGTTTATAAAGTCTGAAGGAGAAAACAGCAGAGCCAGTGACCACGTGCCAGGACGTGGCTTGAGTCATAATAGATTTTCCCCCAATGCTTTAAGAAAGCTTTTCTTGGCTGAGACCTGGACCTGAAGATTGTTTCTATGGAGGAACAAGCTTGTAAATTGAGACACACCACAGAGCTGGGAGAGAGGGCTGGGATTGACTAGCAGCAAGAAAATAATGACACTGTCTGCTGACTGTTAGAGAAGATGTGGGGGAGACAAAGCAGTTGGTGGTGAACACAATGTAGCAATACCCGGGAAAAGTGGCATCATAATAGATCAGAGTAGTCAAAGGCTGGCTGCCACTGTGCTGGCCGCATACCAGCAAAATGTCCCCCACACAGTGTAGGCTCGGGAGCTTCTGGGGTTGAAGTGAAGAGAGAAAATGTTAAAGAGAACTGAGTGAGATCTGATGGGGCAGAGGGAGACGGGACAGCGAATTGTCTTGCTTCAGCATTGCGGATTGACCCTGGACTCTCACACAGCAGGTGAGTGCTCTTCCACTGAGTCACAGCCCAGGCCCTAGGACAGTGGATTTTAAAGATGAAATAGAAATGCTAATTCCAAAGAGGCTATGGGGAAACCTTTAAGGCTGGAGAGTTGAGAACTCAGGCCAGTCCTTCAGAAAGGCCCTCTGCAGCAGTGGTTTGGGAGTGGGTTCTAGAATTTTTAATTTATCATGTAGGTGACCTCAGGCAAGTTTTTGGCCTCCTAGGATTGTATTAAATGAGCGCTCAGTCCAGTGCCTAATAAATGTGGTTCACCATTAGCAGTCACAGTAGTAGAGTAGCAAGACACTCATGTCTACATGCTATGAAATATCCATCATCGTCCTTGTCATCGCAGTCGTCCTACTTTGTGTCAAAGTATCCATATGTCATGAAGATGGTTAAATTGCGAATATGTAGCCTGGATGGTTTATTAGTAGCAGTGAACAAATTTCAAAGGAGTGGGGTAGTGGTTTCAGGAGAAGTTGGACTGCTGGGTCTGGTTAGGCCTCTGCCTTGGTGTCTTGGAGAAGTGTTTGGCAGCTCTACACTCATTGCAAAAATCGCTGTACGCTGGGTATAGCATAGCCAGACTCAAGTCTCTCTTTAAGTTGCCTTGGGCCATGTGCATATTGAAAGTTTCATTATTGGTGAGATACTCTGGCAGGCCTGAGCTAAGTGAGAGCCCGGGTGCATGGAGGGGGAGTCTGGGATAAGGATGAGGGTGCATGAAAGAATGTCTTGGGGGTCAGCTCTCACAGGTAGCCCAATATCAGGGATACTGCCTTGTCTGCTGGAAGGAGGCCCTTCTCAGCTCAGAGCTTGTAAAAATCCAGACAGATATCACAGAAATAAAATATTCCCAGTGAAAATCAGCGCATGACCTAAAAGGGACACTTGAAGTGCTTGCCCTTCCCAATGCTTTCTTGTTTGGCCTCCACAGAGGTCTGCGTTTGTGGAAGAACTTGGGTCTAATTGTTGCAGACAGATGCTGTGTTCTCTCAGCTGAGGCAGATGGGCAGCAGGAGGAGGAGGTGGGGGTGGCTGTGTGGGAGGAGGCGACATTTGTAAATATGTCAAGAGACAATAAGAATTCAGTGGATGCTTCGGAACCTTCTATGTGAGAAAATGGAGTGGTCTTTTCTAGATGATTTGCAGTCTGTCAAAACAGTAATGGTACCAATGAAGGTATCGGTCCTTGATTCTCTGTGGTGAGAGTCGGTGGAAATCGGCTACAAGAAGTAGCGAGGATTTTCAACCTCTTCCCACAAAATGTGTTGCAGCAGAGCTGCTGACAATTTGCAAAATGGACTGTCACATTTCCCTTTCTGTCATAAACAACCAAGGGGCCCAATAGCAGGCAGCCTGCGGAGGAAGAAGAGCTGTGACTGGGGCTAACCCACCCCACTCGGCAGCTTCCGAAGAGCCAAGTGTGGGTTCAAGCAGCAGTGCAAGCCTTGGCCAGGCGTGTGCCCCTGGGGCTGCGGGCCTTGGATGGGCCCCTGAGCAAGTCCTCCAGGCTACAGAGAGCACCCACTTCCCAAGATCTAATTAAGCTAAGTCCAAGGCAAACCTCAGTGAAATGCCAAGAAGCCACCCTCCTCGCCCGCCCTTCCTGGCTCCGTGTCCAGCTCCTTACTTACCCCTTTGTCCAGTGGAGCCTTCACGTCCATGGTGAAAGAACCCGTCTCCCTATTGATCATGGCCGTTCTCAGCTTGGAGAAGAAAGACAGTGGCATCAGTTCCTTGGCACACAGTGGGGTGATCGGACAACAGGGGATTCCCTGGGACACTGGCTTCTTCCAGGTGTCCTCTGAGCAGAATACCAGGGGGGAAGACAGACCCGATTCTGGGAGTCCTTAAGCTGGTCACTCTGAGTGGGCACCAAGGCAATGCTCTGAAGCCAATGGAGGCACTGGGGGACACCGGTGTCATGCTGCTGAGACATAATTTCCTCTGGGATGAGACCAAAAGCCAGGCTAAAACAAATTCGGTCGCTGATAGATAGGCTTTTGCTCCACTCCCTAATCCATGTTACTCAGGAAGACAGTGTTATGTTTTCATAGTCATTCAAGGAAGTGCCCCTTATGGGAATTGCCTCCGGCTTGGACTTGGAAAGGCTCTGGGACCCAACTGCTCTGTGTGCAGGGAACACTGACCCCCAAACTCATAGCCTCTCACAAGTTTCTCCTTCCCAGTGCCCCCACTCACGATCTCAGCCTTGTCTTCCCACTCCACTTCAGACAGATCCACGCTATTGTAGTTGGGTTTGGGTTTCAATTTCTTCCCCTCTCTGTACTGGAATGGGCCGGTCAGGAAGGAAAGCACAAGGTTAGCTCAACAAATCAAAGAATCTCAGCGATTTCTTAAGTTTTACTTCTACTTCTACCCAGGGTAGAGCTTCCCCTGCCGACATTTGCCACAGATGGGCTCATGGCCTCTGGGTGAATATGTCCCAGGATGAGGCCTTCCCTACTTTGTGAGCCGGCTTGGACAGCTCTAATTGTTAGAAAGTTCTTCCTCCTGAGGAGCTGAAATCTGTCTCCCTGCAACTTTTACCCATTGATCTCAGTTCTCTCCCTGGAGCCACACAGATGTGTTCCTCCTGGCAACCCTAGAGATTTCACAGGCACGTGTCACTCCCGAGACGTCTCCAAGCTGAACATTCCCAGTTGGCAGACGCGTTAGCTGCCTCTGCATAGGCTTTACAGTCAGTGTCACTCCCATAGTGGAACCCCAAGACAAAAGTCAGCATTCCACCGAGGCCAGTGGGTGGGGGTGTGGTCTGAACCAGCACAAGGCTGCTTGACCCCTGCCTAGGAGTCTGCTGGGCTCCCCGACAGCAACGCCACCTTGGCAGCTCCGAGGGCGACTTCAGTCAGTCAAACCATGTTGGGCTTCCCTGTGTGATACACTGTTAACTTACACCTTCACGGTCTTTTTTTTTTTTTTTAATATTTTATTAGTTGTTGTTGGACCTTTACTTATTTTTATGCAGGGCTGAGAATCGAACCCAGTGCCTCACACATGCTAGGCAAGTGCTCTAACACTGAGCCACAACCCTGGTCCACGTTCTTTTTTTTTTTTTTTTTTTTTGAAACCAGGGGCACTTAACTGAGCCCCATCCCCAGTCCCTTTTTATTATTATTTTTTCTTTTGAGACAGGGTCTCACTAAATTGCTGAGGCTAGCCTTGAACTCTCCATCCTCCTGTTTCAGCCTCCTGAGTTGCTGGGATTACAGGTGTGGGCTGCCACACCCAGCACCTTTATGGTCTTTCACAGAGCTTTCCTTGCATCCCTAATATATTTAATCTCATGACTTTCAGCCCTTTGTTTGAGAAGAACGCCTTCTGAGTACTGATTTTTCTCACTGACTGTATTAGCCAGACCTTCCAGATTTGATGGCATCTGCCTCCTGCATTTTCATCTTGTTGATAGGATTTTGAGTGCTACAGAGATCTGCAGTGCTTAATAACGACCTCTCTCCAACTTGACATCGTGCCATTAATCAACACTCTGAGTGTCATTATTTTCTAGCATCGACACCTCTGTCTCCCTGTCTGTCAAGACAGATATTGTCAAGTTTTCTGCAATTAGGTCTGTAAAGCTTCCCCGGTTTAGTTTAGCAATCCCATCAAATAAAGGAGAGAGGCTAGTTTGTCATCAGGGTGAATTAAAAAATAGAGTGTCTACTTCAGTAGGATGAGGCCCCCAGCAGATGCTTGGGTGGCTGAAGTCCTTGTCATTATCTTGCTTCTGCCAAACTTTTTTTTTTTTTTTTTTAATCATTCACTCAGTTTCTTCAGGAAATCGTCATTCTTATTTCTTGTCTCTCTGGTAGGTCTGTGGTCTCACGGTCACAGTGCTGTCCCCCTTCCATTCTTCTCCTTTTCTCCTCACTCTGGCTTGCACAATGCTCCTGTTCTTGGCCTCGTTGATGTCCAAACTCAGTGAACTGCACTGTCCCTACACCTCTTCCAAGGGATCTCTTTCTTTGGCAATAGTCCACTGCCATTTCCTAAATCCTGATGGCACCTGAAAGATTGCCTTCAGTCCCTTATTTTAAAACCATGATTCCACTTTCTTAGGGGCACTGATATAGAATGATTTCAGGTCAACAGAATGGCTTTTGACTTCCTTGACTGTGGGAGACCAACCTTGCACGTGACTGAGTCACACTCCCCGGCTGGGTGCTGAGGCGCTCAGTCTCAGAAATGTGGCAGAGCTTTCCCCACCCTTCTTGGGTTCAAAGGCACGTGTCTCCTGCATGGTTGTGTCTTGCTACAGCCCCGTGGGTGAAGCTATGCTCACCTGTTCCTTTGTAATAGAACCCCTTGCCCTGTTTAGGATAGAATCTTCCATGGAAGTGCCTGTGTGTGTCCCCTCCTCTTACTGTGCCCTTGGGTGTGGCCTACCCAGGTGTCAGTCAACCTGCTGACAGTGGACACCATGAAGATACTCAGCCCCTGAAACCTGACCCCTTGCCTCATTTGAATAGCTTCTCCTCAATAAAAGGGGTCAGCACGTGCTCTCGCGAGCTCTCTCTCTTTCTGTGGACCCTTAAGGTCAGAGGAGCCGTCATAGCGACCCCAAAGAAAAAGGTATTTGTGTCTCTTGTGTGGTTATTTTGCGCAGCCCAGTTAGCCCAGTTCAACTGGAGTGACCCCTGAGCCTTTTAGTCGTGAACAGAAACCCGGCACTTGACTACATCACTAGCCACATCCTTCATGACTTTCCTGAGAGTGTCTTCCAAGAGATATCATGACATTGGCTTCACCATACGTCTTTTGTTGTGTAATTGAGTCCCATGTGCTATCATCCTCTATTTGTTTAATTATGCACATCTTATTTCCTTAATTGGATATTCATTTCTGGTTCTAGAATTCTTCAAAGCATCATAAGGCCAGACACACAGTAGGCCCACAGTATGAACTGATTGGTGGAAGCCTGATATTCATCTTGATTCTATAGGTGGTGATAGGTGGGTTTTTCATCAGGGCCCCTTAATTCTACAAGTCAGTGCCAGGATCAACATATGTGTCCCCCACCCCCAATAATTCATTTGCTAGCACTTGGGATTGTCCCCTGCAGAACTTACTGGTCCAAGATGGTGACATGCCATGGGTTCAGATGCTTGCCCCTCAGAATTGAATTGTGAAGACAGAGGGGACATGGTGGTCTCCAGTGTGTCCTGATGTCTCTCTACCTAAACCCTTAAGTAGCAGGTCAGTTACCTCATGGACACTCAGAATCCATTTGAACCAAATGGAATGGAGCATGGCTTAGAGAGGTCTCTCCAGATGACACCGGGGCAGAGGAGCCCCTTGGTAGGTTCTCCTGCTGTTGGTTGCCCCGAGATGCAGCCCCTCCTCAGTAGAAGACTGGAAGGGGGCGAGGCTAAGATTTCCCTAGGACTTTGACTCTCCTACCCACAACCACTGCACTGAGAGGTGTGGCCATCATTGCTGTGGCTTGTGCCCAGTGCCATGACCAGAGGCAGCAGGGAGCACTTGTCCCTGGAGGTAGAGATTTCAGATACAGCCATGCAGCTCTCTCTCTCAGCCACCAGTTGCTCAGTTGAACCCCTGTGAGAACTCCCTCAGCTTCTTAATCAGGGTGAGGAGAACTAGGAAGAGGACGGGGTACTCAGGAACAGCCTGAGAAAAACTTAGGGGGACCTGGAATTGCTGCCTCCTGCAACCTCCCCCGGTTCACTGCCCATTTGGTGGGGCCCTGGTGCTCTGCTCATGTGTCTGTCACACTGCAAGACACTGCGGCAGGGAGGGGACCATGGACTTACAGGCCCACGTGGTAAAGGCTGGGTCCAGGTACCGCACTGGCTGGGAGGGGGTGGAGCCTTTAGAGGTGGAGGTCCCTGGGGGTGTGTCCTCGAGGGGAATTTATGGAACCCTGGATTCTTCTCTCTCTCTCTCTCTTCCTTCACAACCATGAAGTGAACCGGTTTGGTCCACCATGATGATGTGCTGCCCTCACTCACCAGAGGCCTAACCTCCAAAACCAAGGAAAAATCAATCTTTCCTCTTTATAATTTCATTATCTCAGGAATTTTGTTATAGTAATGAAAAGCTGATGTCCTACAGGACTCGTTGCCCTCAGAACTGCAGCCTTCATCACATGCTCTTTGGACCGCACATCACCACTTCACATATTTTTGCCTTGTCTCTCTTGCTAGATTGCAAACACTTTGAAAGCAAAGACAAAAATGTCTATGTATTTTTTCTCCTATGACCCTCTGGGATCCTAAGTGGAGCCCAATATACGTGCATTGTTCTACATTTATAAACTACCCACAAATCCCATATCAATAGGATCCCAAGGCAAATAAGATCTGTACCTACCAGGGGTCGGAGGTCAGGATGTGAGAGGATGTAGCCATTGTTAGTGTTCATAAAGGCATATCCGTGTACCCCAAGCTGCCAAAGTCAGGGAAGAAAGGGCATGAGACTGCTGCTATGTTGGACAACTACAGGGGCTGGGTCTGCAGGAAGCCTGAGGATGGCCGCTCACAGGAGTTTTTCAAATAGGAACAGCAATGTACCAATAGCATGCTGACCACTGGCCATGAAGTCCCTTCCAGCTTCTGCTGTTTGCAACAACCATGATAACACACATCGTCTCCTGACTCTTCCAACACGGCCTCTAGGTGCTTTTTTTTTTAATATCTATTTTTTAGTTGTAGTTGGACATGATATCCTTATTTTATTTATTTATTTTTATGTGGTGCTGAGGATCGAACCCAGGGCCTCACACATTCGAGGCGAGCGCTCTACCCCTGAGCCACAGCCCCAGCCCGCTCTAGGTGCTTTGATGACACCTCTCATTCATTCTCACAGCAGGACTGTGTGGCATGGAGGAGCAGATTGGGAAAACCAGGGAGGGAAAGAACTTGCTGAAGGCCACACAACAAGTCGTAGCTAGTGGTGACAAAGGGCTCCTGAGGACAAGCTGCTGTCACCATGCTCAATGCCTGCACCTGTCTGGGGCTTAAGTGGGGGGCCCATCCTACTCTAGGCTTGGCTGCCATGGCCTGGACAGAGGCTCTTGGGCCTGGGTGGGGCAGCTCCAGGGGAACCTGTACCTGCCCCCATTAGAGTTGGATCTTAAATGTCTCACAAAGGCCCATCTGTTGAAGGGTTTGGTTGCTAGCCTGTGGCACTTTTGGGAAGTTAGTGGAACCTTCAGGAGATGGAGCCTAGTGGGAGAGAGTTAGGTTATTGGGGTGTGCCCTCAAAGGGGATATTGGGACCCTGGTCACTTCTAGTCTTTCTTTTCTTCCCAGCTACCATGAAGTAACATTTTTTATCCACCATGCACTTCCACCATGATGTACAACCTTGGCAAAGCAATAAGGCCAAATGACCATAGACTAACACCTTTGAAACCATAAACCTAGATAAACCTTTCCTCCTTATAAGTTGATTTTCTCAGGTAATTTGTCACAGCAATGAAAATTTAACACATTCCCCTCAGAGACTTGACCCATGCTCACCTTGTACCTGGGTGCCAGCTTCATCAGCTCTCTCAGGGTTACATCGGAGCCCACCACACCCAGGAGAATGCCATGGGATCTCTAGAAGGAAAAACAGGAGGATCAAGGAGACTTCTCGTAAATGAGGCCAGACCAGACCCTAGGCTTCTCCAGAGCTCCAGAGAGGAAGCCATTTAGGCCTTAAATGAATCTTCCTCTGCAGTTAGATTTTAGACTGAGCTCTTTGGAATAAAAATTTAGAATCCATCAGAAAAAGCCCCAGGAGTAATCTTAGCTGCTGCGAAGATTAATGCCCAGTATTAATATTTAAGTGGTAATATTTAGATGAAATCCAAAGTTGAATGAAATATTAATCTTCACAGAAGAGGCTGAAGTACTGGGATCCTGGGGACCATAACTTACAGGTGCTCTGAGTACAGGGGACCTGTGAGAAAGTATTTCCTGGCCAGAGAGAGAAGGGAAGTCTCCAGAAATCCCCCCACCTGAGACTTAAACACAAGTCAGTCTTTCCAACATGGCAGGATGTGTGTTTTTGCTGGAAGGCTTGCAGAAGACCCCTCTAACTTTGTATCCCCAATGCAGGGGGTCCTGAGGGCAGAGAGGGAGCTTTGAGAAGGACAGACTCCGGGCCCCACTCTGACCAAGAGGCCTGGGCGGAGCCACTCTGGGACAAAGCATGGGAATCTGCATGTGAACGCTCCCGGTGTGGCCTCGTGGACTCCCTGGTCTAAAGGTGCCAGGTTCTGATCCCTGCTGCCTCACGGGGAGACGCCACTCACTGTTTCGTTCTTTTTGCTGAAGACAGGCATGGCCACGGTAGTGAGGAGCATCAGGCTCTGTGACTTCGAGGTAAAGAGCTGCCGGGGGAAAGGCAGGGGTCAGTGAGGAGGCTGGGGGCCCACTGGTTTGCACCTCTGAAAGCAAGTGGGGAATCACAGTCGTGGAGCCAACAACTCAGAATCACCTTCCAACAGGAAGGGAGAGACCTTAGGTGAGGTGTCCCCTCTGTGCAAAAAGGGGAGCTGGCAGGAATGCTGGGCGAGCGGTGGCTGGAGAGGAGGACTAGGCCCGTGTCCTGAGCCCCCAGCCCAGCTCCCGCGCGTGTTCACCTAGCTGTCTCATCCCGGCCAGGCCAAGGATGAGCGTGAACACGGGAAACAGGCCAGGAGCAAAGAATCTTGGGATAGCATGAGTTTTCCCAGAAACCTCTGATATGAACTTGAGGTTGCTACAGACCCTAGCCTTGCTCTCCTCTTCTCAGGGCCCACCTTGCTGTCCATGTAGGCCTCCGTCCAGATGATGTCATGGTCATGGTTAATGACCATGGGGCGGCTCAGCACATGCAGGTATTCCATCACGTTCTCCTGGGCGTCGGCCAGCGTGGAGATCTGCGTGTAATAGCCTGGTGGTGGGGGTGGGGGGGTTCCATGGTTGCAGAATGAGGAATGACCTTCCCCAATGTCATTCAGAGTTTCTGGGCAGGGCCCACAGGACCTCCTGGCTCACAGCTGGGCCCCTCTTGGGACAGCCCAGGCCATAGGAAACTGTTTCTCCAAGGTTATACCCGGTCCACCAGGGGCAGCCAGAGGCCAGAGGGAGACAAAGGCCCACACTGCCTCCACTGGGGACATCTCAGAAGGGTCTCCAAGCTCCAGAGCCCCCATAGGAATAGCAGGGGCCTTGATTTCAATGACAGTGCTCCCCATTAAATATTCTCTCTTGTCACTCCATCGTAGGGTCTGTTTTCAGGGCCACAATCAAAGCCAGTGATTCTTGTCCTTCTCTACTCCACAGCCTCTTAGTTTCCCTGATCACCATCCTCCCTCAGGTCTCTGGGGTTACGGGGTGGGTTCCTACAGCCTCTTCTCTGTAGCAGCCATAGTGTGATATTTAAAAGAGCAAATGGCTCATAAGGGTACAAATGGTTTAGTGCATGTTTACCTCTCTGGTCTCATTGCTCATTACTTTGCACAAAACATTCATTCTTCATGCCAGTAAAAAGGAACAGCTCTTAGGTCCTCTTGTCTCAGACCCTGTGAGCATACTCTTCCCTCCATCTGGAATACCTTTCCTTTCCATCTCCCAAACCTGGGTAAGTGTCTCTTCCATTACACCCCTAAAACAGACCAGCCAGTCTGTGCCCTTCCACCATTACAGCACATTTTAGATTATATCAGATTCTAAATCTATTCTGATCACTCCTGATTCCCTAGCACCTGGAAACAGTATTGGGTACACAGTAGACGCTCAATGAATTTTTGTTAAATTAACAGAGCTTAAGGTGACACCGAGAAACCCAGGTCTTGGGTTCTGGTCAGAGATACAGAACTGATTACACACAAAACATTATCCCCAAGAAAACGGCGACCCTCTGTTTTTTCCTTTAGAGTTAATGGCTTAATTTGCATGTATGAAGCAAGGCGCTTTGCTCACCTTTATTGTTGCAGGCGATCCACTTCAAGCGGTCAGCAAAAGACACTTCTCTCCCAATAAGGTAAGTGAAAACTCGGACCTAATCCATAAGACGGGACGGGCTCAGCAGACACAAATAGTGTTACCTTCTCTTTTGTGAGGCTTAGATGTTGGGGCAAGCCACTCTCAATTTGGGGTTTTCCAGTCACACCCACTTTTGGTCAGAGAAGATCCTGAGGCCAAGGCAGCAATGTGGCTTTCCGGGGGCCACGGTGAATATGGAGGAGGTTCAAGGGCAAACAGTTTGGCTGTTCTTATGTCTCAAAACCGTGTTCTGGGGTGGGGTTGTGGCTCAATGGTAGAGCGCTTGCCTCACATGTGTGAGGCACTGGGTTTGATTCTTAGCACCACGTATAAATAAATGAATAAAATAAGGTCCATCAACAACTAAAAAATAAAAATTTTTTAAATTAAAAAAAAAAAAACCACAAAAACATATTTTGGTCTCTGAAGTCCTTACACCAGTCCTTGGGGCCCAGGGTGACCCTATTTTGGAACTTCCAATTAGGACATACCTGAATTTATGAATGGATCTAGTGGGAAAGAACATTGAACTTGAGGCTCCTCTGCCATTGTCCTCTCCATGGAGGTAGTAGAACAAGCACCCTCCTTCCCCATGACCTCCCGCAGATCAATCACCTTGCGGTCCGGCCAGTTATACTTCTTGAATATTGGCTCATAGCCCTCCACGGCCCCATCAGTGATCAGCATGATGGCTTGGTTGCAGACACTTCCTTGCCGGGCCTCTTGGAACTGTGTAGGGCAGGAGGAGTTCAGTCACCACAGAACAGGACTCTCCCACCTCTGTCTCCAAGTTCCCTCCTATCCCCTGGCTCTCCAGGCCTCACCGCCTGCAGGTACCTTCTTCAGGATCTGGAAGGCCTCATTCAGGGCCTGGTCCACGACCCCCACACCTTTGACCACCAGCTCTTCCACCAGCTGTTTGAAATGCTGTCAGGGTAAACAGTAGAGGGGGCTCAGTGGATTGAGCATTCCAGGGAACCTTCGTCTCTGGTCTGAATTGAGGAGGCTACTTGGAACTATTGCCCGAAGGGCATGGTTGCAGGGTCCTAGCTGGATGATACGGCTAATCACATGGGGGGGACCCCTACAACAGACGTTTCTCAAATGCCCCCAAGATAATGAGAATGAATGGCATGGCACAGATCCATCCTCCCACTGGAAGGAAGTGCAAACATGAGGCCAACCAGATGGAGGAGGACAGTCCAGGGCTGGAGACAATGAATGACCTCAGCATCAAGCCCTTGACTCAGTCACAAGCATGTCACAGGAAGACTGTGCGGGTGCCAGGGACTGAGGCCAAGGCTTGAGAGGACACTAAACCCAGACTCCCTGCAGACGGACATGAAAATGCTCCCTTTTAAGAATTGTTGCCATGTCCTCTTATGTTTTTCCTTTTATCAGAGGAAATGACTCAACCCTATGCATTGGAATTTGTCCTCCCTTCAGGGAAACTGTCAGGGAGACTGACATGGAGAAAGGCCCACACGGGAAGTGAAGGGGGAAACTGAGCCTGGACCCTCACAGAGAGAGACTCACTTCCCCAAGGAAGGGAGACCCTTTGGATGTGAGGTCTGCTTGCTCACACTTTGATCTGATGAGCAGCAACACATCCATCAGGGTGATTTCCAGGGTGTCTATGAACAGGGTCTACCCTCCTGCTTTTCAAGTAGGCAAAAGGAGCCACGAAGCAGGCTTCACAGACCCTGGTTCTGTCCTGACAAGGGCACAGGGCCACGCGTGGACACTCACCTCTCGGTTGTCTCGATCTGCCTGGACCAGGATCCCTTTAAAACAGGGCTCAATATAATGGACGTAGTCATTGTACTGCAGTCGCGGTGAGGAGGGAGGAGAGAACAGACAGGTCAGTGTGGGAGAAGTCCCAGATGCTCAGGAGTAGGGTTCACATGGGCACCTGCCTAGTGTCTTGGGGTGTTCTGAGCTTTTTGCGGTTTGTCTGACCAGAGTAATAACAGAGCCTTTGCTTTAAACATTCTCCCTCAAACCTGGCCCTGGTAGGCTTCCTCAGCTGGCTGCCTCAGTGACACCTTCCTGAGCCTACAGAGAGACCCTGAAGTTACCGAAAGAATCTCTTTGTTCTCTGTTCCCAAAACCAGATGAGGTGCTAGTCTTGCACCAGAATCCCACATGCGGGTCCCTCCTTAACGGGCCTGAGTAGGGGATTAGAAGATGTGCTGTTTTACCTTTGCCCTGCATTTATGCGGAGGGTCCTTTAACTATCAACAGTGGGTAGAGTAAGGAGAAAAATGAACCATCACTGCTCCCCTTTTCTTAATTACCCCACTCCTCACAATTGGAATACAAATTTCAAGGTGTCCTAATCCACCTTCTGCTTAAGTAAGGGACTGTGATGACATCACAACAGAGCTGCATGGGTTCTGGGGACACTGGGGGGGGGATGCTTCCCTCTCTAGCTACTTCGTGGCAGCTGGGGAAGCAGGACAGGAGGCGGGAGAAAAGGGCTGGGCAGGCTGCAAGGGACGAGGGTGCTGTCCCTCTCCTGTGGAACGTGGAACCTATATTCTGTGGTCCTCCTGTTACTGCTGCAGGTCTGGGGTCAGGGAGGAGAGAAGGGGGTTAGGAGTGATGCAGGTGGGTAAGCTGAGGCCTCGGGGAGCAACTCAGGGACTGGGGGGCATCCTCACACCCCAACGTGGTCATTGAGAGGTTAGACAACTTTTTCTTGACATTTCATTACTAAGTCAACTCTAGTAAAGAAGAGAAATGCCAGTCATGTGGTAGACTGGTAGAGGAGGTTTTTGGATCATGTGGACAGTCTACTGTGCGTCTGTTGAGGGCTGAGCTGGCCAACCCCTTTCATTGGATTTTTAAATCATTTGCCTCACTTATGTCTCCCCTTTTCTTTCCCCCACGGTGTCTGGATTTGGTGGGATAAAGGAAGTGGGAGAACTGGAATTGTCAGAGAGGAAGAACCAGGGATCATTTGTCCTCCAGCAGCATGGGAAGCTGTTCAGGGACAGGCATTATTCAAGAGCACGTGGATGTGAATCAAGTAGGTCTAACTTGTCCAGTGCTTCTTAACCAGTATCGGGTCTAGAGTCCTCTGAAAAACTAACAAAAGATATGGACTCAGAAAACCAGATGTGTACATTTTACATAAGATCTTAGAAACTTCCCGGACTTCCTGAAGCCCATCCTTAGGCGAACCATGCACCTTATGTTGGGGGCCCCAGTTACAGAGGAAATAATTTTTGCCTGATGAGAGGCATCCACTGGCTGTAAGTTAAAGTCCTGACACAGATGGAGGAAAGTTTTCCTAGAGCAAGTGAGAGCTACCCCAGCACAGGGAGGCACATTTACCGCAATGATATTAACAAAGTCATTCTCTCCCAGGGTGTCCAAGATGGTGATGATGGTGTGCTTGGCAATAGCCATCCTCAGCCCCTTCATGCTGCCACTTATGTCCACCAAGATCATTATGTCCTTGGGAGAAGTAGCAGCTTGTATGTACCTTTAGCAGAAAGAAAGGGACAGGTCAGAAAAAACACTTGACCAAGGGCCTTCAGCTATTTCTATGTAGATTCTGCCCCAAGGTCAGTCCATGTCCCCTCGGTGACAGGTTTTATCATGCCCCATAATCACTGGACTCTGAAGCCATTCAGGGAAGTGAAATGTGTCCACTTGATGGGACTGGTCAAGTCCCTCATCCTTTTTGACTTAGACCAGTGAGGATCCCTGAGAGGCTGGCAGCAGGAAAGGAGAGAGCTAGATTCCAGCCTGGAGTAGGTTATAGATGTGCCGGAAGGAGGGTGTTGAGAGAGAGGAGGACGTAACACAGGGTAGAGTTGGGGCACCCCAGTGTCCTGGAAGGGGGTCTGGTTTGGAGAGACACTACAATCCATGCTGGAGCACCCATGGCTGTGGAAAGAGGAGTCCAGCTACCTTCACTCTTCCTGCTCTTGTGTGGAATTAGGCTTCCACATACCCAAGGCCTTGGGTGGTGCTGGAGAGGATGGGGATCATGAGTGGAGCAAAACCAAAGCACTTCCCTGTGAGCTCTTACCAGCCACGGTTTCGACAGTCGAAGGTAATGACTCCATTCTCATCCGGTGTCCATTTTATACCTGGGGAAATCAAGGCTGGTTCTTTGACTAGCTCAATGAGGTCACCCCAGAGCCCCTGGCTGGGTGCTAAGTCCCAGGACAGTTAGGATTCCCAGGGCAGGACCTGCTTTGGACATGGGCAGGAGGGCAAGGAGCACCTGACCACATCCTACAAACTGAGGCAGCTAGAAAGGAGATACCACCCAAAATTCAAAGGGCCAGAGTTGGGAATAAGTTCACAGTCAGAAAGGACCCCTATATGTGGAGCCTTGGGCTTTTTGTGAGGCTCAATGTCCTATCAAATAGTGGAAGGGGAAGCTCTGGAATGGTGTGATTTTAACATCCATTACCATCTAGCAAAGTATGGACAAAGAGAAGAAAGAGCCAGGCACTTTGGCTTCTGCTCTGTACTCAGGTTAAGCTCATTAGCACTCCCGATCCTCCCTGGACTGGGAGAAATGACGTGACTGCACGATTATAAGCTATTTGAAGTCAGGGATTCCTGGACCAAGCAGAGCTCATAATGTCTGTCACCTGAATGAAAGAATGAACTGATGGCCAGCCATCACGTTGCTTTGACCACTAGTAGAGAACCTGGGATAAATTTGCTCTATTCATCCAACCCAACATTTAGATAAAGACACACAAAGCACAGAAAACACTAATGTGATCCACAATAAAAAATCTCTCTTTGGAGTGACTTTCACAATTTGGAACAGAGGGTTCAAAATAAGATTTAAAAATTGTAATTATTAAAATTGTAATATATTGTGCTTGCACTAGAAAAGAAAATGTGGTGGTATCATGACTATCTAGAAGCTTCAAGGGATCTTCTAATTTCACAGTAGTTTGACTTTAGATATGATGTGCCCTTTCAGACCCTGCTAGATTACAAGGGTAGAAAGAGGATTCAGGGCCCTTTGAGTGAGAGGCAGCAAAACTAAGAGCCCAGGAATTACAGAAGTCGAAACCACCAAGTACAAAATAAAGGATAGGTGTGTTTGAGAAATCACAAAGAATGTTCAACAAGAGAAGATCAGTAATGAAGAAATAGTCTTAAAAATATAGAACTTTGAGAAATGAAGAAAATATTTAGGTAAAAATAAATTAAGTGGCTAGCAAATTATTCATAGGTAAAGAGAAAATTCACTCAGTTAAAGGAGTTATCCAGGATTGTGTACAGGGTAGAATGAAAAGGTCTAACACATGTCTGATTGGAGACACAGAAAGAGGAAAGTTTGAGAAGGATAACTTTAAAGAAATTATGTTGGCAAATGTTCTAGAGCTGATAAAACACAACTCCTCAGACCAGGGACCACAAAAGATCCCAAGCAGGACAAATAAAAAGACAATATTACTCAGCCATAAAGTATGAAATGAAATTATGGCATTTGCCAGAAAATGGATGAAACTGGAGACTTATCATGTTAAGTGGAATAAGCCAAATGTTCTCTCTGATATGTGGATGCTAACACACAGTAAGAGAGGAGAGGGAAGAATAGAAGTTCATTAGACAGAAGGGAATGAAGGGAAGGAAGCGGGGATGGGAATGAGAAAGACAGAAGAATGAATTGGACATAACTTTTCTATGTTCACATATGAATACACGACCAGCATAACTCCATATCATGTAACCACAAAAATGGGAAGTTATATTCCATGTACGTATGCTATGTCACAATACATCCTACTGTCATGTACAACTAGAAAGAAGAAATAAATAATCTGGTTAATAAAAAACAAACAAACAAGACACTCACACACACTTTTTGAAACTGCAGAACTTCAAAAGCAAATAAATACATATCTTGAAAAAAGCCACAAAGACCAAAACACTCAACCCTGGTGGAAGCCACAAGCCAGAAGCAAACAAACAAAAAACCAAACAAATAAAAAAGAAACCCATCACCACCACCCCAAACAACAAAAGCCAGTCTTAAATGTTGAGAGAAAAGAAGTTAATTTAGAATTGCACTCCCAGCAAAAACATCATTCAAGAATGAGGACAAGGGGCAGGGGCTGGGGCTGGGGCTCAGAGGTAGAGGGCTCCCCTCGCACGTGGGAGGTGCTGAGTTCGATCCTCAGCACCACATAAAAATAAATAAATAAAATAAGGGTACTGTGTCCAACTACAACTAAAAATATATTTTAAAAAGAATGAGGAGAAAAAAAGCTTCTGTGGGTAAACACAATGGGCAGAGCATGCTGGGTCGGCTCTGTGAACCTCAGACAAAGGAGATTTACAATGAAACGTGTCACAGTGCTAATGAGATGAAGCAAAGCAAAAAATGAACGAAGACAGAAAATTTAGTCGCTACTATTTTAGTCGGTGACCAAAATACCCAACCAGAACAACTTAGAAAAGTTGATTTTGACTCCTGGTTTCAGAAATTCAGTCCATGGTTGGCTGACGGCTGTGCTCTGAGCCTGAGGTGAGGCAGAACATCATCGCAGAGCAGAGTGGGGAGGGGGATCAAGGCACCAGAAACGAAATATAAACCCCAAAGGAATGTGTCCAGAGGCTCACTTCCTCTAGTCATACCCTACTTGCCACTCAGTACAGAGGACCAAAGTGGAGTGACAGTTGCCAGAGGCTGAGGGGAAGAAATAACAGAGTCAAGATTTAATGAGCCTAGAACTAAAGCTTTGCAGAATGAAAAGGGTTCTGGAGATGGATGGTGTTGATGGTTGTACAGTGACAGCACACTCAATCCCAGTATGCGCTTAAAAATGTACTCAAAGATGAAAGATACAGAACATTTTATGTTATGTATATTTTTCCTCAATTTAAAAATTAAAAAAATTACAGATTCTATACCGATCAAAACTTGTGAGAGCAGCAAAAGTAGAGCTTCGGGTGGCAGGGTACAGCCTTAATACTTATTTTAGAAACACAGAAAGGCCAAAAATTTAAACTAAGTGTCCATTTAAGAGGTTAGGAGGAGGAACTGCAGAATAAATCCAAAGAAAGGGAAAAAAGAAAAAAATTTAGATCAGAAAGTTAGAGCCAAAATAGATCAAATATGAAACAAAGAACTAATAGAGAACAACCAACCAAAACAAAAGACGATTCCTGAAAAGATTAACAAATAGAGAAACCAATGGAAAAATTATGAAAAATACATATAATTATACAAATAAAAAGATACATAAGAATAGATATAGCAGAGATTTAAAAGATAATAATAGATTCATATGAATAAATCTGAAAACTCAGATGAAATGAATGGATTCTGAATAAAAGTATTTCATTAAATTTTAGGAAGACATAGAAAGTCATATTAATGTTTCAAGAATTAAATAAATTGAAGTGATAATTTTATATCCCCATATAGAAAACTTCAGGCCAATGTGGTTTTATAGATAACTTCTATGAAACTTTCAAGGAAGAGATCTTATTCAAATTCTTCCCAAAGCCAAAAAAAAAAAAAAAAAAAGAGAGAGAGAGAGAGAGAGAGAGTGCACTCCAATTTATTTTACAAAGCTAGTATAACTTTGAAAATACAACATGTACAGAAAGAAAAATTAGAAGACCATTTCACTTGTAAATATAGATGCAAAAATCCTCCTCTTTTTTTTTTTTTTTTAATGAAGCTGGGAATTGAAGCCAGGGCCTTGTGCATGATGGACAAGTGCCCCCAGCCCTAGATGCAAAAAACCTAAACAAAATATTAATAAACTGCCAGGCACTGAGGCACACACCTGTAATTCCAGTGGCTTGAGAGGCTGAGGCAGGAGTATCATGAGTTCAAAGCCAGCCTCAGCAAAAGTGAGGCACTAAGCAACTCAGTGAGACCCTTTCTCTAAATAAAATGCAAAATAGGGCTGGGGTTGTGGCTCAGTGGTTGAATGCCCCTGAGTACAGTCCCTGGGACCTAATAACAACAACAACAACAACAACAATAAATACAACCAATGTATAAAAGGATTTACTATAATCAAGTTAGGGTAGTCATAGGAAGGCAAGGATAGATTCACATGAGAAAATTCAATAGTTAAGTGGGCAAAATATAATATGTATTATACAAAGAAGATGTGACAATATAGATGAAGAAGTAAACTCCAAATATCCATATACTAAACTAGTTTTATGTATTTCAAAGAACAAGCAAAGCAGAAAGAGGATTCTGGAAGATGGCAGAGTAGGCAGCACCAGAAATCCATCTCCCCATCTAGGGAAGAACTGTGCTGGTAGAATCTGTCTGATGTAACTATTTTTGGAACTTTGGGGTCTATTAAAGGCTTGCAACTTGTAGGGGAAGTCTTTGATGGTATATTGCAGTTAATTTCTCTCAATTTTAGCTCCCAGCATAATAGCAGCTATCCACCCCCAACACCTCATCCCCTGGCTCTGTGGCAGGCAGCTGTGCATGTGTTCTCAGAGCAGCCTGTACACAGCTTGCAGGAGTCACCGTGGGCAAAAATGGACCCTGTTGTATATGGACCCTGCATATATGAAGTTCCTCCTTATCAGCAAATACTTTAAATATGTGCATATATGAAGAAAATTATTCCTGACCATGCCTGCCCAGAAAAATGCTCAGAAGAGACTGAGAAGACCTTAAATTTACACCTCAGGCTGATCTTCATCCCAGAGAACCTACCAAAAAACGAACAAACAACAAGCACACAATCAAACAAGCCCAAAACCATCACTAAAACAATAGTAAAACCCTGGAGAAGGGAGGGAGTCTAGTTTTCAGGATTATCACACTGTTAGATTTAAATGTTCAGTTTTCAATTTAAAAAAAATCACTGGGTATATAAAGAAATAAGAAAGTGTGGCTCAGTCAAGGGGAAAAAACTGTCTGAAAAATATCCAATGCAAATCTATTAGACAAAGACTTTACAACTATCTTCAAGATGCTCAAAGAACTAAAAGAAGATGGGGAGAAAGTCAAGAGACAATATATAAACAAAATGGAAGTATCGGTAAAGAGATAGAAAATCTAAAGAAAATTTTAAAAAAAGAAATTCTAGAACTGAGACTATAATAACTGAAATGAAAAATTCGCTAGAAGGATTTAAAGGAAATTTTGAGCAGGAAGAAAATAAAACTAGTGAAATTAAGATGGGACAATGAAAATCATTGAGCCTAAGGGACAGATAGAAAAAAAGGTTGAATAAAAATGAACAGAGTCTCAGGACTCTGTTCAAGTTGGGACTCCATCAAGTTGACCAACATCACTGGGGAGTATCCCAGAAACAGAAGAGTAAGAGAGCAGGTAAAAGAGAGTGCTTGAAGAAAGAACAGTTGAAAACTTTCCAAATTTGATGAAAGACATGAATATAAACATCCAGGAAGCTCAACAAACTAAGTAAGGTGAATTCAAAGGGATCTATATTAAGACAAGTTATAATCTAGTTTTCCAAAAGCAAAGAAAAAGAGAGAATCTTAAAAGCAGCAGAGAAATTAAGACATTCCCATAACTGAGGGAGTTGGTCATTACTAGACATTCCCTGCAAGAAATGCTCCATGGAGTCCTGCAAAGTGAAATGAAAGGGCACTAGACAGGACTTGAAGCCATTTGGATAAAGACCTCAATAAAAGCAAAGACAAAGGCAACCATAAAACTAGTACTTAACACTAGTTTGAACTCTACTCTTTGTTTTCTGCATGATTTAAAAGCCCAATAAAATTTTTTAAAAAATATTAGTCTAAAACAAGTATTATTATGACTTTGGCAATTCCACATTGAGTTTTCTACATAATATAAGAGACTAATTCCTTTAAAAGAATTGTTGGTTTATTTTGAGGCACATGATGTATAAAGATGTAATTTTGTGGCATAACTCACCAAAGGGGTGGAAAGGGAGCTGTAAATGATCAGGGTTTTGTATGTTATTGAAGTTGATCTGGTATAAATATAAATTGGAATATTATAAATTTGGGATGTTAACTGTAATCCCATTTGTAACCACAAACAAAATGGTTATAGAATATGTACAAAAGAAAATGAAAACAGAATTTAAAAGATCAACTAAACATAAAACAAGACAGTAATGCAGGAAATGAGGACAAAAAAATTATAAGGAATATAGAAAACAAATAAAAAATAGAAAAGTAAATAGCAAAATGATAAAAGTTCCTCCTTATCAGCAAATACTTTAAATATAAATGGATTAAACTCACCAACCAAAAGACGAGATTAACAGCTTGGATAAAAACATGATCCAACTATATACTGCCTATAAGAGACTTCAGATCCAAAGACACAAATAGGTGAAAGTGAAAGAATGAAAAGAGATAGTCACAAAAAATAGTATCCAAAAATGATAAAGATTGGTATATAATATTAAAAAAAATAATTTAAACTAAAAAGTTTATGAGACAGAGAATAATAATATATATTAATAAAAGGTTTAGTACAGCAAGAAGATACAACAGTTGTAAATATGCACCTAATAGATTATTAAAGCACATGAAGCAGACACTGACAGAATTGAAGGGAGACAGCTCTGCAGTAACAGAGACTTCAATACTCAACCACACAGAAGGTAAAAGGAAAATAGAGGACTTACACAACAGAATGACTCAGCTGAGTCTAACACACATATACAGAACACTCTACCACCAACATACTCTTCTCAAGTGCACTTGGGACACTTTCCAGGATGGACTGTATGTTGTTAGGCCATAAGTTTAGTCTCAGTAGATTTTAAAAGACAGCTAACATATAAGGTATTGTTTTTAACCACAATGGAATGAAGTTAGAAATCAATAACAAAAATTAACTAGAAAAATCACAAGTTTGTGGAAATGAAATAATACACATTTAAAGAACAAATGGGTCAAAAAATTAGAATAAAACAAAAGAATGAAAATGAAAACAGCATACTAGAGCTTATGGGTTAAAGTGAAGACAATGCTAAAGGGCAGATTTATAGCTATTAGGAAATAAGTGAACTAAAAAGTGGATTCTTTGTAAGGATCAACAAAACTGACAAAGCTTTATTTAATGAGAGGGAATAAGAAAAAGAAGACTCAAGGTATTTATAATTAGAAATGAAAGTGGGGATTTTGTTACCAATTCTATAGAAATAAAAATGATTGTTAAGAGAAGGTTATGCACAATTGTATGCCAACAAATTGGATAACTTAGATGAAATGGACAAATTCCTAGAAAACAAAAAACTAAGACTAAATCATGAAGAAGTATGGAAAAATAAAAGACCCAGAATAGCAAAAGCAATTCTAAGCAGGAAGTGTGAATCAGGCAGTATAGCGATACCAGATTTCAAACTATATTACAGAGCAATAGTGACAAAAACAGCATGGTACTGGTACCAAAACAGGCACGTGGACCAATGGTATAGAATAGAGGACACAGAGACTAATCCACAAAGTTACAACTATCTTATATTTGATAAAGGGGCTAAAAGCATGCAATGGAGGAAGGATAGCATCTTCAACAAATGGTGTTGGGAAAACTGGAAATCCATATGCAACAAAATGAAACTGAATCCCTTTCTCTCGCCATGCACAAAAGTTAACTCAAAATGGATCAAGGAGCTTGATATCAAATCAGAGACTCTGCGTCTGATAGAAGAAAAAGTTGGCTCCGATCTACAGATTGTGGGGTCGGGCTCCAAATTCCTTAATAGGACACCCATAGCACAAGAGTTAATAACAAGAATCAACAAATGGGACTTACTTAAACTGAAAAGTTTTTTCTCAGCAAGAGAAACAATAAGAGAGGTAAATAGGGAGCCTACATCCTGGGAACAAATTTTTACTCCTCACACTTCAGATAGAGCCCTAATATCCAGAGTATACAAAGAACTCAAAAAATTAGACAATAAGATAACAAATAACCCAATCAACAAATGGGCCAAGGACCTGAACAGACACTTCTCAGAGGAGGATATACAATCAATCAACAAGTACATGAAAAAATGCTCACCATCTCTAGCAGTCAGAGAAATGCAAATCAAAACCACCCTAAGATACCATCTCACTCCAGTAAGATTGGCAGCCACTATGAAGTCAAACAACAACAAGTGCTGGCGAGGATGTGGAGAAAAGGGTACACTTGTACATTGCTGGTGGGACTGCAAATTGGTGCAGCCAATTTGGAAAGCAGTATGGAGATTCCTGGGAAAGCTGGGAATGGAACCACCATTTGACCCTGCTATTGCCCTTCTTGGACTATTCCCTGAAGACCTTAAAAGAGCGTGCTACAGGGATACTGCCACATCGATGTTCATAGCAGCACAATTCACAATAGCTAGACTGTGGAACCAACCCAGATGCCCTTCAATAGATGAATGGATAAAAAATGTGGCATTTATACACCATGGAATATTATGCAGCACTAAAAAATGACAAAATCATGGAATTTGCAGGGAAATGGATGGCACTAGAGCAGATTATGCTTAGTGAAGCTAGCCAATCCCTAAAAAAAAAATACCAAATGTCTTCTTTGATATAATGAGAGCAACTATGAACAGAGCATGGAGGAAGAGCAGGAAGAAAAGATTAACATTAAACAGAGACATGAGATGGGAGGGAAAGGGAGAGAAAAGGGAAATTGCATGGAAATGAAGGGAGACCCTCATTGCTATACAAAATTACATATAAGAGGTTGTGAGGGGAATGGGAAAATAAACAAGGAGAGAAATGAATTACAGTAGATGGGGTAGAGAGAGAAGATGGGAGGGGAGGGGAGGGGGTATAGTAGGGGATAGGAAAGGTAGCAGAATACAACAATTACTAATTGGGCATTATGTAAAATTGTGGATGTGTAACCGATGTGATTCTGCAATCTGCATTTGGGGTAAAATTGGGAGTTCATAACCCACTTCAATCTAATGTATGAAATATGATATGTCAAGATCTTGGTAATGTTATGAACAACCAATAAAAAAAATAAATCATGAAGAAGTGTGAAATATAACCCAACCTATAACTAATAAGGGGATTTAATAAAAAATCTCCCCACAAAGTGAAGCTCTGGACCTGATGGCATCACTGGTAAATATGGCCACATGCAAAAAACCCATACTAATACACAAAAAAACTTTAAAAAATTGAAAAGAAGAAAATACTTTTTAACTTTCCTGTAAGGCCAAAATTACCTCAATCCAAAGTCAGAAAAGATATTATGAGAAAAGAAATCTACAGACCAATATTCCTTAACATTGATGCAAAACTCATCGATAAAATACTAGGAAAGAACCAAATAAATGACAAAACAAAACAAATTCAGCAGCACATTGAGAGTTTATGCCAAGGATTCGTTTTTGAGATGCAAAGATTTTTCAATGTACAATAATTGACCACTATAATATACCACTTTAACAGAATGAAGAAAAAAATCCACATAATCATCTCAGTTGATGCAGAGAAAGCATTTGACAAAACCCAACACCCTTTTATCATAAGAAAGACTCAGTAACTAGCAATAGAAGGAAACTACTTCAATATAATAAAAGCCATATGTGGAAAAAGCCACACAGTCAACATAACACTTGGTGAAAAATTGAAAGCTTTTCCTCTAAGATCAGATATAAAACAAATAATTCTGATTTTTCCATTTCTATTCAACACAGCACTGGAAGCTCTAACCAAAACAAGTAGGCAAGAAAAAGAAGCAAAAAAACATACAAGGTAGAAAAAATAAAATGATCTCTTCACAGACTATGTGATCTTATATGTAGAAAGCCCTAAAGATCTCTCTCTCTCTCTCTCTCTCTCTCTCTCTCTCTCTCTCTCTCTCTCTCTCATACACACAAACACACACACACACACACACACACACACAGTTAGACTGAATAAATAAATTCAGAAAAATTGTGGGATACAAAGTTAGTTGAATTTCTATTAATTAATAATGAACAATCTGGAAAGAAAATTACCAAAATATTTATATTTATAATAGCATCAAAAAGAATAAAATAGGAATTAACCAATAAGGTGAAAGATTCATTTTGTACAATGAAAACTGCAAATATTTCTGAAAGAAATTAAAGACAGGGATGGGAACAGGAAAGACAGAATGAATTGGACATAACTCTCCCATATTCATATATGAATACATGACCAGTGAAACTCCACATCATGTATCACCACAAGAATTGGATCCTAATTAGAATAAGTTATGTACTCCATATTATATATAATATGTCAAAACACACTCTACTGTCATGTATATCTAAAAAGAACAATTTTTTTAAACTAAAAATTTTAAAAGAAATTAAAGACAGAAATAAATGGAAACACACACCCTCTCCATGGACTGGACTATATTAGGATGTCAACACTACCCAATCTCCTGATTCAGGGCAATCTCCCTCAGAATCTCAATGACATTTATTGCAGAAATAGAAAAACCCATCTTTAAAATCAGCATACTACAGTGGTGCAGCCACATCAATGTTTATAGCAGCTCAATTCACAATAGCCAAACTATGGAACCAACATAGATGCCCTTCAACAGATGAATGGATAAAGAAAATGTGGCATATATACACAGTGGAATATTACTTAGCCTTAAAGAAGAGTGAAATGATGGCATTTGCAGGTAAATGGATGGAGCTGGAGAATATCATGCTAAGTGAAATAAGCCAATCCAAAAAACCAAAGGATGAATTTTTTCTCTGATATGTGAATGTTAATTCACACTAAGGGAGGGCTAGGGAAAAATAGAGGTACTTTGGATTAGGTAGAGAGGAGTGAAGGGAGGAGAGGGGACATGGGGGTAGGAAGGATGGTAGAATGAAACATACATTATTAGCCTATGTGCATATATGACTATATGACTGGTGTGATTCTATGTCATGTACAATCAGAAGAATGAGAAGTTATACTCCATTTATGTATGATGTATCTACAGTCATGTGTAACTAATTATAACAAATTTAAAAAATCTTAAAAAAATCCTATTTAAAATTCATAATGAATCTCAAGGGATTTCAAATAACTGAAATAATCTTGAAGAAAAACAAACTAGAAGAGTCACATTTCCTGGTTTTTGAAACTTCCTACAAGGTCACAGTAATCAAAACTGCATGTTATTGGCAAACAGCAATGAAATGGAATAGAGAGGCCAGAAATAAACCCTTCTCGTATGATTAAGTCATTTTGACCAAGGCACTAAGACCATGCAATGAGGGAAGGGCATTCTTTTCAACAAATGGTTTGGGAAAACTGCATATCCACATGCAGAGGAATGAAGCTGGACTCTTATCCAACATCATCAATACAAATTAATTCAAAATGGGTAAAACACTTTTAAGTATAGACCTACAAGTATAAAATTCTCAGTGTGGGGGTTGGGGATGTGGCTCAAGTGGTAACGCATTCGCTTGGCATGCACGGCTCGCTGGGTTCCATCCTCAGCATGACATAAAAATAAAATAAGATGTTGTGTCTGCCGAAAACTAAAAAATAAATATTAAAAAAATTCTCTTTCTCTCTCTCTCTCTCTTTCTCTCTCTCTCTCAAAAAAATTCTCAGTGTGGCTTTGTTGTGCTGTGGTAATTTCTTTCTATTGTTTTCTATTGCTTGGTAGAAAACAGAGGAAAATCTTCATTACATTGGCCTCAGCAATGATATTTTGGGTATGACACCAAAGGCGAGACAAAAAGAAAAAAACAGACAAATTGGACTTTGTGAAAGATTTTTAAATTTGTTCATCAAATGACTCTATCAATATGTTTGAAAGCAACCCACAAAATGAGGGAGAATGTTTGCAAACCATATGTCTGAACGGGGATTAGTATTTCAAATGTATAGAAAACCCCTAAAACTCAAGAACAGCAGCAAACAACCCAATTGAAAAATGGATAAAGCATTTGAATAGATATTTATCTAAAGGAAGAAGATATACAAATGACTAATAAGCACATTAAAATGCTTGACATCATTAATCATTAAGGAACTGCAAATCAAAACCACAATGAGATACCATCTCACGTTTATTCCCCATGCCATCCTGATACAGGTGACAAGTGTTAGCATGAAGGTGGAGAAATGACCACCCTGTCACTCTAGATGGGAATGGAAAACAGTACAGCCTTATAGAAAACAGTATGACGGTTCCTCAAAAATTTTAAAAAAGAATTACCATATGACACAGCAATTTGACTTCTGGAGCTACATTCCCAGCCCTTTCTGTTTGGGTATATAACCAAAAAAATCGAAATTAGAGTCTCAAAGAGATATCTGTACACCATGTTCTTATCAGCATTAGTCACATAGCCAAAAGGTGGAAGGAGCCCAAGTGTGCGTTGAAGGATGAATGGATACACAAATGTATCACATATGGACAATGGAACATTATTCAGCTTTAAAAAGGAAAGGAATTCTGACACATGCTGCAACACAGATAAATCTTAGGGGCATTAGGCTGAGCAAAGTTAAGTCAAAGTTAAGCCTGAAAAGTCAAATGCTATGTGATTTCATTTCTGTGAGGCACCTAGAGCAGTCCAAATCATACAGACAGACTGTAGAGTGATGGTAGCCGGTGGCTGGGGTGCAAAGGGGAGAATGGAGAGTTCCTGGTATTGGGTGTACAGATTCTGTTTATAAGATGGAGAGAGGGGCTGGGACTGTAGTTCAGTGGTAGAGCACTTGCCTTCCATGCGTGAGGGACTGGGTTCGATCCTCAGCACCACATAAAAATAAATAAATAAATAAAAATATTGTAACAATTACAACTAAAAAAATTAAAAAAAAAAAAAAAAGATGGAGAGAGCTGGTGATGGCCGCTCAGCCTAATTTACTGAGGGGCTAAGCCCCAGGGTTCCAGAGAACAAGCTCAGAAGATCGTGGAAATGCCACCAATGTCCTCACCTGGATAGATCCTGAAGAATCCAGTTGCGCTGCCAAAATACTGCCAGGTCAGTGTAGGGTCTCTCTGAAAATTCTCCACAAAAACAGGGTTCAGGGCTTCAGACATGTAGACTCCATTTAAAATATCTGGATCTGAAGGGCAAGATGATAGAAAGAACTTCAGGGGTGACTAAGGTGCAAGCAGAAGTAGCCAAATCCTCACATGCTAAATGGGCATGTGCGTGCACGCACACACACACAACACACACACACACACCCTCTAGTACAGAGACTGAGTTCTTTCCCTACTATGGTTTGGATGTATTTGAGGGTGTCCTCAAAGGTTCATATGCTACAAGTTTGGCCTCCAATGCAGCAATTTGAGAGGTGGTGGAGTTTGGTGGGGGGCAATTGAGTTACTGAGGGCACTGTCCTTGGGAAGGAATTTCTGTAGTTCTTATATGGCCCTGGTTGGTTCTTAAAGGGGGGTTTTATAAAAGAACAAGATTGGCTCCTCCCTACTCTTTTTTTTTTTTTTTTTTTTTTTTTTTTGGTACTGGGATTAAACCCAGGGATGCTCTACCACTGAGCTACACCCCCAGGCCTTTTTATTTTTTATTTTGAGACAGGGTCTTGCTAAGTTGCTTAGGGCCTCACCAAGTTGCTGAGACTGGTCTTAAACTTGTGATCCTCCCAAGTCTCGGGGATTACAGGCATGGCATGCACCACCATGACCGGCTCTGCCCCGCTCTTTGACTTCCAGTCTCATGGGCACTTCCACCATGATGCCATCCACCATGATGTGACACAGTCTGGCCCCCAGCCCAGTGCCAGTACTATGTTGTTTGGACTTTTAGCTTTCAAAAATGTGAGCTAAGTAAACCTCTTTTCTTTATAAGTTACTCGGTCTCAGATATCTTGTTCTACCAGTGAAAATAGACCAATACACCCTACTGTGTAGAATAATTTCTTTACTCATCCTGAGTTAAGGAGATGGGAGAGACAATGTATAGCCTGCAGTGCTACTCAGGCAAAGGAGGCAAATTCGTTGATAACACCAGTATCACCACCCCCACCCTCACAACTCCAAAACAGTTCCAAGAGAGTGATAGCCCACGGGAGCTGTGGTGGCAACCTTTGTTGTACACGTTGGTGGGCAGCTGCACGTTGCTGATGGAGGTGTTCACACGCAGGTTGCTGAAGTGTGCGTTGGACTCCAGGACAAACTCGGCTCCCAGCTCCACGTAGTTGCCATTCTCATCCTTCTCATTGATCAAGACTGAGTTGTAGTAGTCAAACTAGGGACAGAGGGGCATCAACCCAAGAGAAACAGAAGACACGGAGGACACAGAGCCAGAGAGAAGGAAATGACTTAAGTCAGAAGGATGTGAAAGAGAACTGGACAAACTGGTGGCCAAGTTCAGGGTGATGTGGGGACGACACATGTCCAGATAACTGGAACTGAGGACACTTCAGAGTAGTTTTTGGTGTAACTTGTCCTGATTATTGCCAGGTTGTCTGCTTGGTTTAGTGTGGGTCAAAGCAGAGTCAGAGGCAGGCAGATGGGGATTCAAGGAGAGATGGAGACAAAGAGCCTCATCAGCACCATTAGTTTTCTTCAGGGTGGGAAGGGTGCTGGAGACCAGAATGGTGCCCAGGTGGCCCTGTGCCCTCAGCCTGTGGTTCCCATGTCCCTCTCTGAGGGACAGTGGTCTTATTTCTGTCTCTTCCACACAGTGTGGGAGGGTCCACTTGGATTAGTACCCATAGATCCATAACCAGCCTGGCCTCCCCATTTCCTCCATACTACAGGGTCACACCCTGCCACCAGGGCTATTACTGCAACACCCCACACCCCTCCAAGCTGCAGTTCCCAACACTGCAGCCAGCATTAACTTTCTAAAGCCCATGTCCAGCCATGTCTCCCCCAGCTCCAGGCTTACCATTCCTTGCAGAAGGAAAACCAGATCCTGAGCCTGGCATTCTAGGTTCCTACCATATCTCCCATCACCCCTCCAAGGCCATGTTCTGAGTCACCTTCCTCTGGACACAAAGCGGGCCACCCACTGCTTCTTTTCAGTCTTCTCTTTTCCCTTAGCCTAATGACTCTCCTCCAGGTCTTGCCTGCCCAAATCCACACAACCTGTGGCCCAGGCCTCGTGCAGCCTGCCTGCAGGAGTTTCTGGTGGCCCTCCCTTATCTAGTCCTCATTCTCCTGTTGCCTGGTTGACCTATCCTTGTGGACTGGTCACATGCCTTCCATGAGAGCCACGTGGACTGTGAGCTTCCTGAGGTCAAGACTATGCCCACTCTTGAGCTCAGGGCTTGGCTTTGCCCCTGGGGGCGAACATTATGTTTTACAAAATGAGTGGATCACCACTCTACACTCCACCCCCGTATCCAGTATCAGGCAGCTGGATCTAGTCACCTTTGGTGGCCACTGGGTGTGTGGTTGTTACACCCTCCAGTGACAGCTCTGGCAGAGGACTTACCACCAGAGATGCGTTGAATTCATGGTTCAGGTCTGCCTCCTCAGCAGCCTCCACCAGATTCTAAGGGACAGGAAGGCAAAGGGGACAGAGAATGGGTAAAGGGGGTCACGGGTCCCTAGTAGGTTAACCATAGGATCACCGTGTGCCCCAACAATTCCACTCCTAGCTGCTACCCGAAGCCAAGCACCCTGGCTTTCCTCCTCTCCTCTCCTTTCCCTTCCTCTCATTCCTTTGGCCATGAGGAACCACTTTCATGGTCCCCAAGTGATCTGGGAAGCAGAGGTACTCATACTGATGGGCCCTGGGCTAAGGAGACTTTGTCACCAGAATGCCACCCAGCTTAGCTGGGCCAGGTAGGAATAGAATGTCTCCAACCCGGGCATGAAGTGTCTGCTGAAGGAATCCTGGTTGGTGTGAACCAATAGATACAGCAGGGCTTGAGAGGCACAGGCCCACACTCCCCTGTGCAGGAATCAGACCATCCCAAACCAGTGTGGTCTCTGAAAGGGCTGATAAGACCAGCCACATCCTCTGGGAAGCCCTGAGAACACAGAGAGAAGAAGTGGGGCAGGGAGGTGGGCTGGCCAACCTTGACAGCTTCGACCTTCCTGCGTAGCATGTTCTTCATGTCCTCCGAGAACTTCCTCACCAGCTCCAGGCCATCCACCTCCTCGATCTGCAGACTGGACTCCACATCCTTGTATTTCTGTTCAGGGCAAAGTGCGAGCAATGGGCACACTTTGTTCTGTACCAGGAGGCTTGTGCCTGACCACATGTGGCCTCCACCCTCTAGGCAAGTGTGTTCACACACGAAAAGCCTGGTTCACTCAGCTGGAGGGAAGGTCAGGCCCTCTCTTCTTTGCATAATAGCACCAATAATAATACTAGCTGCCTCTTTTCAAATGCCCTCTGTCAATGAACTTGACCAAGGTCAACAACCATCGAGCAGGGCAGCCTGGATGGGACCAAGGCTCCCAGAATTCCATGCCCACTGGAATGGGCATTGAGGACCACTGCCTGACAAACTGTCAGTGAGCCCAGGAGAGCCTGGAGAACTGGGTTCAAATTCACTTTCTGGGCCTAGGAGAGACCATTTCCCACTGAGTATATCATGAATGCCTGTTTAACTAGCTCTGCAGTCTGTTGGCCCTGTGACTTTAGGCAAGTCACTCAGTTTCCTCGCCTGTAAGACTGATGTTTCCATGCCTTAGAGAATGCTCTAGAACGTGGAGTCTCTAAAAAATGTTTTTACCTAAAACTGTCACACAATTACTGCTCTGTCTTCCTCACCTGGGGCTGGAGGGTGCAAATGAGAAAATCAAGTGAGTTGGTGTTTGCCACATAGGTATTATGAGGGGAAGCTGGGGTCTTAGCTGTCATTGTGGGGGTGGCAAGTGGTGGGGGGTCCAAGTACTGTAGGGAAGGGGAGATAAGAGAGAGAGGACTGCAGTGTGGTCACGGGCAGGCATGGAAGCTGCGATTCGGCATCACTTATGAGATGTGAAGATGCCTCACGGAACTGTGGGGAGAAATCCATTGTGAACATAAAGCTCTGACTGCATGGAAATGATAGAGAAGGTGAGCTATTATTAAAACTGCTCTGGGAGTTTTAACTCCTAGAGAAAAATGAAGTTTCTTATTATCTGGCACAAGGACAGGCTAGCCATACATCTGCACAAAAAGAACTGATCAGATAAAAGATGGAGGTGCTGCAGCCCTGTCTCCTCCAAGAGGGCTTTCTGCCTGTGGGCTCAGACCACTGCTAGGGCACCACGTTGGCACTCCAGCTCCTGGACATGGCTGTGGGACTGAGGGCAGGAGGTCAGGACCACTCTTCCTGCCCACCGGCTTCTACCTAGGGCCCTTGCACTGCCCTCTGAGGCTCCGCTGCCCCCTCCTCCTGCCTGCCTCCCTCTATCATGTGTCAGACCTGCACCCAAGTCTGCCCACAAACTGCTCCCCTTCGTTTTGAGCAGCCTTTCTGCCCACGCAATGAGGCTCTTGCGGGTTTCGTTCCATGTTAACATCAGCTTCCCAAGGAGCTGACTGACCATGCCACCATACTGTCCCCGTTGACTGACTCTGGAGTTGAGCAAATTATTCACCTCCCTGGGCCTTGGTTTCCTTATCTGAAAATGAGGAATTTGGACGAGATGATCTCCAAGACCCTTCAAAGTACTGACATTTGAGGACTCAGCTTCTCTACCAGGGAGGCGACCTGATGGACTGCCCTCTGACCTTGACCACCCCATGATCAGTTACTGACCTTCTGCAGCAAGAGGGAGCCGGAGTATCGGGTCACGGTGTCGTAGAGGCCCCGGCCAAAGGTTTCTGCCCACAGCTTCACTCTGCCAGGGATGAAAGTCAGTGTGTGTACGCAGGCCTCCAAGTACATGCATGTGCAAAGCAAGTGTCTCACACGGACACACACAGGACACCAGCATACAGAAATACACATGATACACACAGAAATCCACACACAGGTATGAGCATATACACACACACACACACACACACACTCACACACACTCAGAAACACACACAGAGAGAGCTCTTGACCCTCTTCCTGGCCCTGAAGCTGCGGCAGAAGACTGGAGAACCCACCAGGGCCCAGCAGCTGCACCAGGGTTCAGTGACCCCCGCTCCTTGGCTGGTTCTCCTGAAGATCACAGGACCAGTGAGTTTGACCCCAAGGCCTTGCGTACACACAAGGCCTGTTTTTTTTTGTTTTTTTGTTTTTTGAGTAGAAAAAGGGGAGGAGAGGAAGGGAAGAGGTGATGCACAGGTTCAGGCAGGGTGGGGAAGACCCCAAGAACAAAACTAGAACTTCCTGGGCACGGCTGCGTGTCTCCATGAGCCATTTATACTTGTGTTTACTTACTCAAGGTCACTGGGGACCACTGAGCCTTCCTCAAAGACAGCCTGAGGAGAGGGGCTGGGGGGAAAGGCTCCGAGTGGCTTCCCTGAGGCCCAGGGCAGGACAGGCTGGAAGGGAGAAAGGAGGCCACACCTAGGTCTTGGGTAGCTGCCAGTGAGGAGACCCTGACCTCTTCTCCACTCTTCAGAAGTACACTGGGATCCTGATATCTGGGAAGGTCCAGGGGTCCTGAGGTTCTCCAGGTGGAGCAAATGTGATTGGTCTGTGTGATTATTTCAAGATCAGCATTTAATCAGAGACTCAACCAAAATTGATCGAGGTCTTATTATGTGCACAGCCTAGGGTCATACCACAGTGCAAAACCTTCACTTAGGAGACAGCCCTTCCCATAAAGATAGCATAATACAAATTTGAAGGGGGTCCCATGGAGCTGGGGGAGTGGCAGTGATGGTAAGGGAAGATTTCCTGGGGGCGGGGGCATCTGAGGTCAGCGTTATGAGCTTTGGTAGAGCTTAGCCTGGCAAAGAGATTTGGAAGAGGATTCTAGGTAGAGAGTACAGAAGAGCTTGGAAGAATAAAAAGTGATTCCAAGTTTCCAGCTTGGATTGTTGAGCTCATAGTGGTATCACCAAATAAAATTAAAAACATCAGGAAGATCAGGAGCATGTTGGGAAGGCGGATGGTGTGACTTGGGTTACAGGGCTGTGGAGTGCCATTGGGTAAATCGTGCACTGCCCAACTCCAGACAGCACCAATCCCATTGTATATTGAAAGACATGAACTTGAGGTTTAAAACCTCACGTGATGTCAGAAAGAGATGTACACAGGCATTGGAAATGTGAGTTGCACAGAGACAGGATTGTGAGCCAGTCAGTACATGAGCAGAAATTGCATTCTGAGGGTAGAGGAGTTTTTGCAAGGAGAATGTATAGCATAAGAAGATCCATGAAAGATGCCAAATGTTGGGGAGTGCCAACAATTTCAGGGGCATGCAGAAGGAAAGGGGCACTTTAAGAAGACAACAAGTAACTCAGAAGCCCCCAGGAAACCAGGAGAGTGTGACAATATGGAAGTTGGGACTTTGGGGTTCAATAAAAGTGGGTAGCATCTGAAGCAACGGGGTCCTGACAAAACTTAGATCTGGGAGGGTGGGCGGTGAAGACTGGAGGCTGAGTGGAGCTTGACATGAGCAGGGTGAAGGGTCTTTGGGGTGGGAAAGACTGAAAAGAAGAACTCAGTAGGAGAGAGAGGGAAGACACAGGGGGAGGAGGGTAGGGAGAAGGCTGGGAGGGGGATGTTTGCAGGCTGCGATCTCAGCCTGCTCTTGAGTTTCCTACCTAGACCGCCTGCCCTTGGGTTCTCCTCTGCAGAGAACTGGATTCCGGCCATCTGGACTTGGCCCTCAGCCCGTTCCTGGAGTTTGCCTTCTACTATTAATTGGTGTGCATTCTGGGGATGCAAAGTATTAACAGCTCCCCCAGCAACATCAAAGTATTAACATCTTCCTCAGCAACACGCACTGCACCGTTGTAGAGCCCGGCAGTGGGTGTCATGGTAAAAAGCAAACCCAGGCTGAGTTCAAATTCTGGCATTTGCATTTACTGGACTTGCAAACTTACAAGAGTATCTAACCTCTCTGAGCCTCTGTACCCTCAAAAGCAAACTAGAAATTATATCACTCATCTCTCTGAATTGCGGAAGGGATTACAGGAGTCATGGGTGAAGCACCTAGCACAGTGCTGGGCCGAGAACAAGGAAGGGGATACCATACCACTTGAGGGAAACCAAATCCACTGCTACTCAAGATCAAGTACAAACTCTGCATTGTTTGGGCTCCCCTATCCCCACCTCTGTTCAGGCATGTATTTGGTAACTGGATGTACTGATAGCCTGGCTGTCATGCTGGGCTCAGGTGGCTGGACTTAGATGTGGACTGGGCAGTCAACACGTTTAATCTAGAATGCTCTACTCCCCACAGGTAATGGGAATTCCTAGGACTGAAAAATAAACACTCCAGGGATATCACACAGTAATTTATACCAAGGTGTGAATGGCTGACACTAGAGTCTTACCTGGAGCTGGTCTTAATGGTGGGATATAGAATCAAGGCCTGGAAGGAGGCAGAAAGTCATAGAAAGGGAAGAATGAGGCCACAGAGACAGGAGTGTGAGTCAGCACACGAACAGAAATTGACATTCTGAAGGCAGAGGGGCTCTCTCAAGGAGAATGTCTAGCATAGAAAGATCTGTGAGGGAGGCCTGATCCTGAACACGCCACCTTCTGTTCGCATGAGCCATTCTGTCGGTTTAGAACTGCCTTCCCCTTTCAGGATGTCACATTACAAGTTTCCCAACAAATCCCCTGGGCAGCCATGACCGTCTCTTTAAGGGTCTACACAGCACCCCTCCGGGCAGCCTCGCCAGGCGGCCATCCTGGTAAGGGCACCGGCCCTGCAGGGGCTGGACCTGCGACTTGCCGTGCTAACGAGGTCAGAGCCAGAAGATCAGTTCTACACAAAGCCATCTGGGGACTCCCAAACCAGCAGAGATTTGGGGGGGAGAGGCGGGCAGGGAAGAAAAGGCCTTGAGAGCAAGACAGTGGGCAGGAGCAGCCCCCAGGAGAGTGGAGAGGGAAGGGAGCAGAGGATGGAGGGGTGCTGTGGGAAGGAAGGGAAGCAGAAGGAGTTTCTGGGGTGAGGCTGAACTTCATGCTTACGTTTCCAGAGGAATCTTGGTCTGACCCCATGTGGGGGCCAGAGAAGTGCTGGACAGCAGCAGCCACAGGATGACTGTGGTCTTCTGCAGGAAGGCCCAGGCTCCTGGCTGCTGATGGCCGGGGGCCCAGTTGTGTGTGGAGCCAGGGTTGGGGTAGAACCTGTGTAGCCCCGGCATGGTGATCCTGCTGGGGTCCTGATAGGGGGAGAGGAAAGAGCAGCCCCAGCCCATCAGCTCTCTGGCCTGCCTCCCAGGTCCCTGGGAGGTCCAGAGCCTTGGGACTGCAGGACCCTGCAAGCCTCCAGGGTTCAGCCTCTCAGCTGGATCCTGGTAGGGGAGGGCTGCCCACGACTACAGAGGAGCACACCTGACAGCAGGCCTCCTGGAGAGGTTGTGACAAAATGGGCCTCTCTAATCCTCTGGCCTCTCCTCTAATCCCTGTCTGACAGCAGAGAGGGGGGTGAGCAGAAGGTGTGGGCAGTGACCTCAGCAGGATTACCCTGATCTCAGCTCATTCCATTAGGGGCTGCAGCATATCCTTCTGCTTTAAAGAGGCAGACCTGTACCAACAGAAGAGCTTTGGACCCAAGAGGACCAGGATGCTGTGAACCCAGCTAGGGGACAAAGGAAGGGCAGCTGGGTTTGTACACTGGTCTGATTGGCCAAGACTGTGGCAAACCTTCTCTTTGACTTCAGAGCAATCCTAGGGGGACAGAAGCATCAGCCCTGCTTGGCTGGGCCTCCGGAGGCTCTGGGAGCCTGAGATAGGGGTCGGCTCATGTTTCCAAGCCTGCTGCCTTTGGGCTAGGTCACATATAAGGTAATCTCTGGGCCCCCACGTCCCACACCTTACTTGCTCATGGCTCTGGGAAAGCGACAGATTTACTGTGAAGTTGATAATGTTTTAGGTCCTCCCTCTTGCATGGACCCCTCCCTTTCCAGGGAGTTCCTACAGTCAAGTGTTTTTGTAAAATTTACAAAAGTCAGATCGTTTAATCACCATGAGTGAAGTCCCCTATCTCTGCTGGCTGACTTCTTCGACTTTCCTTTAGTTGGGTTATGTTTGTTTGAATGACCGTGGGCATTTGCACTATCCAGCTCAGTGAAAGTTGAGTTGAGGAAACACTTAATTTGGGCTTAGTGGAATGTAGTTCGGTCACTCACAGTCACTTCCTTGGATAGACAAGTCATCTGCAATCACCCAGGACCATGCCCCCACCCCCAGGTCAAATTGTATTGTGATGTAAATATGTTCTACAGCGCCTAGTGCTGGCTATATGTGGTAGGTCAGGGGAAAATAAGGCTCCAGGCCCAGAGCAGAAGCTAGTCTGCAGAAACTCATCCAAAGGATCTGGTTCTCATATAGGCCTGACCAAAACAAGAATTCTCTCCCATTAGGAAAAAGGTTGAGATTGATGGATATAATTGCAATCACACCATACACTGGTTTCTTTTCTGATGGCAATTATGTAAAATAGAATTGATCAACATTTTCATGTTTGTGAAATTGGTGGTGGTACAGTGTGAAGTGAAGCCACACACTATGCATCCCATGTGCTGGACTGCAGCTTCTTCTTAGAGTGATTGATTTGTCTTTCTTGAGGAAATCTGGTGGTTCCAGCAAAATGGTACGCAAAATTGCCACCAACGCAGTAAAATGCTTGAAGAAGCAAGTGTTCTAGTGACAAAACTCCTACACATATTCATCAATAAGTCAATGTTGTAGTATCAGAGGAATCTGGTTACACAGTTATGTGGCTCAATACAATGTGGCAGTGATTTTAAAAATGCATTTGAATTGTTCCTATGAACGCCTTCATTTCAGATTAATGTTGTATAACATTAACATGTCTCAGGACTACAAATCATACACATTTAGTATAAATACTACAGAGGTGTGT
Source organism: Urocitellus parryii (assembly GCF_045843805.1). Taxonomy (NCBI): domain Eukaryota; kingdom Metazoa; phylum Chordata; class Mammalia; order Rodentia; family Sciuridae; genus Urocitellus; species Urocitellus parryii. Next base: position 116,455,970 of record NC_135535.1, on the reverse strand, counting down.
TGGGCGGTTTGTAGATAAAAGAATATGTACTGTTTCTAGGCTTTGAGTTTGGGGGACTTCTTCAGCTTCTCAAAATTTGTAATTGGGAATGATTTTTTAAATTATAAATAAATTTTCACCCTTTCAATTTATTTATTATGGCAAAATTATATAACAAAATTTGTAATTATTAATCATTATAAGGGTGTAGCGCAGTATTATTAAACACATTCACATTAGTGTGCAACAATTACCACCATCCATTTCCAAACTCTTTCATCTTATAGAACTGAAACTATGTGTCTGCATTTATACATAGTGTGTGTGTGTGTGTGTGTGTGTGTGTGTGTGTCTGGTACTAGGGATTGAACCCAGAGGCAATTTACCACTGAGCTACATCCCAGCCCTTTTTATGGTTTTGAGACATTGTCTCATTCAGTTGCTTAGGGCCTTAATAAGTTTCTGAGGCTGGCCTTGAACTTGCATCCTCTTTCCTCAACCTCCCAAGATTTTTGGATCACAAATGTACACCACCAGGCGCAGCTATATCTTTTTTTTTTTTTTTTTTTTAAGAGACAGAGTCTTTCTCTGTTGCCCATGCTGGAGTTCAGGGACTTTGCAGGCTATTCTCACTACTGATCTGTATATGAATTTTGACCTGCTCCATATGGAACTGCAACACTATACCCCTAAACAAGAGCTCCCCATACCCTGCTAGCCCCTGAAAATCACCAAATCACATACTATTTTGTGGGGTTTTTTTTGTGGGGGGGGGTACCAGGGATTGAACCCAGGGCCATTTAACCACTGAGCCATATCCCCAGCCTTTTCCAATATTTTATTTATAGACAGGATCTCACTGAGTTGCTTGAGGCCTCACTAAGTCACTGAGGCTGGCTTTGAACTCACCATCCTCCTGCCTCAGCCTCCTGAGCCACTGGGATTACAGGAGTGTGCCACCATACCTGGCACATCATTCTACTTTCTGTCTCTATGATTCTGACTACTCAATCTCATATAATAAGTGAAATCAGGCTGGGCACACTGGCACATGCCCAAGTGGGGGCATACTAAACATAAGGGATAACTTTTTCTTCTAACAACCTACTCTTAGGTAATCCAGTCCTGTAAGAGTGAGATCTCCCACCTGAGAACTGGCAGAACCCATTTCCCTGACCCAAGTACCTCCCACAGGCTCTACCTCCCAATCTGGCCTCAACTTGAGTTTTGATAGAGACAAAACCATGGTTGAGTCACTGCAAGAAGAGATGGCAAACTTGGATAGGGTACTTGTTAGGAGTTTAATAGAACGACTATTTACTATTTACTAAATCCTAGTGACTCAGGAGGCTGAGTCAGGAGGATCGCAAGTTCAAGGCCAGCCTCTGCAACTTAGCTAGATGTTAAGCAACTTAGTGAGCCCCTGTCTCTAAATAAAAAACAAAAAGGGCTGGGGATGTGGCTCAGTGGTTAAGTTCCTGTGGGTCCGGTCCCCCTCTCCCTGCAAAATACTACTGAACTATACACATAAATCTTACATTATATGTATTTTGTGCTGTATGCATTTTACCCCAACTTTTAAAAAGAAGCAGGAAGTGGGGGTGGAGGTACAGCTGCCCAGTCCGGACCCCTGCTTTGTCTTCCAAAGCCTGCTTCCCATTTTTCAAACATTGATCACAACAAAACCCTAGCTCTGTCTGTATTCTAGCACAGCTTTGAAAGGGAAAGCACATTTTCAGATTCCTAAAGCCTTTAAATCATGACTCAGCCAATTTTTACTATTAACAAAGGAGGAAGCAGGAGCAAATAAGGCCATTAAGCAAAACACTGCGGTCTAGCTTGAACATGGGCCTCCAGCGCGCGTGCCTCCCAACCGATCACAAAGATCACAGCCTGGGTTCAGGTGATAAACAAGCACATCAGCCTGGCATCAACCTAGATTTGCAGGTGCAGGGGGCTGCAGTGCAGCGGGCGGTGGGACATAAGCCTCCTTCTGCCTGGAGAGTCTGGGGCACATGTAAGTCCTGGGAGCAGAGGGCAGGGGGTTAATTTGAGGTGGGCCAGGCAGGCAGCAGCTGCACGCACAGACTGTCTGCCTAGGAGAGGCTTCCCGGGGGACCTGCCGGATCTATAAATACACGGAAGTCACCCCTCAGAGCAAGAGGGGCGCGCATGCGCTCATGGGAAGGAATATCAGAGGAAAGACTGAGGCCAGAAGCCACACAAAGAGGGGGATGCTGAGGGGATGTAGGTTATAGGGGAGGACCTGGAGGTGCAAAGGAGCTGGTGAATTTCCACAGCTCTCTGCATGCCCTCCACTTCCTAGCCCAGCAGTAGCGCAGGGAGAACTCCTGAAGAGGCTTTCAGGAGCAGGCTTTGAGGGGGAAGACCAGAGATGCCAAGGGGTGCTGGCCACCAACCAGTAGCTCCCTATTTGACCCACAAGTGAGCCCTGTCCCAACTCCAGGTCCTGACCTGCAATGGGTGGGCCTGTGCAGACAGGGAGTGGAGGCCATGTGGCAATGTGACAATGTCCATATCAGAGACAGACCCACAGCTCCACTGTGGGACACTGTGAGGACTGGGAAGGCTGGGCCCCAAGCCCAGGTCCCAAGGCCAGTCTGACCCAGTGGGCTTGGAGTCGTAGCACGGGGAAGACAGAGCCCTGCCTTGGGAAGCTGCTCAGCTCCCTTAATTCTAGTGTGCCTTTGGGCAGAGTGCGGCCCTCGCTGGGCCTCGGTTTCCTGATCTGTAGGTTGGAGGGGCTTGTGTGCCGGAGTCCCCCACAGGTGGCCTTGACCTCCCTGCCCTGCTGCACGTGGCCCTGTATCTGAGGAAGGTTTGCATTTGCTCGGTTCTGGTGAGTCACAGATCTTCTCAGGAAGGGCTATCCAAGTGATGGTGGCCAGAGAGAGGTCACCAGCAGTACTGAGAGCCAGGGCCACTGTGCTTAATATAATATGAAGATGAGATTCATCTGTTATTAATTAGCCTTTTAACTAGGATAAATTCTCCTTGAAGTCTTATTCATATTTATTATTTGCTTCACAAACTATAGAAAACACGGGAACTTGGGGGCTCTGGCTTCAGGAGCCAGCACTGTTCTTTCCTAACTCTGTCATTGAAGACATCTCATTTTTCTTACTTGTAAAACAGAGGTGGTTCAACATTAGGCATTAGGCATCAATGTATTCTGCTTCAAATAACAGAAAACCCAATTAACTTATAGGGATTTGTCAAAACTAAGCAAGAAATCTGAATAGGCAGTTCCAGCACAGCTCCTTTGGTTCAGCTGCTCTGGGATGCCCGCAGACCTTCTTTCTACCTTTCCTTCCTTTGTGTTCTGACTTTCATCCTCATGTTTGCCACCTCATTATCACAAAATGGATGCTGCTATTCTAACCATTACATTCAAATTCTCCGTGAGAGGTAGAAGAAGAGCCGTGCCTCACTCCCTGCACCAGCATATGTATGTTTCTGAGCCACTGGACAGAAGTGGGCTGTATGGTCACCATGAGCTGCAAGGTAGGCTGGTAAGACAGGAACAGGTTTACCCTAACTGCTTGCGGCCGGGTATTATGTTGCCAACTATGTCTACCTCACTCTCAAAGCTCTTAGCACTGGGTCTGGCAGTAATGCATTCCCTATTATCATTCACATTTAAGTTCTTGTCCTATAAAGACTAATGGGCAAACCTTTATTCTCAAGGCACTTTAAAGGGAGCTGGTAAAGGGTATCCCTTCTTTTCAGAGGAAAAATCAAAGTTATGCAAGAAAGGGCAGAGACCAGGGCAATGACTCTTTTGCAGACCGCAGGGGCCTACTGGAGCCAGGATTTGCATGGCCTTTTTGGTTTGTTGCCATGGAAGACCTGATTGCTAGTCCACACTGTGATACTAACCACCTGTGTGACTTTGGCCTTTAATCTCTTAATCTTGTCATCTATGTACAATAAACGGTTGAGAGGATGGTCTGAGTGGTGGATGTGAGCTCCAGGGCTCTATGAAAATCAGGACGTTTGAGCCTCAGGGAACAGAGTGGGCTTAGTGACTGGGAGCGGGCAGTAAGCGTGTGCACACAACAGACATACATGGGCACACCCATGCACACACACCACACGGTGCCACTTCAGACATGGGTATGCAACACACAGAGGTAGATGCAAATTCCGTGCATGTTAAGCCATCTGCCAAGAAGGGCCCCAGTGACACAGCATAAAAAGCTTGTCGAAGGAGAGGGAAGGATGAAGGACAGGCTGAGATCTGCTGGCCTTGGTGGCACCTGTCACATCAGGCTGACAGGCAGAGTTTCCAGGGTCCTCCCTGCATACGATACAGAAAGGTGTGACTATGTCCATGCTCCTTGGAAACTACCTCCTTGGTCACGTCCCTGGAAAGTCCAAGCCACTCGCACTTGCTGTATTTCCATTCCAGATGGAGGTCAGATGGCCCAGAGGAGGAAAAGCAGAGAGGCCTGGGAAGCCCTCTGGGAGAGACCCCTGGGCACCCCAGCAGTGGGGGAAGGAGAAGGAATTCCAGGAGTGTCGCTTCAAAATCAGAGTCCCTCCAGCCTCGCCTTCACTCCCTACCTTCTCTTGAACTTACACTTCTGTAGCCACAAATGATCAGAGCCCTGAAGAGGTGGGGCACCCTGCAGGTGACAGTGCACATCCAGGACGTTGCAATGAGTACTTGGCCAGGTGGACAAGAATGCAGTGGAAATAAATCCCGCAGGCCACCCCACTACCTGGGCCGGAAAAATGGCATGAACTTAAACTTAGAATCACTAAACATCCTGGCAGTGCGATTCTCAAAATCGCACTGTTGTTCAAAATGTTGGGGCCCCAGGGCTGGGGTTGTGGGTCAGCGGTAGAGCGCTCAATCCTCAGCACGACATAAAAAACAAACAAACAAATAAAGGGTATTGTGTCCACTACAACTTAAGAAAGAAAAAAAAATGCTGGGGCGTGTGCCAGTGAGAGCAAGGCTCTGGAAACAGGTGCTGAGCATGGTGGTGACAGGCCACAGAGGCCGGAGGGTAGGACCAGAGGTGATTCCTGGTGGAGAGGGGCTGGCCCAGGGCAAGGAGCAGGTGGTTTCCCTGTAGACCCAGCCTGGTCCTGTGAAGGAAGCCTGGGCCAGGCAGCTGCTTGCTCAGAAGTTGCTGTTCTGAGCTTCCCAAGGACAGCATCCCTGAAAGGCCAAAATGGGCACTTGTCTGATTGTGGGAAACGTCCAGGGTTAGCATCATCCAGGGCCAACAGATTAAGACAAGCTGGGAGCCCAGGGATGCTGTCTGGGTTTTTCTTAAAGCAACTTTGTATTAAAAACAGTAAGACAGAGGTTGAAAGAAATCCTGTGGCCCTTAGGAAGGGTTCATCTGCTTCATCCAGAAGGGGAAATGTTCCAGAATATTGTAGAAGTTTTCTAATAAAGAAATTGCCTGTAATCCCAGTATCTCAGGAGGCCAAGGCAGGAGGATCGCAAGTTCAAAGACAGCCTCAGCAAAAGCGAGGCCCCTAAGCAACTCACTGAGACCCTGTCTTTAAGTAAATAAAATAAAAAATAGGGCCGAGGATGTGGCTCCGGGGTCGAGTGCCCCTGAGTTCAATCCCTGGTATCTCCCCACCAAAAACTTGCATTAAAGGAAGTCAACATTTTGTCATAGTACTTGTCTTCAAGTGACCTTGTGTACACTGGCCTGCCCTCCCCAGTGGAACAGCCCTGTGGCATGCCTTGGTTGGGCTCAATGTTCCCGTTCAGAGAACCCTTGGCTGTACCTTGGAGGACGGTTAAAGAGGCTCCTGGCTTGCCTCAGGAACACAGTGGCAGAAGGAGAAGCAGCAAATGGGAGTTGGAGCCTCTGATGACCATGCGCAGTGGGGCTTCTGGAGACTGCTGAGTCCAGCCCTCTTTTTTTTTTTTTTTTTTTCCTGAAATATCACTGGAACCGGGAGAGAAGGGGCTTCCCCTGTGTTGTGCCTAAGATGTGCCCTGTTCCAGGGAGTGTGGAGGGAACAAGATGGGCATGCTCATAACTGTGGATCTGTTCTGGTCACCTGTCTGTGACCAGTGGCCTCTGGGTCCCTTGAGCCTCCACCCCTCTGTTTAGATCTCCTTGTCTTCCTTCATGGGGACTCCATTGGTGCCCCAAGGCAGCCACACTCCACACACTTCTCTGTAAAGCGCCCTCTGGAAGCCACTCCTCATTCTCTCCTCTTTCCCATCTCTAACTGTGGTCACTTTATGCCTCATGTAGCCCTTGCTGTCCTGCCACCGCAACTCATTTTTAAGTGGACATGTTTCTTTCTCTTCGTCTCTCTCTGCTCCTCCCTAATCTCTCCCCTCCCTAATCTCAGGGGAAACAGGATTGCCTTTCCTATTCATTTAAGCAGATTTATCTGTCCTTGAGCATACAGCCACCCGAGGAAGCAAGTAATCCAGACTTTGGGGATGGTACCAGAAGACCTCAGAGAGGACTGTCTCCCAAATTAACAAGTGAATTTCAACTCCAACAGAGAACAGAGAATGTAGCCTTTGAATCACCTCATTAAAAGCCCCCTGTTCCTGCTGATGGGCAGAATCACAGGCTTTGGGACAGGAGTCCCCTGTGTTTCTCCTTTGCTAGCAAAGCAATAAACCTTTTTCCTTTTTCTCAAAACCATGTCCTCGTTATCCGATTGGCATGGGGACACGGACTGAGCTTCTGTGACACGTTCACTTCCCTTCCTCCCCTTCCTCTCTGGTTTCTCGGCAGCCCACACTCCACCAACCTTTGTTTGGTGCCCACTGTGTACCTGGAACCCCGCAGGGTCATACAGACTCAGCAGAGGACACTACGGAGCTTACAGGCTACTGAGAAGACAGACACAGGGACACTCCTATCCAAGAGGCAAGAGAGGGAACAGCTCCCTCTCTGGATCTTCACAAAACTGTGCTCCTGTAGAGGTGGGTTAAGTCTGATAGTAAGCCCAAGTACATTGCAGGGCCCACCAAGTCTTAAGAATAGTGTAGACTCTGGGGAACCATCCCAAGAATTTCCCAAACACATAGAGCATGTGAGGTCAGGCTCTGGCTGAAAGTAACAGAAAACTCTACTCAATTGATTTAAAAATAAGAACAATTTAGCTGGGCACGATGGGAGGCTGAGGCTGGAGGATCACAAAAGTGAAGCCAGTCTCAGCAATTTGGTGAGGTCCTCAGCAGCTTCGTGAGACCCTGTTTCAAAAAATAAAAAGGACTGGGGATGTAGCTCAGAGGTAAATGCAACATTGGGGTAAGTTCTCAGTACAAATAATGGTAATAATAATAATAATTTAATATCTCATAAGAGAGCTAGAGGTAGGTGATCCTGGAGTTAGTTAATTCAGCAAAAGATGTCACTGAAGATTCAAGTTCCCTCCCTTTTTCTTTCCAGACATACTCAGTATTTTGGACTATCCTCAAGCCAGCTCCCTTCCTGGTCGCAGGATGGCTGCCATGTTTCAGACATTACATCTGGACATAATATCATCTTGATGAGGAAGAGACTGATTTTTTCTATAGCTCTCTCATTTTATCTGTGAAAGCATCTGTTGCAGAAGCCTCCCAGGGACTTCCTTTTACTTCTCAATGACCTCACCTAACGGAAGCGAGGCGAGGCATGTGAATGGGGACAGTTGTAACTAGCTCAAACCAACTATGACTCTCTTCCAGGCTGGGACTGGGGCCTACATCCCCAAATAAATGTGGTCACGCCAAGGACCCCTGAAAACCCAAGGTCTGATGGAATGGAGGAAGGGGAGTGGTGGGTGGTTGTGGAATGCCCTGGGTTGGGGGGTGCCTGTAGCACGTGCATGGAGGCCTATCTCCAGTCAATGGGTTGGCGGGGGGGGGGGGGGGGGGGCGGGGGGCGGGTGTATTTGGGGATTTTTTTTGCAGAGCCAGAGATGCCCATGCAAGGATAGAAGAAGGGAAAGCAGCAGCCTCCTCTGCCTGGAATGCCCTTCCCACATACTCACAGGGCCCCTCCTGAAGCCCCTTCAGCTCTTTTTCACTTGTTCCCTTCCCAGGGAGACCTTCCCCTGGACCCTGTCCAACCTGCCATCTGTGCTCAGCACCTCCTTTCCCTCCCTGCTCATTCCCCTCCTTGGCATTTCCTTCTCTAGCTTCCATATATTTTGTCCCTCTTTTTCTTTCTTTCTTTCTTTCTTTCTTTCTTTCTTTCTTTTTTTTTTTTTTTTTGGTATCAGGGGATGAACTCAGGGGCCCTCGACCACTGAGCCACATCCCCAGCCCTATTTTGTATTTTATTTAGAGACAGGGCCTCACTGAGTTGCTTAGGGTCTCACTTTTGCTGAGGCTGGCTTTGAACTCATGATCCTCCTGCCTCAGCCTCCTGAGCCGCTGGGATTACAGGTGTGCTCCCCTGCACCTGGAGATTTCGTCCCTCTTGCTTAGTGTCCATGTTCTTCTTCTCAGGGCTGGAGTACTTGCTTTGTTCACTGCATTTCCAGTGCCTAGATCCGTTCTTGGCATGGAATAAGAGCTCAGCGCTTACTAAATAAATAAAACCTGGTTGTTCACAAACTGTAATAAGAAATAAACATTTGGGGAGATGGGGTTGTGGCTCAGCGGTAAAGCGCTGACCTAGCACGTGTGAGGCCCTGATCCTCAGCACCACATAAAAATAAGTAAATAAAATAAAGATATTTAAAAAATTATATCTAAAAAAAAAGAAATATGTATTTGGAGTCCATCCCCAGCTTCTGGTTCTGAGCTCCTAAAACCCTGGGAATTTCCTAGAGATGCACCTCTAAGAGCATCATTTGTTCTGATGTTGCCTCTGACCTTAGGTCCTGCCACAGATCTCACAGATGCCTTGGAATTCCCTGGGAGCATCTTCTGTGGCAATAAGGCAATTGTTGGGAAGTCCTGGAAAGTCACAGGAAGACCAAGCCAGGAGTGGGAGCTTGAAACTTCCAGCCCCATCCCCCATCCTCAGGGAGCGAAGAGGGAGGGGCTGGTGATTGAGTTCATGATCCATTGTGCCCATGGGATGAAGTTTCCATAAAAATTCCTGAAGAAAAAGGTTCGAAGAGCTTCTAGGTTAGTGAACACATCCATGTGCCCAGGAGGGTGGTGGGCCCCAATCCCATGCAGACAAAAGCTCCTAAGTTTGGGACCCTCCCAAATTTCACTCTATGTACCTCTGTGTTAAGTGTCCATCTACGTCCTTTCTCATATAGCACATGTGTTTCCCTGAGTTCCAGAAGGTGTCGTGGAAAATTATGGAACCCAAAGAAATGGTCATAGGAATCTCTGATTTGTAGCCAGGTCAGACAGGAGTGTGGAAGTGTGGGTAACCTGAGGGTCCACTGCTTATTACTGGCATCTGAGGTGGGGCAGTCTCGGTAGGACTGGGTCTGCGTCACTCCAGATAGTCGGCATCATAATTAAATAGCAGCGTGCTCTCTGTTGGTGTTCCGAAAGTAGAAATGATGGAAAACCACCCACATCTGGTGTCAGAAGTGAGGTGTTCTGAAAATACTGAAAGTAATATGAATGTCCTGGGGAAGGGTTGCCTTTTCCCATACACCTACCTGGGGAGTAGGTGCATCCCTAGGCCTTGGCCCCAGGTCTCCTCGGGTGACCCTGGTCCTGGCTCCCTGTGCAGATACAAGAATGTTCTGTCTTGAATCAGAGACACCTAGGAAAAGCAAAAAGAAGGGGTGAAAGCTGCCACATCCGGGAGCTAGCAACCGTGGGTGACTGTATAAACCGTCAATTGGGATGTGATCCAATGTGAGGACAAAGGTTTTATAAAGTTCACGAGTTTGTTGGATTGTGCATTTTCCCATCCCCAGGGCAACACAGGGTGACACAAGGTGACAAGGTGAGAGTGTAGCAAAAGGACAGTCACTGTAGGGATGGGCAGGGCCAGGAAGGGAATTCGTGTGCCTGTCCTGAGAGGAGCAGGTCGATGCGGCGTGGAGTATTACACAGGGATGAGAAATGGCCGGCTAGATATCTGCATGGCAACCAGGATGAAAAGTAACAGTGCAGCATTTGGTGAAGGAAAAAATAGAATCAGATTCCTAACACAATATCATTAACATAACTGTGAAATGCATGCTTGAGGCTAGGCAATGATGTCTTAAAATGCAAAAATTACTAATAATAAGAGAAAAAATAACTGCATTAAAACGAAGAACACTTGGGATGGTGTCAGAAGAGACCATTAAGAGAGTGAAAAGGCCGACAATACACAGGAAGTATTTCTCCCTGTATCCAATAGATGATTCATAGGAGAACACAAAAATAACTAAGACAAATCAACATAGAAAAGCAAAGAGCCCAGTATAAAAATGGGCCAAAAAACTTGATTGAGCATCTCACAGAAGACCAGATACAAATAAGCCACATATACACGGACAGGCTGTGTGCTCAGCACCATAGTTATCTGGGAAATGCAGGCTAAAGACTTAACAGGAGGGCTGGGGATGTGGCTCAAGCGGTAGCGCGCTTGCCTGGCATGCGTATGGCCCGGGTTCGATCCTCAGCACCACATACAAACAAAGATGTTGTGTCCGCCGAAAACTAAAAACAAAACAAAACAAAAAAAAAACAACTTAACAGGAAACCACACTCCCACCAGCAGAATGGTTGAAAACTAAGACTGACAGTGTCTCACTTTGGTTATGCATGTTGCTGGAGGAAGTGTCAAAAGGCGCTAAGAAGGCATGAGAGGGAGGGGAAGTGTCTGCTTCTCTATGACCCGTGGTGCTTCCCCTGTACATACCCCATGGAGATAAGCTCCATGGCCACCACAAACATGCACCAGAAAATGTTCATTGTCACCATGTTCATCGACACTTCATTCATCAGAGTTGAAGGATATGGAATAACAACCCCCGGGGGGGGGGGGGGGAAAGAAGGCAAATGGTGAGCTTTGGGCTCTAGACTTTCATCTCAGTATCAATGGGTTTCCAACTCTTGCAACTGTTTCCCTGATTTACACTTTGAGCCTGCACAAACCAGTTTCCTGTCGGCGCAACCAACACATCCTATGTCTCTAATGGTTAACTCACACTAAAAATTCTGCTATTGTTAATTCTCCTTGAGACCTAAAAAACCGGCCCCCACTGAGCATGGTGGCACACGCCTGTAATCCCAGAAGCTCAGGAGGATCACTAGTTCAAAGCCAGCCTTAGCAACAGCAAGGTGCTAAGCAACTCAGCGAGACCCTGTCTCTAAATAAAATACAAAATAGGGCTGGGGATGTGGCTCAGCGGTCAAGTGCCCCTGAGCTCAATCCCTGATACCCCACCCCTCAAAAAAAAAAAAAAAAACAAAACAGACCCCTCTTGTAACCAGTAGCCGTTTTCTCCCCTGAAAATGTGCCATTTCACTGCTACTTAACAAAAACAGCTTGCTGATCGGAGGTCTGCTCCCGTTCTCAGTTATCTTTGCCTACAAGAGTCAAAAGCTGGGGGCTGGGGTTGTGGCTCAGTGGTAGAGTGCTTTCCTAGCATGGGTGAGGCACTGGGTTCAATCCCCAGTACCACATTTTAAAAAAACTGAATAAACAAAATAAAGGTATTGTGTCCATCTATAACCAAAAAAAAAAAAAAAAGTCAAACACTTGGAAAAATCCAACAATTCAAAGTTAATGAAACTTTGAATACTGCACAGCAATAAAAAAATAACATGATGATTAGTGAAAGAGAAGACTATGTAACTCTATTATGTGAACTTCAAGAAAGTCCCATCTATCTAAGATGGTAAGAATCGGAGTAGTGATATCTGGGGATTGGCTTTGACCAGGAAGGATCAGAATGGACCTACCAGAAGGCTGGAGGTATTCTATATCTTCATCTGAGTGATGAGTTCACACAGGTACCTCGACATTCATACCCAGCTACTAATACAATTCATTGAATTGTATACTGTTATGGTTTGGATGTGAGTTGTGCCCCAGAAGCTCATGTGGGAGACAATGTAAGAAGGATCAGAGGAGAAATGATTGGGTTGTGAGAGTTTTAACCCAAACAGTGAATTAATCCACTGATGGGGATTGATTGAATGGTAACTGAAGGCTGGTAGGGTGTGGCTGGGGCAGGTGGGCACTGGGGGCGTGGCTTTGAGTATCTATTTGTATCTGGTGAGTGGGGACCTCTTTCTCTACTTTCTGATCATCATGTGAGCTGCTTCCCTCTGCCACACCCTTTACCATGATGCTCTACTTCACCTTGAGTCCTGAGGAATGGAACCAGCCTTTTTCTTTTTTTTTTTTTTTTCCTTTTTTTTTTTAGAGGGGAGAGAGAGAGAGAGAGAGAGAGAGAGAGAGAGAGAGAGAGAGAGAGAGAGAGAGAGGAGAGAGAGAGAGAGAATTTTTTTTAATATTTATTTTTCAGTTCTCGGCGGACACAACATCTTTGTTGGTATGTGGTGCTGGGGATCAAACCCGGGCCGCACGCATGCCAGGTGAGCGCGCTACCGCTGAGCCACATCTCCAGCCCCTGGAACCAGCCTTTTGAGACCATGAAACCATGAGTCCTCAATAAACCTTTCCTCTTTTACAATTGTTCTGGTTGAGTCATTTAGTCACAGCAGTGAAAAAAGCTGACTAAAACATACATTTAGGATTATGCATACTTTACCTGTATGTGTTTTACCTCCATTAAAATTGAAACAAATTCTTGCACAGCAATCAATATGCATTTTGTGAGAATACCTGGAAATAGGAAGGAATACAATGAACAGATGAGCAATCATGGGAGTTTGTTGGGGAATGGGAGGGGATAGACCTAACAGGGAAGACATGAAGAAAAGCAAAAAGGAGCCTTGTCCAAAACAATGGTGAAAGTTTGTATAAACTAAGGAGTGTGATTAATTCAATTTCCTGTGAACTCAAGGTACAAAAGCAATAGCAGCAGAATAGGGGAAGTTGAAGTTAAGGCAGAAAGCATAGGGCTTTAGAAACTTGAGCTAAACAAACACTAAGAGAACTCTGGGATCATTGTAATCCAGTGTCTCTTCTTCCCTTGCTCATGTATTAGTCAGTTTCACATCATTATAACAAAATGCCTGACATGGGCTACTTATAAAGTAAAGAGGTTTATTTTGGCTCATGGTTCTGGAGCTTCAGGTCCAAGATTGGGTGGCCCCATTGGTTTGGGGTCTCTGGCCAGGATGGCACGCCCTGTCAAGAGCATATGTCAGAGCAAATTCTTACATCAGGAGCCAGGAAGCAGAGACTGAGAGCTCAGGGACCCACGGTCTTCTCTGAGGCACACCACTAGACCTTTGGACTTCCCATGAGATACTACCTTTTTTCTTTTTTTTAATACTTTATTTTTTAGTTATAGTTGGACACGATACCTTTATTTTAAATATCTATTTTTATGTGGTGCTGAGGATTGAACCCAGAGCCTCACACGTGCCAGGTGAGTGCTCTACTGCTGAGCCACAGCCCCAAGAGATCCCACCTCTTAAAGGTCCAAAGTGTCTCCCACTACTGCCACCTTGGGCCCAAGACTTGGAGGACACCCACATAAACGATAGCAGCCCATTACCAAGAGCAGCCCACCCTGGTCTGCTCAGTGTCACGATGGGATCCAAGACAGTGACAAACCTCAACAAGACAAAGTTCTTGAGTTGGATCATTCAGGGCCAAAGCTTCCCATGTCGGTGACAACCTGGCACTTAAGCCAGACTACACCTGTGTCCGTCCACGTGTTTATCAGTTGGTACACCACCTTGCCAAGCCCAGTTTGGAGGAAACTCACACATAGCAAACTTTGAGTAAGGTTTAGGTTCTCCGGCTAAGAAACCATCACCCTGGTTCATGGGCCATAATCCTGGTGTCTCATTGGAAACATTTTTGTGTGACACCAGTGACAGTTGCTGGTGGGACAACCATTGGATCAAGAAGAACCCCCACTTTAAAGAATTTCCGTAACAATATTGTTTTGAGTTGAATTCTTATGTCCTTCCCAAATTCCTATGTTGAAGCCTTAACCTCCAGTACCCCAGCCTGTGACCTTGTTTGGAAATGGGTTATTACACGTTATTAGCTAAGCAGAGCAGGCCCCTAATCCAACAAGACTGGTGTTCTTACAGAAAGGGAAACTTGAACACAGAGGGAGAGCAACATGTGGTGATGAAGGTGGAGATCAAAAGTGAAGCTTTGTCAGGCCAAGGAACCCCCAAAATTGCCAGCAAACCACCAACAGCTGGGAGAGAGACCTGGAACAAATTCTTCCTCATTGGCCTCATTGGACCCAACCCTGCTGACACCCTGGATTTCCGGTCTATAGAACCATGAGGTGTTGTTTAAGGCCTCCTGCCAGGGGCACTTTATTAACAGCTCTAGGAAATGGAGGCTGTGGTCTGATGCAGATCCTGAACTGCCTTCCTCTTTGGTCCCAGTCCTCTCTTAGGAGTCCCTCTTCACTCTAATAAGAGAAAAAAGGATTTCTTGTCTGCAGCATGGAAATAACTTCCAGTGAACATTCAGAACATTTGAGATTGTCTTTAGAGGTGGCGAGGAGTGCGTGGGGTGAGGGTCATGTGAGGTGTCATGAAGAGGTCCTGCAGAGCCACCACTGGGCACTGCTGGTGAGAGCCAAACCTCAAGGGATCAGGCTCAGAGATGCTCAGGATGGAGTTGGCAGAGGTTTGTTGTGGAGGATGTGGGAAGAGCTGGGGAGTGTGTGTTTGTATGTTGTTAGTGCATGCATACGCAGGTGCATGTGTGAGTACATGCATGTGTTTATGTGTGCAAATGTGCCTGAATTTGTGTGTGCATGTATGTGTTTGTGCTCTAAATAGATTGAGAAATTAAAGAACAAATCAGTGGAGGCACCCAGCAGGAGTAACTGGTCCTTTAATGAATCCCCCCAAACTCCTCCTTCTTTCCCTCCTGGGCTTGCTATGAACCTTCCTTAATTAATGCCTGCAGAAGGCTTTCAGATGCTAGAAGCAGCAGCAGCAGCAGCAGCAGCTTTATAAATAAACACAGACTTCTAAAGGTTGACTAATGCCTTCACCCCTTAGGAGGGAGAAGAGAGCTGTGCTGTGTTGGGGGCAGGGGCCTCCGAGTCAAAGGAGGCAAAGACAGTGGCAGCACCAAGGTTTGGGGCCCAGTTCCACCATTAAATAGTTGCTTCTCCTTGGGAAGTTTACACCCCTCCCTGGGCTTGGTAGAGCTGCAAGTGTTGGACTGTGACCTCACCAGATCCTTTCTCATGCTCACATTTTATATAGTGCTTTTGGCCAAGGCCACAGAGTTGTGTCAAGCTGAGTACAAAAGGGTATTCAAGAGAAGCAGGCAGTGGCCATGTGGCTGCTCCTTGCCAGATGGGCTTCCCTGGCCTGGAACCACCCACACAGTGACCTGTTTGTGGAAGACCAGTACTAGGCTCTCTCAGGGAGGCTTAGGAAGGGTAGCTAACTAAAATCTGGGTGATGGCAGCCACAGAGGGACTGCAAAGTCATTCTCCTATGCTGTGAGTGAGGCACACTGCCCTGGCCCTGGAGGGGCCTGTCTCCTGGTGATGGAGACAAAGAAAGTCGTGACCATTTTCTACTTGAGGCTGATGGCCACCTTTGACAGTGGCCTCCCCTGATCTTACACCCTAACTCAAAAGGAAAGACCCCAAAAGATAAAGGGGGCTGAGTGTTGAGATGGAAAATAACCACATCTGGTTCATCCTTTCATTTGCAGAGGAAGCTGTGGCTTTGAGTGTTCATATGAGGGGGGGGGTTTGTCACATGCAGCAATGACAGAGGTTAACCCAGAATGCAGGCTCCTGCCTCTAGGGTAGCTACTTGTCTACGGCCTGATTTCTTTTAGGTGTTTATTCTAAGCTGGTGCATTAATTGGACAGCTGAACAAAGGGGATCCCTGGGGTCGGATGTTTGGCTAGCCATCTACAGTGATATATATGGTGACCATTTGGCCCATTTTCCAATGACAGTCTAAGTTTATGCCTATTGTCTGGTGGAATTATTAATAGTTCACATTCAGAAGTATCCTATTTAGGATGAATTATGTGGTCATCCCACTGATAAACAACAGGATGACACCAAATAAGAAAGAGGACTTAAATCCCCAGCATCTTTGACTTATAGAACAGAAAAGAGGTACAAAATCCCTCCAAAGTTGTTCTGCAGTTTTCAGCTTAAGTTGTGTAATGGAAAATCATTCTGTATTTTCCTCCATTAGGTGGGTGTGATGGCAAGTATTTGAGCTGGAGAACATTCCCTAAGATCTTCAAATCAGGGCCACCCCCACTGGACCAGTAGCTGTCTAAGGTTGTCACACACGAAATGCCAAGTAGTTCCCAATTCCAGGGTCACTGAGTCTGAACTCATAATGAGACTTTATTTTTTAAAATATTTTTTTAGTTGTAGATAGACACAATACCTTTACTTTATTTGTTTATGTGGTGCTGAGGATAGAACCCAGTGCTAGGCAAGCTCTAGCTCACACGTGCTAGGCAAGCGCTCCACCACTGAACTACAACCCCAGCCTTGAGACTTTATTTTTATTATCAAGTTCTACCACCTTTTTCTATAAATAGAGGAACTGACATCCAGAGAGAGGAGAATGGGGAGGAAGGGAGATCACATAACAGATCATTGGGTCTTGCTCTTTCTTCTGCAGGAGACTGACTCCATGTGTCTGGCTGTTTACATGCAGAAAGGCAGGGGAGAAGAGGGGAGCAATCCCTGGCTCTCAGTACTTCCCCTCCCTGTCCTGTGTCCCTCCAGTTAGCCAGGAGAACACCTGCAGATCCCCCTGCAAAGGAGAACAGAACATGAGATCTGGAGCAGGTGGAGGGGTTGAGGGCTCTTGGGGTAACTATCTGGAAAACATGGGCAGACACACAGCCCCACCCACCCAAGGAGACAGAGAGAGTCTAGAGAGGTTTTGCTGAGAGCCACAGGCCATCGGGGAGCTGTGGGACCCTTAGTTGACGCCTTGTGTTCAGTGTTGGATCAGACAATGTAATGTTGTGCCTGGGCCCATGGGACCCAGACCCCCTCATTCCTGTGATGGACCCTGTCCTGTTATCATCAGCTCCAGGTGAGGATTTGGGTTTTGGGAAGTACTTGCTGTAGGTTCTTCTTTTCTAAGTCTATGTGAGCCTGCAACCTTGGCCATTCTGCCTCTTGTTTCCCCTCCCAGGGTGTAGCACAGGTCAGTAGAAGCAAACTCTACAGGCACTGAGTGAAATGGTGAAATTACGAAATCGACTTCTGGCTGGGTGTGGTGGTGCATGCTTGTAATCCCAGCAACTCAGGGGCTGAGGCAGGAGGATTACAAGTTTGAGGCCAGGCTTGGCAACTTAGTAAGGCCCCAAGCAACTTAGAGAGAAGGGTTGGGAATGTAGCTCAGTGGTAAAGCATCCCTGGGTTCAATTCCCAGTACAAGACAGAAAGAAAGAAAGAAAGAAAAGAAAATAGACTTTTTTTTGAATTTCAGATCACTCAGCTATAAAATG
The DNA here is from genome assembly GCF_045843805.1 of Urocitellus parryii. Classification (NCBI taxonomy): domain Eukaryota; kingdom Metazoa; phylum Chordata; class Mammalia; order Rodentia; family Sciuridae; genus Urocitellus; species Urocitellus parryii. Next base: position 116,438,501 of record NC_135535.1, on the reverse strand, counting down.
AGAGAAATAAAATATGCCTTGCAGGGTTTTAGTAAGGGACAAAGGAAAGAATAAAGTCTGATAATAGGGTGTCTGTACAAATGATTGATAGGTATATCTGTTATAATTATTGTTATTGCTGCTATTATTATTATTATTATTATCTCTAGTCTGCATGTTCTTATTTAATCTTATCATCATGAACCTAGTCAACCAGGCAAAAAACATGGTGGTCAACCCTTGACTTTTCCCTTACCATGCACAGATGATTCATAATGAAATCTTACCAATTTTGATTACTAAACCTTTTTAAAAATCTGGACCTTTTTTTGTTTGGTTTGGTTTTGTAATCACCCTTGGATCGGGCCATCATCAGTTCCTTCCTGACCACGGGCCCAGACCCCAGTGGTGTCTCTGTTGCTGTTATAGCTTGGATCTTGACTATCTCCCAAAGGCCCTGTGCTGAGGTGTGGTTTCCAGCCTGAACACAAATGGGAGGTGGTGGAACCTTTAAGAGGTTAGGACACTGGAGGTGTGCCCTTAAAGGGGACACAGGGATCCCAGCCTCTTCCTCTTCCTCTCTTTGCTTCCTGGATGCCATGAGGTGAAGAGTTTCTTCTGCCACATGCTCCCGCCGTGATGCACTGCCTTACCACAGGCCTAGAGACAAAGAGCCAACCGACTATGGACTGAAACCTCTGAGATCATGAACCAATGGGAACCTTTCCATGATAAGTTGATTTTATCAGGTGTTTTGTGGTGATGACAGAAAGCCAACACAACTGCCCATCCTCTCTTACATTCCCCCCTTTACTGAGCTGCCAGAGACCTATAAAAAAAAAAGAAGATCTGACTATATCCCTTTGATTAAATCCATTAATGACTCCCCTGTGACTACCAGGTCTAGATTATGCTTTTTCCAGCTACATCTCCACCAGTCTCTTAATTCCAGCACAATGAATGGCTTATATTCTGGTCTAATTTCCATACAGTTTCTCCCCACCTATTCCACACACACCAAGGCTCACTGTTTCTTGTCTTTCTATCTTTGCTTATGCTATTTTTCCCCCCTTGAAATATGCCTCCCCCATTTTGTCATAGATTCTCAGTCATCACTCCATTTTAGAAGACTTCTCTGGGCCCTGTAATATCCTAGGCCTATCAATTATCACCCTATAATGTTGTCTTATGATCAATCTACCTCCAAGCTGGACTGTGAGATTCTAGGGGCAGGGACCAGTTCTTATTCATGTTGGTGGCTCCAGTGCCATCCACGTCCCATGTACACAGGGCTTAATGCATGTTTACTCAATCAATGAATGAAGAAGTGACTCCAAACTTAGCATGTGGTAAAGAGCTTGGGGAAAGGTAACTCATTTCCAATGAATGGAAAATATAGACACACTTTTTGGACAGATGAAATTGAACAAAGCATGCTTCTCTGACATCTTCAGAATGAAGGATGGCAAAGAGGATTGGGAAAAGCACTGAGGAGGATAAAAAGCTTCCAGGAACCCAAAGCTAGGGGTAGCTCCCTCTCAGCTCACATTACTGAGTTTGACCTAGTAAGACCTCAGCATCTGACAGGATATGGACATTGGCACAGATGGCACATTTTGCTGCAGAGCAGAGTCCCTCATCCTTCTGGGGGTTCATTCTTGATGGAATGTCTGTCGTCACAGTTTCTTAGCCTCTGAAAATACAGGGGGAACTACTGTTTCCACAGTGCATAATCAAACTTAAGGAACTCATGACCCTGGAAAAGCGGCATGAGCAGAAAACATGGAAGCATCAAAAGTTATTCCAGACAAAATGTGACAGAGCAATAAAGAAAAGCTGGAGCCAGGTATGGTGGCACACACCTGTAATCCCAGTGACTTGAGAGGCTGAGGCAGGAGGATCACTAGTTTAAAGTGCCTTAGAGAGGCCCTGAACAACTTAGCAAGACCCTGTCTCAAAATTTTAAAATAATGTTTTAGTTGGGTTTTTTTTTCACTGCTATGAATAAATAATCTGACTGGGACAACTGTAAGGGGGAAAAGTTTATTTGAGGGCTCACAGTTTCAGATGTCTTCTTTTGAAGGCCAGTTCCATTCCTTGGGGCTTGAGGTGAGGCTGAACATCATGGCCAGAGAGTGTGGCAGAGGGAAGCAGCTCACATCAGGAAGCAGAGCGGGAGACTCCACTCTCCAGATATAAACATATACACCAAAGCCATGCCCCAATTCCCACCTCCGTTAGCCACACTCTACCACCTTAGTTAATCCTACCTGCATTGTCTCACATGTGAGCTTTAGGGGGACACCATAACTAAAACATAACAAATAATAATAATAAAAGGGTTGCGGATGTGGCTTACTGGTTTAGTGCCCCTGGGTTCAATCCCAGTACCTAATCATCATCATTATCATCATCAAAAGAAAGAGGAAAAGAAAAGCTGGTAACAGCTACTCTTTGAGGCCGAGTACTGCACATTCCACTGGACAGCTGTCCTTAGAGAAACACTACTGGGAGCATGTCTGGTTCTGAGCCATGTGACAATTTCTAAGCTCCTATGAAAAACACTACAGAGAAAAAAATTCCTTTGATTCATGGTAGAGAAAGAGACAGGAGAGGGTGGGATTAGAATCCAGATCTTTGTAACTATACTTAGGGACAGTGTTCTTTGTACTTCTGCACATGGGATAAGGAGCTCATAGCAGCCTACATTCTGGGACTGCTGTCTTGGTCTTCTGAGCCCTTAAATGATGTAGGTACTAGATGTGTTGTAAACAGACAAGCCTACTACTACCTGTCAGACAGCTGGTGGGAAGTGGGAGTGAATCTCTGGGAGGAGCTAAGTTTGGCCAGGTCTGGCAGCTTCCATCTTGAGACCCACTGAGAATGTCTAGATTGCGGTTGGTTGGCATCTCTAAAGCACCCATTTCAGAGCCAGCCCACCTCAGTGGGATGTTCTACCTTGACTTTTCTCCAGGTACTTGGTGCCCTCTCATCAGTCTGAAAGTCCTCAGACTTCTAGGGAGATTTGTAAGTTTGGGCTCACAACTCTAGGGTCTCCCACACTTTCTTTTGTCTGTTTTGAACATCTTCTGCTTCCTATTGTGTCCTCAGTTAACCTTTAATGGTTTGGATTTCTTGCATTTCCCTTCTTCAGCAATTCTGGGGGCTTGGTCCAAGCCGTGTGGATTGCTGGCTCAGAGCCTCTGAGCTTTCTGCAGCACCCAGCCCCTGGAGAATATTAGCTACCAACAGTGATCTGCTTTTCACGCCCCTCGGATGTTTTAAGACTGCAGTCTGCACACACAGTTTTTATTTGTGTACTCTTCTCAAAGCTCTTAGCTGTTGGGAGGCATTACTCATAATTCAATTTGGTGAAAATCTATCTGGATACCCAAGTTTGAGTTAAATATACCAAGGATTTGTATCTGCCTCCCTCACTCCCCTAATTGTAAGAGGGAGCATAGCATTTTGGAATCTGAAAATCAAGTATTCAGCAAAACACTGGGGAGGGAGGCTCACCAATATGTGCAGCCAGCCAACTTGACATGACGAAGCATTGCTACAACCTGCTGGCTGCAAATGATAAATTTAACCTTAAAGATGACTTGACGTTCCAAAGCTGGGAAGCAAGCTGATTTCTCTGAAAAGACAGAAAGAGGCAATACCTGGGTAGAGCAGGTATTGTTTGCAAAAAGGATTCCTCCCTCTAAGAAGGAGTGAGCAGCCACTTTGTCTATAGGGTCTGGAGAACTAATTCCTAAAACTCTCTCCTATACCTCCACCCCTGCCTGTCCCACCCCTACAAACAAAGAACTGTCATTACAATTCTGAGATGTTCACCTTCTCCGCATTTGCACTGACATATGGTTGAACCCAAGCAAAGACTGGTGGTCAGAGCACTCTTTTAAAGTCTATTTTTACACACACACACACACACACACACACACACACACATACACCACATTTCTTTTTAATCTCTGTTATTTATTTATTTTTTTATGTGGTGCTGAGGATTGAACTCAGTGCCTCACACATACAAGACAAGCACTCAACCACTGAGCCACAACCCCATCCCAGAGCACTCATTTTTGATGTGACACCCAACCCCTCATCCTCAGTACCACACTCACCAGGGAAATAGGATTTCATGGGTAGGAACTGTTGGTTTTCTCTTTAACACCCAAGAGAATGGAAGAGAGCTGGTGTATTCAATGGCTGGGATTTCTTTAGGGGGATTTCTTTCTTCTCTGATTTGCATCTTTATCATTCAAGAGAAGAAAGCAGAATCCTGTCTGGTATGTGAGATGAAAAGAAAAAGGATATGAAGTTTGAAGAAACTTACCAGATGCCAACAATCTGTGCCTTCATGGGGGATCCTTTGGTCTGGTAATATTTTACCCTAGGCCTACCTTTTGAAAGATCTGGAAGAAGCCAGTTGTAGGTGGTTTTATACCAAAAGGCTGGGTATATACACCAGAAAGTTCTTGCAGATGCTAACAAAGGTTTCTCACACTGAAATTATTACCATGCTTGGCCTGCTAAATGCAGAGACTAAGCGGTGTCAGTGTGTCTTCAGAAAAATGTTGAGGTCCTACCAATCTTATTGAATAACATTGCCTTCTTTGGCTTTGCAAGTAAACCACTGCTTGGTAGAGTTTAGATCTTAAGTGTCCCCAAAGGCCCATGTGCTAAAGGCTGGGTCTCCAGCCTGTGGTGCTTTTGGGAGCTGGTGGAACCTTTAGGAGGTGGGGCCTAGTGGAAGGAAGTTAGGTCATGGGGGTGTGCCCTTGAAGGGATAGTGGGACACCAGCCCCTCTCTGTCTCTTTCTTTACTTTCTACCACCACGAGGTGAGCAGCTTTGCTCCACCATGTGTTCCCACCACTGTGTACTGTGATGCAACAGGGCTAAGTGATCATGGATTGAGACCTCCCAAACCAAGAGCCAAAATAAAATTTCCTCCTTTAGGGTGATTTATCTCAGGTATTTTGTTACAGCAATAGAAACTTAACTGAGCTTCACCCATAAATGCATGGACAGTAACCAGCAATCCTATCTTGGGTTATGCTGACAACTTTGTCTTAAAAGAGCTCATGACATTTCCTTTGTTGGGAAGGGACAAGTGTTACTGTTTTCTTTTTATTGATGAAGGGGAAAAGATAGTGTGTTAATTAGCTTTCTGTTGCTGTGACAAAATACCTGAGGAAAACAGCTTAAAAGGTTTTGGCTATGGTTTCAGAGACTTCAGTCCACGGTTGATTGACTCCAATTGTTTCTGGGCCTGTGGGAAGGCAAAACATCATGCCAGAAGGGCATGGTGGAGCAAAGCTGCTCAACCCATGATAGCTGGGAAGCAGAGAGAGAGAGTATACAAGATAAACCCTTCTGGGGCATGCCCCCAGTGACCCACTTCCTCCTACTAGGCCTCAATTTCCTAAAGTTTCTACCATCTCCCAGTAGTCTCTTTAATTATGAACCCTCAATGGATTAACCAGCTAATGAGATCAGGGCACTCATGAGCTAATCACTTCCCCAAAGCCCTGTCTCTGAACACTGTTGCAGCTGGGACCAAGTTTTCAACACATGAGCCTTTGGGAAACATTCCAGATCCAAACTGTAACAATGACATAGCAAAGTGGCCCCGGATATATAAGTGCCAACATCATACTGAACACTCAGGTCATGGTAGATGTTAAAGTGCCTCCCGCAGGGGGAGCCCACAGCTCCAGAGTGCCTGCTATGGAGGACCTGTTTGACATACATTGCTCCTATTTAGTCCTACAGACCCTGTGAGGGTCTTATGTTTCATAAACAAGAAACAACGTCTCAGGATGTCCACTTGTCCAGGAACTGAAGGCAGACCTGGGACTCCAAGGTCAAGTGCTCTGACCTCTACTCCAGACAGCTTGACTTCTGCAACTGCAGGGTGGACATCACTGCACTGGACAATGCTACCTTTACGGACAAGTATCTCAGGGCTCCACCTGAACCTGAGTTAGGTTACAACTGATGCTTGGGAGCCAGAGACACCTAAGAGTGGCATCCAGGAGGGTCTCTGAATTCGGGATGGGAGTGCGAAGAGGAAAAGTTAATTTAGATATGAAATCTAACTTTGGGTGCCTCAGATAACCCTTTTGATCTATTTTCTTGAACTCTCTAGAGAAAGCTCTTGGTACAAAGACACTCTCATCTGCTTTGTGGTATAGAAGAAATAAGCATTCCATCCCCAAATGCCCTTTAAAAGGGTGACTTAGTCTTTGGTCTAGATGAATTGGGGCTGTCACTTTTAAAGTGATTCATTCCAGTCAAGGATGGAGAACGTATTATTTTTCAAAACAGACCACTGTGGTGTTGACCTAAAAAGGCTCAAATGAAGCCTGCATGTGTCTGAGCCACTGGGCTTGGGCTCATTCCTCTCTCACATCAGCACATGGGCGCTATTTCACAAGAGATGCTGCAACTGCTATTTCTTTTTATTTTATTCAGTGCCGAAGTAGAAGAAATATTTCATGAAATTAGCCATTCACCACTGCAAATATATTAGGAAATCTTGAGAATGAAATTAATCTCTTTCTACCTAGAGAAGTTATTTGAAACATGTCATTGCCATCAAAAAGAATTTTTAAAAATTTTTATTACTTTTATTTTTATTTCATTAACTTATTTTTCTGGTGTTGGGGATGGAACCCAGAACCTCATGCATGCTAAGCAGGCACTCTACCATTGAGCTACATACTCAGTCCTCAAACAAATTATTTTTAAAGATTGGCCAGCAGGTAAGCATATCATTGATTTTGTTCCAATTTCAGTAGATATGTTGCCAAAGCAACACTGTTAGCATTGATTTTGGGATAACTGATCAATATATGCCTCTATCCTTGTCTTAGTCTCCTATGAGAATATGATATAAATGCAATCATTAATTTCAAGTATTTTAAGAGAGCTTCACCTGGATTTATCACTATGTCAGACAATGTAAGAGACATCAAAGAAACAAAGAACCCATCTCTTCCTGATGCTGGAAGGTAACACAGTAGACTCCTCAAAGCACAGTGTGGAACAAGGGTTCAGTAAAAGTCAACTCCTTCTCCACCCACCTTTTCTCCTTAGAAGAAAAGTTCTCTCATGCAGGAGAGTGGGGGAGGTGTTGTTCTAATAGAACTTTTGCCTAATGTTTGGCAGAACAAAGGTCTAAAGCTTCAAGTTCAAATAGGTATCAGAACCTGCAAGGAAACCTATTTTCTTCCTAGGCCTCTATTTATGATCTACAAAATGAGAATAAAACCTGTCTGCTGAGCAGTAATCTAAAGATCTTTTATGATCCAAGAATAAAAAGGACTATAGAAATGCAAAGCTTTATTTATTGCTAATACTCAGCAGGGACTAATTCCCATGCGGACCCTATTGGGCCTGAACAGCTTGGCAAGGGCTCTTCTGCCTCCTTCCAAGATTAAGCTCCTTGTCTCTGTGAACACAGAAATCAATCTGCTGCAGAGCTTGAAGAATCCTTATCATTATGCCCCTGTAAATTTACCACCTATTCTCCAAGGCTAAGAAAGGCTTTGCAATCTTCCCTCAGCATTTTTTTTTTTTGCTAAAAATGATAGAATGTTTCTTTGGAAGCACAAGCAGGCATATCCTGCTGCTTGGGCCCCAAAGAAACAACATGAGCTGGGTTAAATGAAGTGTTGCTGGGAATCTGGGCCATTTGTTGTCTCCTAGAACAGCCATCCTCTAGAAACTAGCTATAAATACCTTCAGAAATAATTTCCCTTTAAAGTCCTGGGTAACACATGCTAACTAGATTTCTGCAAATGAAAGGGTGACTTTGGTAAAAGAAAACAATCATTACTTCCAAAGGCTCATGAACAGCTTTTTAGGTTAACTTGTGGGAGGATACTGCCACCTGGTGGTCAGCAGGTGCTTTTCAGCAAAAACAGCTCAACATTAGGAAATGGCGTTCTGAATAACCAGACCTGTTAATAACAAAAAAACAGCCCAGACAACAGCCCTTCCCAAACAGAGCCAGATTCTTAAAATGGCCCCATGAGTGTAAGAAAAGGCTTGGCATTTTCTGTGTGACCTGAGCGAAGACATTTTCTACCCACCCAATTCTTAGTACCACGTATACTGAAGGATGTGATTTTTAAAAGAAAAAAACAAAACAAAGCAAAACGAAAACACACTTAACTATACAAAAACATTTTACTTCATATTACACGTACTTTTTAAAAAAGGCAGAAACATCTTAGTTTATACCACTTCACACAAAAGAACCTTGTGCTGGAATTCTAGAAGGACCTTGGAAATCAGTTTTAAAATGATTTGTTTTCACATAGTCTTTTTCAGTGCTGCTTGTGTCATGCTGAAGAGATAGGCTTCATAGATTATATTTAAGAAGTTGTCATCATTCTGAAAAACAAAATCAAAAGGCACAGCAAATGTAATTGGGTGGCAGAAACCAAGGCTACCTATCTTGGAGCAGAACTGGCATCAGATACTAAGATGCTCACCTCTGCTTGTTCACTTGAACATCGGGGCAGGGTGTAACTGTAAGTGAGGCCGTCAAATGAAGCTGAAGGCAAGGCGGGGATGGGGCTGCTGGCTTTCAACTCAGTGTCTGGGGTAGCAAGTGCTCTTGGGCAACAGAGCCACATGGCATCATGGAACAAGGTTTACTCATGAAAAGCCAGAGTCTGCTGCATGAAAAGACGAATTTCAGCCAGACTGGTAGCATTTGCCTGTAATCTCAACTACTCAAGAGGCTGAGGCAGGAAGACTGAAAATTCAAAGGCTCGCCTGGGCTAATGAGACCCTGTCTCATTTTTTTTTTTTTTCTTAAAGAACTGGAAGTATAGCTAGTGGTAAGTGTTTGCCTAGCATGTTGAGGTCCTGGGTTCACTACCCAGCAAACCTCCCCAGAAACCCGACCCACACACACACAAAAAAAACAGGTCTCCAATGGATGGGTTGAAAGGAAATGATTTAGGTTACTTAGCCACATCCCCAGCCCTTTTTATTTTTTATTTTGAGACAAGGTCTCACTAGGTTGCTTAGGGCATTGCTAAGTTGCTGAGGCTGGCTTTGAACGTAGGATCCTCCTGCCTTAGCCTCCCGAGTCGCTGGGATTACTGGTGTGTACCACCACTCCCAGCTGCAGAGAGTCCTTAAAGGTTCTCCAAGTTGCCCACAATATGTATGCTTTGTTTGGGGGCAATAATTAGCATGTTATCTGCAATATGCTTCATTGGTCTCTTACCAAAGCCAAAATAAATCTTCCCATGAGTGGTGGAAAGTTTCTGGCCTTGGCAAGTGGGCAGCAGTTAGACTGATAAGTCTCTGGATTCTTTTGCCAGGCTACAGGGTGAGAGAGAACCACAGGTCTAATTAGTGGTTTTCTTGATTTTTAATGCTAGAAACATCTCCCTCTCACTCAAAACCCTTTAACGCTTTAGCGACTCACACACATTTCATATCTTCCCTCTACCCCCTGCTCCCACCACACACATAGACAGCATTATTCTCATGAAATGAAGGCAGTAATGTTATTCCTGTTTTTCCTTTAAAAATAAAGTCCTATGTATGAGATTGTGTCCTAACAAATGAGACTAAAACCACAATGCCTGAGTGACTTCTAGCGGTGCATCAGGAAGGTGAGATCTAGAACACAGAAAGAAGTGAAATAGGCCTGGGGTTGTGGCTCAATGGTAGCATGCGTGTCTAGCATGTATGAGGCACTGGATTCAATTCTCAGCACTGCATATAAGTAAATGGATAAAATAAAGGTCCATCAACATCTAAAACATTGAAAAAAGAAAGAAAGAAAGAAAGAAGTAATACATATGCAAAGTGTAGAAGGAACTGGAACAGAATTTCTAAGTAGCAATGTATAGAGTCTTGGAACAATGTGATATAATGAAATGAGCCAGAAAAGTACAGATCTTTAAAATTCAAACTTAAATTTATTTTTCTTTATTGTTCACAGTAAAGAAGTTTATTCTCTCTAAACTCTCATGAACTTGTCATGGATAGTTTAAAAACATGGAAAATATTCTTATTCTGATATTTATGAATTAGCAAGCCTCAATCATTTGTTATTGATCTTATTTTATATCAGTTTGCTATTAGGTTTTTGCACTCAGATGCTGATTTCTAGCCCCATTCTTTTCATTCTTTCTAAAATGTGTTCTTTTTAAAAAATGCTTTTACTAATAAGAGACTCTTGTCTCTTTAAGTAGAATGAGACAACTGCAAAAGCCCTAGCCTACTCTTTTGAAAAGACATCTGGTGCTTAAACAAAGTACCACAAACATTTTTCTTAAAGAACATTCAACACAAAGATACCTAAGTACATTAAAGACATAAATTGAGATGTCTGAAGACTGTCTGGATGAAAGCAAACCACCCTTTTCAAGTCCTATCCTTTACTCTGTGTGTGCTTTGCTAGGTAGGGCACTAAATGCTCTTCTAGAGACTGGTCCCTTACAACACTTGTGTTATTAACATGCCCATGACGTAACACAGGGGCATGGGGCTCTAGGAGACAGATAAGATAGAATCCCAGTTCTGCTTATTTATTGTCTATGTGACCTCAGGCCAGTCACCTCAATTTCCTTGTTTGTAAAAATGGGACAAATAATAAGGTTTTGTATAGGATTAAATGAATTTAAATATGTAAACAGTGCCCAGCACAAAGCTCTATATGAGTTTCAACTATTATTCTTATTGTTGTTATTTCATAGAGATAAGTGAGACAAGGAGTCCCATCATATCACCCTGTCCTAATTAGCAGGTCTCAAAGCCATTTATAAAATGTCCCTGAAGCAGTCACAGCCAGTACTTGCTTTCCTGCCTGTTCCCTACATGTTCGATAGTCTGCTGGACTCAAGACTACGACTTCCAAGATGGGCCTTACGTCTGTTTCCCACAGTGAACTCTCTGGGCACCCTGCAGTGCCCAGAGTCCCCTCAGTGTTGGCCTTCTTTTCTGACAGGTGACAGCTTGGAGGCTTTAAGTCAATTCTCCAAGTCACAAATCCCTTGAAGGGTACAGACATCCAATGCCACAATTAGTATTCTAAACATTGTCCAGCTGGCTGAGTTCAGAAGCCGTTGGGGTGCACGCTGAGTTGTTACAGGCTCCCTTCTTGTTCTTGGGAGGACTAAATAGGCATCCGCTTATATCTCATGGCCACAACCAGTAGGTCCACAGGTTGGGAAAGGAGGGAAGGGAGATGACAGGGCCCTCTTACCTGAACCAGATATAGCAGTGCTTCTTGGAGCTGTAGCCTGGTGAGTGGGCTACCGGCTACCACAGAGGGCTCCGGGTTCTGCAGGGGCAGGAGGAGGCTGGTGGGGGCAGCAGGTGATTCCTGGCCTCCTGGGAGCAAGAGCCCATTATCCCTCTCCCTCGGTGGGGTGCCGGAGGCTTTTGTGAACACCATGGGGGACATGAGCAGAGAAGGAGCCACTGTAGCAGGAGTGTGCTGAGGTGAGATGACCTGCTCACAACAAAGACATAGACACAGGCAGGATTAAGGAGGAGCCCACCGAAACTCAAGATGCAGAGGCCCCTTGTGTACAATGGTGGATATCAGTGAATCTCAGTATTAATTGTTCACAGCTCCACCAGGTGGGAAAAACTTATGAGATAACTGATGTCTGCTCAATTCTTTAAGTGTTTTCCTTTGGCATCACTACGCAGCTCTGGAACAGTCACTCTGCCAGCTGTTGTATTCCCACTGCATATAAAGCTTGGCTTTGGGATAATATGCATTTAGGAATGCTGGTCTTCCTCAAGGGTGCTGTCCATTGCCCCAACCTAAAAATCCAAGCAACCATGCGAGTTGCTGCATGTATTTATTTGGGGCACTTCTCCCGCTCCTCTGCTGCCTCACTCATTTGTTACAAGGAGGGACCATTATTTGTGGGGTTTACTCCCTCGGGTCCCTTCCTGATAGGACCCGCCTGCTTGTGGAGTGTTTTCTGTTTCTCCAGGCTGACATGCTGGCAGCACTACTGGTGACCTGTCTGTCTGGGTAAGTGTGTCTAACTCACTTGGCTATAGACCTAAAACCAAGTTCCAAGTTTCCCAATGGCTTTTCCAGTTATGCAAGTGACATTCTGATCCCTGTCTGACTAACTCCTACAGTTATCATGTGTTTTTAACTCAGGTAAGAAAAAGGGATGTTATTTTTCAGTTTCCAAATACCCTCAAAGAGGTCATGAGAAGAGGTAGAGAAGCCAGAGATATAGAAATTGCTGTAATTTTATAATCATTCCCTTGGCATCTTTTTTTAGCAGAAACTGGCCTAGAGGAAGATGGGCTGTTTGTTTCTTTTAACTTGTCCCTATTTGATATTTTGAGGAGAGGTGCTGAGAACTGATGCTCCCCAGGGGAGGAGTCACAGCATTAGGAAGAGCACAGCGTGGGCTGCCAGAATGTACACTTTCCTTACTTGGCTCTTGACATTTGTGAGTACTGAAGAGAGAATTATATATGCAGAAATCTAAATCAGACTATTAATCCCACTTTTCTAATTCTAAGTCATCAAAGAGAAAAAAAAGACATTTTAAAAGGGGGACAATATCATGCTGAAATGAGGGTGAAGGTGAGTTATAAATGTCATTCTACAGTTAGAAGGCACTCAGATTTGGGATTTTAATTAAAAAAAAAGGGAAAAGATCTGGACACAGTATTTCATGTACACAGAGTTATGGCACACAGCCAACATCTTTGTTTTCAAAAAAGCAAAAGCTTTCTGAGGAACTGTTTTAAGTTACATTACACAACATGTCAAAAAGACCAGTGGTAATATGTGTTATAAGTAGGGGGAACTTTTGATTTTTAAACCATTATATTTTCAGTGATTTTGTGGCCATCCAAAGAGAACATTATCCCAAGCCAGATCTCCAGATATCACCACAGGCAGATGAACCAGCAGCTTCTGGTTTTCTCACAATTCCCAGTTATTGATGGATATACAGAACCATCTCCCCAGAAAAGGTTAGAATATTTCTAAAAATTCTAAGATTCTCCCCTCTGTGGCAGCTTGTGTATGGAGAGCAGAGGTAGGTGGCACACTTAACCCTTCCTTGATCTTCATTAAGCTATGATGATTTAGAGGTGGATAAAATAGGTTGTTACTTTTATGAGGTGTTTTCTGCTTACTTAAGGAACTACATGACTGTGGGCTCTATAGCGGGTAGGGAGTTGGCTCTCTCCTGTTGTAGAGCACAATGCCCAACATGTAGGAAGTGCTCAAAATCATTTACTAAATCGATGAACAAGCAATAACTGTAGAGAGAAAAACAAGAAGTCAGATGTTTGATATTTCAGAGTGATTTTAAACCAGGCCATTTTAAGTTTCCATAGGTAAAGATAGGTTCTTTTCTATGTCTGTGCTGGTCTTTAGACCTTATAGCTTTATGAGGATTTGACTTTACAAATAAACAAGTGCTAAAGTGTGGGGGTTGGGGGAGCTTCCACACTGCTAAGCAAAGGAAAGTTTCTCCTTCCAGGCAGAGAGGTAAGGCCAAGAAGATGCATAGGGGTGGCTTTAAACAGCAATGTGTATGATACCTGGCTCTTACGGCAGAAGCAGATTGCAAATTTCACTGCATCATAGTGATAAGATATCTGGTGGCGGGGGGTGGTGGTGGTGGGGTGGCAGTCGATACTTACCTGCAAAAGAGGAGCCTGCTTCTCTGTGCTGGATGTCCTGTTGATCCATGGCTCCAAGGGTTTGCCTGTCCTAGAGCTCTGGGTCACCACAGGGAACTTGGCTGCCAAGGCTGGACGGTGAGAGGTCTGTAGCTGCTGCTCCTGTTGTACAACCCGGAGCTTTCTCAGTAACTCCTGGGGGGAGATCACCCCAGGGCTGCTCGTCTGACTTGCAGAGACAGGGAGCATTTGTCTTGGCAGGGTGGACTGTCCTTTTCCATGAGCCTGATGTCCTAGCATCTGAGGTGGAAGGGAGCCATTGAAATACACCAATTGTGGCTGGGCCAGATCCTTGGCTGGAGTCACAGGAGTGGCAGCAGAGAAGGTTCTGCTGCTGTTGGGGGCAGCTGGGCTCCCAGGGCCTGGTGTACTAAGGTCATACTTGTTCGCTGCCCCTGGGGTACTCTGGAGCTTCTCTAACAGGTTCTGCGTTCTGGAAGGGCTGTGCCCAGCATGTGAAGTCCTGATGTTATGGGGAGACCCTGGCTGGAGAGGTCTAGGAATAATTTCCCTGGCAGAATAGGAGCTTCCATTCTCACAGGGCCGCTGTTCAGGCAGCTCTGACAGTGGGTGCAGGTCCGTGTTTCTGATCATGAGCTTTTGAATGGCTGGACAAAGCTGCTTCTCCATGAGAGGGGACTGCCTTCTGGGCTCCTCATAGGACAGGGAGCGTACAACTCCCTGCCTAACTGGAAATTTCTCTTGCTGCTGCTGCTGCTGTTGCTGCTGCTGCTGCTGCTGTTGTTGCTGGGGAGTGTGGGGGAGTGCTACAGTTTCTGGACAGATAGCTTTGTCCTGCTTCCCAAACAGAGCTGTCAAGGATAAGTGTTGGGGTTCAGGGTCTAAGGTCTGGAAAAAATAAAGATATCTGAAAATGGGTTCACACACAATTTGGTTATGGAAGAGGGATACAAAACATAACTTACCTAACTGATGATTTATTCTATTTAAAGGGATCAATTAGAGAGAATGAAAAAATTATAAACTTGAAAATTTTGAGACTTTCTTTTTAATGTCAAATACTTTCATACCCTCTTACCCCTAAGATAGTCATTATATTTTCATGTCTGCTGATTGATAAAGTAGACATGTGATCTGGGGTTCATAGATTGGAAACTACTATGGGACAAAATTACATATACTAACAGATAAACACTCTCTACCACAGGAAGTCCACCTAAGCCTGTAGAGTACAAAGGTATTGAGAATACACAGAAATAGGAGGAGTTTAGGTTCCTGATAGCTTTTCACAGAATTACAGAAATCTAGAGCTGGAAAGAAACATAAGTCATTTACTACAACTTGATCTTTTCAACTATATGCCAGTGGCTTTTTAAAGAACAGTTATCAGATATGTACACTGTGTCTAGGCCAGCCAGCTAAAGAGCTCCTCCTTTCCTCTCTGGATCGACTCTACCTCTTTCGGCCACCTTCTGCACTGTCGCATTAAGAAAACATGAGCTCCATTCTAAAGTCAATATATTCTGGTTTCTCTATTAAAATATAATAAAAATTTCTATGGAAAGCAATAAAAAGAAAGCTAAAAGAAACGAGAAAAGACTTCTTAGTCTTCATCTTTGGCTCCCTGTTCATTTTCAGAATTTTGGTTTAAACTAATTCCTTGAAGAAAAACCTTTAATCAGGAATAACCATAATTAAATGACAGACACTATATTTGCAATAAATGAGGCTTTCAGATTAGCAAGTTTTGTTATTGCTGTACTATTCTGAAATGTATATGTATATATATATATACACATACACACACATATATATAATACATAAACATACACTGACAAAAAGTCTGCTATTTTTTACGTTTTAAATTGCATATAAAGCTGCCACATTTATGTTTTAAGTTGCAAATACAGTGACAAGTTATCAGGTCTACAGGGGATTTTTATTTTAAATTTTTTATTGGTGCATTGTAATTATATACAATGTTGGGATTCATTATACCATATTCATACATGCACATAACTCTATCATCTCACTCCTTTTTCATTTCCTCCCTTTTCCCTCCCCTCCTCCCTCTACAGGAGGTTTTTTAATCACTCCTTTAAACACTGAGCTCATCGAGAACAAATACCCCATTCTCTTCACATAGTTCCTACCTAGCCCTATGCTTGGCATAAGGAAGTGCTCAGAAATATTAACTTCACTGCCAGGCATGGTGGTGCATGCCTGTAATCCTAGCGGCTTGGGAGGCTGAGGCAGGAGGATTGCAAGTTCAAAGCCAGCCTCAGCAAAAAAGCGAGGCTGTAAGTAACTTGGTGAGACCCTGTCTCTAAATAAAATACAAAAATAGGGCTGGGGATATGGCTCAGTGGCCAAGCATCCCTGAGTTCAATCCCTCATACCCCCTCCAAAAAAAAGAAATATTAAATTCAGTTTTGCAGCTTTGGTGGTTGTTCTTTCAGTGACCTTGGAAACCACCTACCCCAGAAAGAATATAGAACCAGTGGGAAATGTTTCTGTTGCCTCAGACAATGTTATTGGTCATCTGATAATGGTTTTTAAAACAAGTATCTTCTAAGGCGTTCAAGTCCACAAGACATGAGCACAGAAGGTGGTAAATACACAAAGTAAAAACTTTAACCTCTGTCTAGGAAAAATAAATCATTAATAATAAAAAACTTTAACTTGAAATTTTTCCTAGATTGATCTTCAGCATTCTTCAATGGCACCAGGCCCTCTGCTGATATACTCTGGGTAAAAGTTCTTTAAGAATTTCACAGAGAGGCTGAGATTAAAAAAAGCAGAGAACTTACCTGGCTGGGCTGAGGTATGAGCTGCTGCTGGTTGTCACTGGGTTTTACTGGGATTGGTTTGATGAGATTAGGGTTATCATAGATGGCAGATGAACTCGTTATCTGTTTTGGCTCAGAACAGGTTTTACACTGAAATGGAAAAAACAAACATTTCAATCTTTGGTGTAAAAGATTGCCTTAGTGTTTTGTTTTTTAAAAAAAAACACCTTCTGTTTCTTATCTAATTGGTAGATGATTTTTTTTTTCCTTTTGGATAGGTCTCATGCACAAGGGATAATTTCTTAAATTTCTGTGGTTTGAGCTATATTTGGGTATAAATCAAATTTTAATTTTAATTTTTCTTAGTTGTACAATTCAGTGCCCTAAACTATTGCCAACAACATCAGCCTGAGGGTCTAGAGTTCTCAAATACTTGTATAATTGAAAGGTTATCTATTTGTTTAAGTAATAGTCTTAAAAGATATGCTCTAATGCTTTTCAATGATAAATAGTTACAGAAACTATTCCTTAAATAACATGTCTGGAATAGAACAGAGGTTTTTCCCTCCATTTGTGGGAGAGTTACTGAATATATTACATCAATGCAACTAAACCAAGAATAAGAGCTGACTCAAACCACTGATTTAAAAATTACTAATATCATCTTTATTTAATAAATGGCTTCTTGCATAAACACAATAATTCAAATCTGAGTGTTCTGAGCCACTCACTACAAATTAGATTTTCAAAGAGAAAGAGACAAGAGACAAGCCTTATCATTTCAAATGCTGACTCATTAACATCCATTAATCTAACCAACCATGCAATTGCTAACACAGTGGGATTCATAACAAAAGGAGAACAACATGATGTTGGTGTCTACTTTGCTAAAGCATCAAATAAAACACTATAAAAACACTGCCTTTGTACTATAGATTCTCTACAGCATCATTAGTTTCAACTGTATAGTCCAGGCCTCAAGCTACAAGACATTTCACACTGTACCTGATATAGAACGAGCTATAAACACAATCTTATCCCTCAGGAACCCATGGTTCCCAATGTGTTTTCCAGTTATTGGGGTACATTTTTAAATTCAAGGATATAGGAGCATGGGATATATTACTACTGAGTGTACTTAAGATTTATAAGGTTAACCATACAACATTCTATTTTCTTTCAAGAATTCTGTCAATCATTTGGGTGTGTGGCCCTAGTATTAAATGGGATGTGAAATCACTTTATGAGTCATAAAAGTGTTATTTCTTATTCTTAGGTGAATGATGATGGTGATGGTATGGCTGATGGCCAGCTGGCCTAACTATTCTACGACATGGATAACCAACAAGGCAAGACAAGAATATTACTGAGATATAGTCACTTAAAAGACTTTCGTGTGAAATACCTTTCATTTTTGCTTTCTATTTGCAATAAAGTAGATATTTACTTTCACTAATTTTCTATGAACTAAATTTCAAGCAAAGAAAACATATTTTTCCCACCTTCCTCATGCTGCATGCTGATATCCAGATGGGCCAAGAGGCTGTTTGCCTTTCTTTATGCTCCTAGGTAGCTTTTTCCACTTACTGTGTCTCTAGAAACTATCTTCTATGTTACTACAACTGTCTACTTCTCTGAGAGGCATTGCTTTATAAAAATTGCTCCCTATCAAATTGCTCAGAATTAAACATTATTCACCTCAGTACTTTGTAGCTAATTTTCCAGTTGTTTAATTTTCTAGGCTTCCTTTAATCCAAATAACTTTAAAATACTTGGGAAAAAACACAGCTTTTGAAAACATACGTAATGGATTCTTCATGGAGAACCTGAAGCATTTCTTTAAAACCTAAAAAGCTACGTCCCATTTTATCAATCACACATACACAAATATATGTGTCTGGGCCAAGAGATATGTCTGGAAAAAAAAAAGTGCCAAAAGCAGACATTTTGGGCTATGGATTATAGGTGCTTTCTCTTTTATTAACTAAAAATTTAAAAGTTGATACATAACAATTGTGCATACCTATGAGGTACAATGTAATGCTTCTATACAATATATATTGTTTAATGATCAAATCAGGTTTATTAGTACATCTATTCCTCATAGATTTACCATTTCCTTGTGTCAGGAACATACAAAAACCTCCCTTCTAGCTATTTTAAAATGTTCATTATTGTTCACTACAGTCACCTCACTATATCATAGGACCCTAGAACTGATTTCTCTGAACCGTAACACCGTACCCATTGACCAATCTCTTCCCATCCTCAACCTCCCTCTCCTCCTCAGTCTCTGATAACCACTATTATATTTTCTGAGGTTACCTTTAGATTCCAAATGAGTGAGATCATGTAGTATTTGTTTTTCTGTGTCTGGCTTATTTCACTTAATGTAATATCTTCCAGATCCATCCATAAAAGGATGTCGTCTAAATTTATGGCTGAATAGTATTCCATTATGTATATGTATCTTTTCCTTTTATTTTTCACATTTTAGAATTTCCTCATTGAACATCAAAAGAGACAATTAAATAAATCACAATTCTATCTAAAAATGAGGGACTTTTGTCTTAAGTCAACAAATACAGTCCACTACTAAATATCCAAAACCTCACTGTACAACCCACACATCACTGCTGAAGCTGGTTCTTTTTCTTATTGAACTTTTTAAAGGTTATTTTACTATTTGCTTGAATTTCAACTACAAGTTAAATAAGGAAGAGGTAAAGGGAGATGGCACACAAATTAATATTGTCCTTTAAAGCAGATTCATAGAAAGCTGTTTCTAAAGAAGTATAAAATATTAGCAAAAATTAAATGTCTATATTGTTTTATTAGCTTTCTGTAAAAAGTTGTATCACTAGGCCTTACTTTACCAATATCATATACCTAAATATAGCTCAAAACTTTTCTTCTTTTACTTCTTGGGATTTTCATGAGGAATTCTACAGAGACTTAAGTTTAAAACTTAAAACTGCAAAAATACTAGACAAAAATATATGGAAAAAGGTTTACGACATCAGTCTGGGCAATTATTTATTTATTTATTTATTTATTGGCTATGACCCCAAAGGACAGGCAACAAAACCAAAAATAGACAAAAGGGATTATATAAAATTATAAAGCTTCTGTACAGCAATGAAACAACAGAGTAAAGACATAACCTATGGAATGGAAGAAAATATTCTGCAAACTATACATGTGCTAAGGGCCTAATATACAAAATATGTTAGGAACTCAAACAACTCAAAAGTAAGAAAACATAACCTGATTTAAAAAATGGGCAAAGGACCCGAAGGAACATTTTTTTAAAAAAAGATATACAAATGGCCAACAAGCATATTTAAAAAATGCTCAGGTTGGGGTGTAGCTCAGTGGTAAAACTTTGCCCAGTATAGGTGGAAATGCAAATCAAAACCACAATATCACCTCACTCCAGTTAAAATGGCTGTTATAAAAAAGACAAAACATAACAAGTGTTGGTAAAAATGTGAAGAAAAGGGAACCCTTACACTGTTGGTTGGAATGTAAATTAGTACAACCATTATGGAAAACAATATGGAGGTTCCTCAAAAAATTAAATATAGAACTACCATAAGATCCAGCTATCCCACTTCTGGGTATATATCCAGAGAATACGCAATCAATATGTGAAAGAGATAACTTCACTCCCAAGTTCATCGCAGCATTATTCATAATACCAAGATATGGAATCAACCTAAGTGTCCATCAACAGACAAATAGAGAAAATGTGGTATATATTCATAATGAGATATTATTCAGCCTTTTAAAGAAAGGAAATCCTGTCATTTGTGAAAACACGAATGAATCCTGAGGTCATATGTCAAAGGAAATCAACCAGGCACAGAGAGACAAAAGCCACATGATCTCACTTTTATGTGGAATTTAAAAAAAAATGAAACTCACAGAAGCAGAGAGTAGAATGGTGGCTATCAGAGGCTGATGGTGGGGGGACTGGGGAGATGTTGGTTAAAGGATACAAAATCAGAAAGGAGGAAATAAACCTAAGACATCTAGTGTGTATCATGGTGACTATAATTAAAAACAATATATTGCATACTTGAAAGTTGCTAAAAGAGTAGATTTTAAGTGTTCACAAAAAATATTACATATATGGGGTAATGCATGTTAATTAAGCTTGATTAACCATTCCATAATGTGTACATGTATAAAATCATGAGATATACAATAATATATGTAATTTTATTTTTCAAATAATAAAAAATAATTTTAAAAATAAAACTGACCAAAAAATTCTGGAATTGAAAAGGATCTCAGAAGTCTTAGTTTTAACAGTTACCTAGAAAAGTGAAATTCTTTTATAACATTCCCAATAGGTAATCTTTCCATCTCTTCTTAGACACTTCCAATAATGGGGACTCACTTCTCCACAAGAATTCTGAAGAAAATCTTATTTTCTTTCTCTCTTTACTCTCTTTCCATTTCCCCCCTTTCTTTATACCTCAGAACCACTTTACTTACGATCTTATTTTCCTGAAATGCTGTGTGTGGTAGAGGGGACAACCAGATGGAAGAAAGGTTACCTGACAGTGGAAGTTAATAGGGGACACACATCTCTAGTTGTTTAGGTCAGGTTAAGTGACAGAGAGAAAAACACTTGAAATGGGCCTTGAAAGGTTGACCGTATGTGACTGGGTGAAGAAAGGGAGGGGACAGCATGAGAAAAGACAAGAAGGCACTTCCAGAACTCGAAATTGCTATTCTGTTTGGCAGGAGTTTCAAATATTTGTAGAAGATAATGGGGTTAAGAATAACCCGAGGCCATGTTGTCAAAGGCCTAAAGAGCCCCAGGGTTCATACACCACCCAGTGAAAAACTAAGCATTTAGACCCCTACATGATTATGCAGGTGCTTCTAGAAAGTTACATTATATCATATGGCTGCTAAAGGAGAAAGGAATAATTTCTTCTATTATTTGTCTCATAGTGGGAGCAACTGACATTATGTATTTTATTTATTTATTTTTATTTCTTACATACATGACAATAATGTATTTGATTTTTATAGAAAAACAGTCTGTACTCTAATTAAACATCTGCATTTCATGTCAACATTTTATAACAACAAAACTATGGGGACATAAAGATAAATATAATGTTATTTTGATCTCAATGAATTGATAATGTTGTGGGAGAAGTTGACTTAAATGTAATAAATGAGAAAGAACAAAATAAGTTCTACAGTGAAGTAGACTGTGTGGGGGAGAGAGAACAACACAGATGGAAGAAAGGTTTACCGGGACGGTAATTTGAAGAAATGTGGAAAAATTCCATGTAAAAAAATGGCCTGGAAGGATATGTGGATTCTGAAAGGCAAACAAAATGAAGGAGGAAATAGTCCAAACCACAGGTATAGTATAAAGTGATGTGTGGCTTTACTATCCCAGACCTGCAATTTGAAATTTCTCCAAAGACCCCAGATACCTTTTAGGGAGAAATAATACTTAGAAATAACAATCTGGGTGACAGAAGTGTTTAGTGCTCTATCTAGAATTCATCTAGGGGTAGGAAAGATGATGGAGTGAGATGGACATCATTACCCAAAGTACATGTATGAAGACATGAATGGTGTGACTTTACTTTGTATACAACCAGAGATATGAAAATCTGTGTCGTATATGTATAATATGAATTGTAATGCATTCTGCTTCATACATAACAAATTAGAATTTTAAAAAATCATGTGAGTAAAAGCATTGGAAACTATTTAAAAAAAAAAGGATAATCTATTACAGAATCTCCTCTAAGGAAGAATCCTGAGAAGTTGTTCCTCTGGATTATCACAAATCCTTGCCAGATTCTACATAGACTAACACATTTCTCTCATTGCATTTTCTGTATTGTTATTAAGGTGTGATAATTGGTCCACTCAACTGTAAAATTCTGAAAGGCAGGAGGTTGTGTCATCCGCTCCTGGATTCCCAGCTCTAGCACTCCTTACATCTGTGGGCATCCAACATGCTGTCAAGTGAGTCAAAGGAGTAAGGGCAGGTACTGAGTTTCTTCGCTCCTTAGACACTTAATCACGGGTATGACATAGATATGAATTGTTGAACAAGATATTTTAATGATAAAAACACTCTTAAGATAAAAATAAAAACAAATTTTCACTGTGGGACAAAAAGTACTTATTGCTACTGGGTTGTCATGTATTTCTAGATCTTTTCAGGGGATTCAGTATTCGTTGTTTCTATAGATAAGAAACAAAATGTGAACTAATAATATTTAACATTATGCAGTTTTAACTTAATTTATTTGATTTCTTTTTTTTTTTTTACTCTTACACCGAGGATTTGGCTCCAGACACATTAATGTAATTTCTTATTTATTATATCCATGACAATTGAGAAATTATAATTCTAATATTCCTACTAACAATAAAACCACTTAAGTTCATAATTTCTTTGTAATTCTTTGCCCCTTAAAATATAACCCACTAACACTATTTTGAAGTCATTCTTATTTTTCCAAGTAATTATGTTATAATATGGTATTCAGTTACATATACTTATTTTAGCTAGTTTAATAAAAATTCTAAGATTTTTCTTTTCTTTCTTTTTAATTTTATTTTTGTCCATTTTTCTAGAGAGGGTTAATCTTTTACTTCTCAATTTTTGGTAGCTCTTTATAAAATAGGGAAATTAGCCCACTTCCTATTTTTTAGGTGCAAATTTTTTTTCTCTGTTGTTTTTATAATTTTTCACTTTGCTTCTTTTTTAAAACTTTGAAAAAATATTCACTGTTTATTTTTATGTAGTTGAAATTAATTGCTTTTAAGGCACAGTTAGGAAGATTTCTCTATTCCTAGATTGCAAAGAAATCCTTGTAAGTTTTCTTTTGTTATATGAATTTCTAACACATTTGAAATGTACCCCAGCATATGGTATAAAGTATAGATTCAATTTTGTACTCTTCTAAATAATACAAGTTGCCTAAACAACTTGTTTATTTAAAAATCCATTTAAGTAACTGAAATAGTTACCTTTATTAGATCCTAAATTTCTCATATACTTGGGTCTAATTCTGGACCTTCTCATCTATTCCATTGGTCCATCTGGCTGTTTGTGTATCAATACCATCAATTCATATTGTTTTAAAAGTTTAGAACTCAATTTTTAATATCAAATTTTAATATCAGGTAGAGGTTGTTCTGCCCCTGCCTCCCACCCCTATCCCTTTGTGTCCCTTCATCCCCACCCTTGCCAACATTGTTGTTCTTTGCTAGGGATTTTCCAGTTATTATTCCCTGTATATTTCTTTACATGAACCTTATGGTCAACTTGTCTAGCTCTACAAGGAGGAGGAAAAATAGGAGGGGGAGGAAGAGGAGAAAAGAAACCAGTGATACTTGCTTAGGGATTACTTCAAATTTATGGACTTAAGGAGAACTGAGAGCTTTATGTTGAATTTTCTCATCTGAAAACAGGGCATATAATTATATTTGTTCAAGTCTATTTTTATGCTTTCCAAAAATTATTAAGTTTTTCTCTTCAGGTTTTGTCCATTTTTTGGATGAATTTTATTACAAAGGATTTTATGCAATTTGTCACTACTTATTTAAAAAATTTTTTTTTAGTTGTTGATAGACCTTTATTTTATTTATTTATATGTGGTGCTGAGAATCAAACCCAGTGCCTCACACATGCCAGGCAAGTGCCCATAGCCCCTTGTTACCCTATTATTGGTGTCTTCTTTCCTAGTGCATCTTCTAACTGGATGCTGTTTGTTTATATAAAGACTATTGATTTCTCAATAGTCTTTTAATTCACTTAAAAGCAGTTTCCGTTAGCCTACTAAAAGCAAATAAACATTTTGTTTTCCATACAATTTTACTTGGAATAGTGACCAGTCTTTCTTAATGACAATATTCCCATAATGGAATTGAAGTATGTATCACAAGAAAGGGTAAAAGCTCACCTTTGTGTATTCATCTTTGGCTTTGGTAAGCATTCGTAAGATATCTACTTCTTTGCCCTCTCCAGAATTGGGCATCACTGGGGAAATTCCTGCTGCAGCTCCCTGATGGGCTTTCAACTGTTCATACTGAGTTAGGCTAGAAAAACAGAGGGAAAGAGCCACATAAGGAAAACTGATTTAACACAAATGGCTTTAAAAACCATCCCAGTTCTTACCCAGTTGTTTTCATCCTCTTACAACCATATTAGAAATAGCACTTCAGGAATTCAAAGAAGAAAAATGAGAGGTGAGGTCTTAATTGACTACATTATGAATATTGAGTAGGGGTCAGCAAACTATAACCAGCAGGTCAAATTCAGTGCCCCACCCATTTTTGTAAAGAAAGTTAGAAACACAGCCCTGCTCATTTGTTTCTGCATTGTGTAAGGCTGCTTTCCTAGTACTGTAGCAGAGCTGAGTAGCTGCAAGAGAGATCATATGGCCTGAAAAGCTTAAAATATTCACTATCTGCTCTCTTTCAGAAGTTAGTTTGCCAGCTCCTAGTTTAGAGCACTTGAAAGGACTCTGTCATTCACTGCTAAGAAAGCCCTATTTAGAGTTTTCAAGTAGTGAGGAAACTATACAACAAAGAGAAATTTTTTCTCCTTTCTTGTCTCAGAGTGCCTTGAAGCCAAAGCAAGAGCGTAGTGGCTCAAATCCTATACTTCGTTGGCAGTAGAGACTCATTGCAGAATCCATCCCAATTTTGAAAAGAGGAGCATTTTAAAAGGTGCTTACGGCAATGAAATGAAGAGTGTATTTTGTTGCCCTGAAAACAACACAGAGGGAGACCAGATTGCTCCTACATGTTGCAAGGTAATGTTGAGAAAAATGCCTTTCACTTTGTGTGCTTTGACTTTCAGCTCAAATTCTTCTATTATTGTCATGAAGTTTACGGTAAAAAGAGATCTGAGAA
Source organism: Urocitellus parryii (assembly GCF_045843805.1). NCBI lineage: Eukaryota > Metazoa > Chordata > Mammalia > Rodentia > Sciuridae > Urocitellus > Urocitellus parryii. Next base: position 116,413,138 of record NC_135535.1, on the reverse strand, counting down.
TTTACTGAGAGATTTAATTCTAACTGGGACAGGGGTCTGTTCCCACAAGTTGGCTGCTTATTGCTAGTAAATAATCAATTTCCTGACCGAGCTGTTAAGCAATTACTGCAGAATGCTGACAATTTTACCATGGCCTCTTGGCTGAGTTACAGGGTATTTTTTAATCTATATGAAAAATCCTGCTATTATTATCCACTGCACGATTTACAATAACGTGAATGTTCTAGGAACTCATTGTTATGGTGTTAAATACCAGTTTGAACACACTTAATCACCATCTGCAACTTGAGCTAGTTATCTAAAATTAGCTCTTGCAAGCTAGATTTTCAGGAATCAATTTTTTTTAATAAAAAAAGGGTTCCCCATTTTTCATTTTCTTGGGGTCACTTTTTAATAATTTTCTGCCTCAGGATTTTAAAATGGAAATTGGTTCTTTTGCAGACAAAGCTGCAGCATCACATCCATGTGGGCAGCAGCTGTCCTATGTGCTTGACTTAGTCCAGTCCCAGGCTGAGAGCCAGCACCGTAGGAAACATATTTCATTCTGAGTCTCTTACCCATCCTCATAAATATCAGGGAAATAACTGCCTCACAGTGAGCAGCCCTAGGCTCAGGAACTGATGAAAGTAAACCAATCAGAGAAGATAGCATGCTTACTTGGGCTCTCCTTTCTTTCTTTTTTTTAATTGATACTGGGAATCTAACCCAAGAACACTTTACCACTGAGCTACATCCCAGCCCTTTTTTATTGTTTATTTTGAGACAGGGTCTCACTGAGTTGCTGAGGATCTCATTAAGTTGCTGGAGCTGGCCTCGAACTGGGAATCTCAGCCTTCCAAATTGCTGGGATTACAGGCCTACACCACTGTGCCCAGCTACCTGGGCTTTCCTTTCAATGCAATCAGGGAAGCTAAGAGTGGGAAGTCGGGCAGTAATGTAAACCGTTTTCCAGAGATAGAACAGAAAGACTATCTTAAGTACTTGGTGTTTGACACTTGAGACATGGGAGGATATTCAGAGCTCCTACAAACATGGACATATAGTTAAAGCAAGTATTTAGGAAAGAAAGGAAATGGAAAATGTTAGAGGATCTGGAGCAGCCTTTTAGGATGGCTCTGAATGTTCTTTTTACTGATAACTTTTCAAAGCAAAGAAAAATGCAAATTTACAAATGAAAATATTAAGGAAAACTGCCATATGGAACAACTTATATTTCATGTATTTCACATAGGCAGAACAAAATGAGTTGAGTCACTCCAGATGATAAATCTAGTGAAATGTAGCAAATCATTTCTTATGTCTACTTTTCATTCATTAAGTAGTAATAAATGTTTTCTTGACCACTGTGAAATGATTGCTATAAGAGATGCATCCTGTTAAGATTACGGCACAGTTATAGACACTTAGAAATACAACAAAAGCATTAGGTCCTGAAAAATATTTAGCTTTTCAATACTTACTTTTTCATAAGCTCTGCAATTCTTTGGCATTCTTCCTTATCGTAAAACCAAATTCCATAAATGGACACTGCAAAAAACACATTGAACAAAGTATGAGCATCCTCAAAACCACAAAATAGAAAAAAATTTCCTTTCCATCTTAAAATACCTAATAATTTATGTATTAAATTAATTTATTCAATAATTATGAAATAAATGAAGACAATATTGGAGTGAAGCTTAAAAATCTAGCACTAGAAGTCATCACAATACCTGACTTCAAATGATACTACAGAGCTACAGTAACAAAAAATGCATGATATTGGCATAAAAACAGACACACAGACCAATGGAACAGAATAGAAGACAGAGACAAATCTACACATCTATAGTCATCAGATCCTTGACAAAGGTGCCAAAAACATACATTGAAGAAAACACAGACTGTTCAAAAAATGGTGCTGGAAAAACTGGTTATCCTTATGTAGAAGAATGAAACTAGACCCTATTTCTCACCCTGCACAAAAACCAACTCAAAATGGATCAAAGACCTTGGAATTAGATCAGAAACTACAAAGCTCCTAGAAGAAAATCTAGGGTCAACATTAGGACATAGGCACAGTCAACAACTTTCTCAATAGGATCCCTAAAGCTCGGGAAATAATGCCAAAAATTAGTAAGTGGGACGATATCAAATTAAAAACCTTCTGCACAGCAAAGGAAACAATTAGGAATGTGAAGAAAGAGCCTACAGAATGGGAGAACAATCTTTGCTAGCTTCTCTTCTGACAAAGGATTAATATCTAGAATATATAAAGAGTTCAAAAAACTATACCAAAAAATAACCCAATTAATAAATGGGCAAATGAACTAAACAGACACTTCTCAAAAGAAGAAATACAAATGGCCAATAAATATGTGAAAAAATGTGCAACATTTTTAGAAAGTAGGGAAATGCAAATCAAAACTACACTGGGATTTCATCTCATATATCAGTCAGAATGGCCATCATCAAGAATACAAACAATAATAAATGCTGGAGAGGATGTGGAGAAAAAGAAATATTTTTACATTGTTGGTGGGATGGTAAATTAGTATAACCACTTGCAAATCAGTATGGAGGTTCCTCAAAAAGACAAGGCATGGAATCACCATAAAACCTAGCTATATCACTCCTTGGTATTTATCCTAAAGAATTAAAGTCATCATAACATAGAGACATATGCATACCCATGTTTCTAGCAGCCCAATTCACAACAGTCAAACTATGGAACCAGCCTAGGTGTCCATCAGTAGATGAAAGGATAAAGAAAATGTGTTATATGTGCACAACAGAATTTTATTCAGCCATAAATAAAAATGAAATCATGTCATTTGCAGAAAAATGAATGGAATTTGAGACCATTAAGTTAGGCAAAATAAGCCAAACTCAGAAGGTCAAGGTTTGTATGTTTTCTTTCATATGTAGAAGAAGCTAGAGAAGAAAAAGTAAAAGAAAGGTGCAGAGGTCAGGGGAAATCACATGAAAGTCAAAGGGAAATCACTAGAGGAAAGGGACATGGGACTGGAAGAAGGGAGGGAGGGGGGGAAATGCTGGGAATGATATTGGCCAAATTATATTGTTATATTTTGTGTGTGTATGAATATGTAACAACAAATCCCATCATTATGTAGAACTACAAAGCACCAATACAAATGTGGAAAGAAAAAGTAAATAAAATAAAAATCTAGCATTGGAATTCTTTTTTTTAAACATTTATTTTTTAGTTGTAGTTGGAAACAGTATCTTTATTTTGTTTATTGGAATTCTTTAAGTCCATACAGCCATGTGTAAGTAGTCCTGTTCCTGCGCGCGTGTGCACACACACACACATACACGCACACACACACACACACACAAAGTCTAAATAAAGTTATTTCCTTGGAAATATAGCACCTTAACACAATAGGCATTTGGTAAATGCTTCTTACACAAATGAATATAGATTGAAAATGAAATTAGGATTTCTAAACTTCCTGGCTTCAAGACATCATTGTTTCTGTCCTCCATTTGCATATTTCATAAACACATTTCATTTTTATTTTTAAATATTCAGAAACCTGATGCTCAGATTATGCCTAGAAACCTTCCTCCATTCCTCTTCTCTCAGAAATATGTTAACTAAAAAACTGGCTTTATTGGGGCTGGGGATGTGGCTCAAGCGGTAGCGCGCTCGCCTGGCATGCGTGCGGCCCGGGTTCGATCCTCAGCACCACATACCAACAAAGATGTTGTGTCCGCCAAAAACTAAAAAAAATAAATATTAAAATTCTCTCTCTCTCTCTTTAAAAAAAAAAAACTGGCTTTATGAGCTTTAGGATAGGGTAGTTGAAAAAAAAACTTAATAACAAATCTAAAATGTCTGTACAGTAAATTTACAACTGTTGAAAGATTAGATATGACTATAATTTAATCATTTAGTACTGAAAGAGTGTATAATATAGTCACTAGACTCCAATAATTTTTCAAAATGAGTTATATAGTAAATTTAGTATATGCCTATCTCCACCATCTTTATAAAGTAAAGGTTAAAACAGTTCCAAAATACATTTATAAATATCTAGTTGAGAATCTGGTGGTATTAATCATGTAAATAATGTATTAACTATACATGCATTTTTGAAATCTTCATTGAAAACAGAAACAATATTATGATAGAACAATGAAGACCAACAAAATAAAAATTTTAAAGGAAAACATTTTTAAAATAAAAAAATTCAAAACATTTATTTATATTAATATTATTTTGTCATTAAAACAGCTGGGATATTTTAACTCTACCGTCCCCCCCCACTTTCCTGGTCAATGCCAAGGTATGAAACTTCTGCTTCTTGACAGTAAAAACTCAGAGAGCAAAAGTTATGAAAATGTTTTGTGAGTGCTATTTTAAGCAAGGATCTTAAAGAGGAACCTTACGAATCTGAATTATTAACTTGCCAAGAGTTGGCAATGAGGTTTTAAACTTTGTGTAATTCTCAGTGTATGAGGAATCTTTATTCTACCCACCTATATTTGAAGGGGATAAAAGTGGACACAAAAATCCCAGCTTTTTCTTGATGCATGTTAACCTCTTAGATAAAATTCAGACTAAAATTAAAGCCACCCAAACACACAAACTAATTCCAATTTATTAAGTGGTTGAACATCAATGTATATTCCTCCTTAGTACACTGACAATCTTTTAAGGAAAACAACATCTGAGTTCTGAAGTTGCTGTGTTCCCTTCCCCCACCCTCCTTTGGTAGTGGGAATTGAACCCAGGGGCGCTTAAGTGAGCTACATTCTCAGCCCTTTTTTACATTTTATTTAGAGACAGGGTCTTGCTGAATTGCTGAGTCTCACTTTGAATTTATGATCCTCCTGCCTCAGCCTCCTGAGCCACTGGGATTACAGGTACATGCCACAATGTGATGTATTCTTGGTGATAGTTTTTGTATCAAGACAAAATCCTTTCATCTCAAAATCTTTAAATGCTTATTTGGAAACTTCACATTCAAGGTTGTGTCCAGTCCACAGCACTCATTCCCTGCTCCTGATTCCCTACAAAGATTCCTACACACCAACCCTCCTACTCTCCTATTTTTGTAGGTAAAAGCAGATTGGATCATTGATGTTCAACCACTTAATAAATTGGAATTAGTTTGTGTGTTTGGGTGGCTTTAATTTTAGTTACAATCCTAGAAGCCTGCTCTGTTCTTTTTTTGGCTCCAGGGAAAACATTCTTTCCTTGGATACTGAGTTTCCCAAAACTATCAAAGGACAAAGGTGATAGAAAGGGAGAAAAACACAGTATAAAACAAGAAACAGAAGGCCTAATGGCAGAGGAAAAGCCAGCTATTGGTGTTGTTAACTTTATTAGTAGAAACATTTTGGGTGTCATTCTTCTCAATATTAGACACTATGGCATTCGACATAAGCAACTAGATTTTCACAAGGGTAGGATGCCAAGGAAACTGTTGATACAACAGAAAAGCAGCTTGACTTGACATTGACACTACTATGAGATAACTGGAATACAGATTTATGGAGAGAAAATGCTAGAAAAACATCTTTCAAATGTCAACTCAGAGTGAAAAAAAGAATGGATTTGTAGTAATTATTTAAGACACCAGGGAGACTGCTTTAGGACCTGAACATTTATCTTTAAAGCAACATGGTTTTAAAATGGGATCATTTTGAAATAACTCTTCTCATCCCAGTTAGGATTTAGTCCAAACATAAAGTTTAAATAGCTCTTGTGCGTGTTGTTGTGGTGGGGTGGATAAAAAATAGGTTTATCAACTGTCCTGGCCACTGAAAGGTGGCACCAAGATAAAATTTAGAACTGGTTCTAAATTTTTTTTCCTCCCTAAAATAGTTTTGCAACTTGAGAGGCATTCCACTGGGAAAGGGGCTGTGAATTCCATTAAAGTGCACATTCCAACTGAAGTTTTCTGCCCAAGGTCTACCAACCTCTGTACAAACCTATCACTCTTCTACACAAGAGGGCATATCAGAACAGCTCGTGGTGATATACAAAAACCAGAGTTCATCATGCCTTCTGGAGGTGATGAACTGACAGGCTGACAGAAACCATTAACTTCACATTTCAATCCAAGGTTTCCTGTAAAGCCACTGGGTGAGAGGCCTGTCCAGACACTGGCAGTAAGCACAGCAGGGAAGGTAGGAAAAGACAAGGAAACAAAAAGGTGTGCTTTTAGAATTCTAAAACTTAAAAATAGTCTAAATTTGCAGCTATTGTATGGACCTTGTAAACTTTTGTGGCTCCAAAATGTCACTACAGGAATAGTTTCTGAGTTTTAAAAAATTACAAGGAGAAAAGATCACAAGCAGGATATTTGTTTAGTTTTAAAATCAACCTATTAGTACACATCTGGGAATTTGCAATGCTCCGAGCATTTGTTCAGCCCTCTACACCTGCATATCAGCCGCTCTCCAGTCACCTGTCTGCCGAAACAGAGGTGAAGTTCAAGGGTACATTGGTGCATGAAGCTCAACTCAACTGTTTCTACATTTCTCCTGGAGGTAAGAAACCAAAAGTGAAGTGAAGAATAGGAAGAACATGGTTACAAATTTACTCTTTACAGCCTAATGATACCTAGTCACATGCTGATGGCTTTCCACTCTAAGGACTCATCTCTTCAGCAGTCCTCTTTTATTTAATGGGGACTTTAGCAGCACCGTTGTGAAATTTTGCCTAAAATTGCACAATCCTGGTTAATGCTATTCTTTGAAAATTTTCAACTGAAAAGATGATATTTCAGGTAACAAGGAATGCAACACTGCCTTTATATAGCAAAACACCTATCTACTATTTTCCTTTTAATTCTGTGAGAAAGATCAGGGAGATGAAAATTTCTATATTAGATTTCATGTCTGAACTTTGTGTGTACACACAGATAAGATAGAGAGCAAGCTGATTATATTCAATAATGGAATTTTCTTCTTTTAAGTTTCTTTAGTGGAAAAATAGCAAGCTAATCAAATTTTAAGAGGAGACTTAGGAGGTCATTACAGCCAACATCAAATATCACTTAAATGCACATTTTCATTTGGAACCCTTTGATTCTCATTAGCATGGTGCATTAGTTCATTTTAGATTTACCCCATTCTGTCTATGTTTCTAACAAATATTTCTATTCAATCTGCCCAAGATATTTAGCATTTGTTCTATATTTTACCCCAAATACCTTTCCACTCCAAATCATAAATGGTAGCTTGTAATCATTTAACAAGGATTTGGGCTAATGTTTGTGTAAATTTTAAAAAGAAGGCATGTTATCGTTAGTTTAAATGATGCCTGGTAAAGTTTAAATAGTCAGGCTGTCTGCTTTGGTGGGGCTTGGGCTCACTGTTTCTGTCTGTTCTTGCTTCCTTCCCTCCCTTCACTTATTCCTGTCAAAAGGAAAGGGAAATGTGTTTTTCTTGGAAGGCTGACAGGTCCTCTCTTTTACTAGCAAAAGCCATGGAAACATGGTAGTGACGAGTTACACAAATCTCTTTTGGGCATTTTGGAATAGAGCAAAATTCTAAGAAAATTTCTTCAGACTCCATTATTTTCAAGAAGTATTTCTCAAATGACTAGAATAATAATCTCAATGTAAAGATGAAGGCATCTAATCATACATTTGGTGTGAATGCCTATTTTAGAGACTTTTTTTAAATACAGTATTTCTTGATTAACTGCACCATTTATTTTGTTCAAGCTTTTACAAGTTGGATGATACTGATGATGACTAGGATTTGGTGGTAAGCAGCAGGCACATGCAGTCTCACCCTTTGGAAGACTGAAAGATACTTTAACAGTTACGAAGCTATAACCGTGAAATTTCAGAACAGCTAGTCAACTAAGAAATGTGCAGTTCAGTAACCTATTTTGCTAAGGAAGAACCTGTGATTTAACAAGGCTTGAAGGGTTAGCCAGTCATTTTCTTGATTCTGTTTTCTCTAAAATATGTGCCCCTTCCAGCCTTCCAGGAGAAATAAATGAAGTAGTAAAAAAAAAATCATTTTAATATTTGATTGATTTCTAGGTTTGGCTATAAGATTGGAAAAGTCTTCTTTAGACCAAGGTTCATGTGGACTCTCAAAAGGAAAAAAGGAAGGATAGAAAGGAAATGAATGAGGAAGGAAAAGATGAGAGAAGAAGGAAGGAGAAAGGAAAAAGCAGGGGAATGGAGGTTTCTAGTAGGGGCAGTATTTTTACAGCAGTGTGTGTCGGAACAGCAATTTCGCTGCCTATGTAACTGGCATCCATAGATGGGAAACAGGCCATGCTTGGCTGGCTCTGTGCTGATTCTGTGCTTCTACCCAGTTTGGAATGTCTGCGCTAAAAAATGCTTTCCTTTGGTGTGTTCTTTAATGCCTTTAAAGTAATGTTCTTTCATTCACCTTCTGCTTTGGCTTTACTAACCAAACACGGACACATCTTGTAAAACAAAATCTTCACCAGCCACAGAGAGTCTACATAGCACTGTTATCTTTGGTTCTAGGTCTGGTTCTTTTCATGTGACATAGTTTTACTGCACCTCACAAATCAGGGATCCCATGATGTTGGGATATTGGAAGGTTCACAGCAGATGAGAAGCAGTTTCTATTTTATGGGTGACTAATACTCATGAGCATTAGGGGGGAAACAGTAGAAAACCTGAACAGTAAAAACAACCCTCCCCTTTCTAAATAAACTTCGTTAGAAAGTTAAGACCATTAAAAACAAACAGGTAAACAAAAAACCTGTAACTAAAGTATTATGCTAATGTGGATTAAATTAATATGTACTAGTACGCTATAAGTATACTAGTAAAAGATGGATTTATCTTTCAGAAAGTTTTCCTTTATAACAAATGCATGCTAGGTCATTAGATCTTCTAATCCACACAGAAGCCATACCCTCCCCAATTGAGAATGTTGACTTTTGCTATTACCTTCAGGGTCACAAAAAGTCAGGTGGAATCTTCTACCTTGTGTACTGATTCCTAATTTTATTTCAGGGGAAATCTCTAAGAGATTTAAGAGAGTCAAGAAACTTCTGAAAAAATTAGGAAGTAGGAAAAGCCTACTATAATAAATAGAAATATCAACAACTTAATCTGCTTTTTTGGCCACATAAATTTATATTTTCACTTTGTTTATAACCTTGCTGGTTAATTTCAAAATTTCCTAGGCCACAAATTCCAAACAGGGATTTCCTTAAACATCTTCCTTTCTTTGAACCCCTATTCATCCTTGAAGACCGAGTATTTCTCACTCTTCTAACTCCCAATTTTTACTCTGTTCCCATAGCTTCTTTTGTACATTTGTGTACTTTTGTGTGTGTGTGTGTGTGTGTGTGTGTATTTATATATGTATTTATATATCTGTTCCCTTCACTAGGCTATAAACTCTTGGAGGGTAGGGTTATGTTGATGTATCCAGCACAGCAACTAGTGTGGAACAGAGTTATTTGTTCAAATAACTGCTGAGTTAAACTGAAAGTGAAGACTTAAAGCTCAAATCATGGGCAATCCTTGCTAATATAAATTCTGGCTTCATTAAGCAATGTGGCCTACATGTGTTAGACACCTCTACCATTCAATGACACCTTCTACCAGAGATTACAGAATGAGGATGCAACTAATAATGTCCCTTCTATTTTCCTTGAACTTCACTGGGTTTCTTTTGCCTCAAATACTTCACATCTGTAGGCATAAGTAATGTTGATGGGATTTTGCCATTAGGATATGAGTGCAGGCACTAATATACTCATTTTATGTGTGTTTATTATTACAACAATTCTACCACATATCATTCTTCTGAACTACTTGTCAGGCACTAGCAAGGAAGAGCTCAAAGTATACAACAAATCTGCAAAGTCAAACGCATTTCTCTTCATTATGAAAGAACACAGAACAAAGTAACCAATAGTAACTTGGTCTAGAAGAAAACTACTCTATTTATATTCCAGTCATGTCAGATAATAGTAATCTCAAGTTTACATGTACAAGTACCTAAATTATCTTAAAAATATAAGATTTATATGTAATGTCAATTATTCCAGCAACACACTGAAAATTCTTTAAGTGAATCTTAATGTAGGGAAATAAATCCAGTTTTACATAATTGTAGTTTGTCAGAAAAGTATGTTTAAACTAAATATAAAACAGAGAGTATTTCTACAGGTAAAAGATATATTACAATGAAGAACAGACGTCCTCATATTTGAATCAGATGATTTAATCAAGTGTTTAACAATGACAGAAACAGCTTTGCTGAAAATAGCCTAACTATAAAACACATGGTCACTGAAAAATTTCTAAGATTTTATATAGCCTTGGTTTAATCAGAAGATTTTATTGCTACTTTCTAATACAAGAAAAGTGACTCAAGAGTTTCTGTACTTTTAAAATTTTGACTCTAATCCATGAATATGGATATAGGACACACCACTTTTCCAAGTCTTTTTAGTTGTAAGCAGTTAAGTCATGTTTTGGTTCTACTCTGAAATAAAAGCCCTTAGGTTGTATATAGAACAATTCTAACATCAGTTCTTGGTCAAAATAGCTTTTCTTCCTCCAAAACCAATAAGAATGTGGAACAATTATAAATTTTCCTTCTGTGGGTTTAAGAAGTAAATTAAACTTGATTCCTGAATTAGATTATTCGAAACCATTTTCTAAATAAGTTCTGGACAAAACCCAGTAACATAAAAAACAGAATGTAAAAGAATACACATGAACAACTCAATACAGCCATAATGACCACTTACAATATGCAAAGTACTGTGTTAGGGCAGACAGACTAAAGATGCTTCACTCACTAAGCGTTGAAGAAATGTTTTGGAATTCAAACTGTCTCTGCCAAGATTTAAACTTCTTCTAGGCCTCAAACTGGGTTTTCTCAAACAAAAATATAAAATATCATACAATTCTAAGCCTCAACTGCAGTGTATGAATCCAAATAGCATTACTACATGGATGGTTTCTTGGTAAAGCCAAGAATCTTAAATATTCATGGTTCAGGGACTCTACTTTGATTATATTCTCACATAGTAGCTATATGTCACCTATATGATTCTCACATAGTAGCTATATGTCACCTATATAATTTTGCCACATGGGTTCTTCTTCATCAAAGCATGCCAGGTTGTTAAGTTAAATAAGTGTGTGTGTGTGTGTGTGTGTGTGTGTGTGTATACATATTCCCCCCCCCCCACTAAGGTGACTGTCCTATATGTGAGTCCCTACTCGTTTATGATGGAAGTGTAGAAGTTGTAGAAGTTGTGTGGTCTGGATGAAAAGAAGTATGGTTTACCCATTATCATACACATGCTTGTGTGTGTGTTTCAAGGAGTTATCAGATATCACCACTCAACACATGGAAAAACAAACTATGAAATCCAGATACCAAGGCTCAAAAGTGAAATTTTACTTGAAGTCTTTAAAAGCATTTTATTTTTGGGGGGGGGGCAGATACTGGGGATTGAACCCAATGGTATTTTACCACTGAGCTACATCCCAGGCCCTTTTAATTTTTTTTAATATATTTATTTTTTAGTTGTAGTTGGACACAATACCTTTATTTATTTATTTATTTATTATTTTTTATGTGGTGCTGAAGATAGAACCCAGGGCCCCTCATGTGCTAGACGAGCACTCTACTGCTGAGCCACAACCCCAGCCCTATTTTTTTGGAAACAGGGTTTTGTTAAGTTGCTGAGGCTGGTCTCAAACTTTTTATCCTCCTGCCTGAGCCCCCAAGTCATTGGGATTTACAGGCATGTGTCACTATGCCCAACAGAGACTTCTTTGGCAATTCTTTAGATAAATTGTCTCCTTCAGAGTTTAGATCCCTTCTTTTCAGCATGAGTGGAGTACTGACAGAGAAGAAAAAGTTAATTCTGGATTTAAGGTCAGAATGACAAGTTCCATCACTCAAGTCATAGTAGATGTGTAACCCTTAATCATATATTAAAACACACTAGCTCTCTATGCAATGGGGAATAATAAATAGGTCAATTTTTCAGTTAGAATGGTAAAGGAAGATTAAAGACACAAAGATTAAAGTGATCACATTATAATTTTTAAATTTCAGTGGCCTTCTTTTCTTTCTCATTAAGAAGCACAGACTAAAAGTTCTTGAAGGTTACCTGGGGCAACCAACTACTCCTCTCACACACAGTAAGAGAACTTCAAGATTGTATAGGTTGCCTAGTCTGGATATGACATAGCAAATTCCTTGTCTCCCATTCCACATTATTCATAATTTGAATGAGTTTACTTTGAAGATCTATATTGCTGGGTAATCCTAAAAAGAAAGGCATTCTATTATTATTCCTGCAAATACTAAGCTTCTGCCTGGCAAGAATGTCAAGTATTTTTAGCTGTATAATTATATTTAAGATGTTTCTTGACCCTAGAGCATTTCAGAAGTTCAATAATATCCCTAAAATTATCTGTTAAATGGTATGTATATATGCAAATAGGTATTTCAGAGGATGGAGAGGTACAAAGCATAGGCCTCCTGGAACAATACCTGGTACGTGGTAGGCTATTAAAAAATATTTGAGGAAGGGAGGACAAGAAGGAGAGAGGAGGAAGGAAAAAAAGAAGGGAGGGGGGCTGGGGATGTGGCTCAAGTGGTAGCGAGCTTGCCTGGCATGCGTGCAGCCCGGGTTCGATCCTCAGCACCACATACCAACAAAGATGTTGTGTCCGCCGATAACAAAAAAATAAATATTAAAATTCTGTCTCTCTCTCTCTCTCTCTTTAAAAAAAAAGAAGGGAGGGAGGGGAGGAAAAAAAGAGGTGGGAAGGAAGGGGGAGGGAGGAAAAAAATTTATCAGATTCTCAAAGGCTTTTATGACCTAATGAAGATTAAGAACTATTTGAGACTATCAATATATGATAAATATCTTCAAATGGAAAAATAAACTATCAATTATTTATGGGCAGATCATGTGGCTTTCATTTTCTTAGTAATAAATTTACACATGGTTCACTATTAACCTTACAAATTGCTTCTGTAATAACTGTTTAAATTGATTCCAAGATTAAGAAAAGAGTGATAAAATCTCAGGGTCTTAGAATTTGTTAAATTGGAAGAATTTTTTTTTCTCCCATGTAGCCTGAAGTCTAGAAGACTTAAAAAGCATGGATTTGTCAGTATCCTCAGCCACAGAAAGGGCAAAGTACACAGTTCAGTTTTAATTACTGCTTGGTAATAGTTTAAGAGATGGCATTTTCAATCTCTACCATTACGTGGGGAATAGGAAGGAATTTTTGAAAGCTGGGCAAATGTTTAGATCTTTTGAATCAATCACTCCAAGCAGAATATTTTCAAAGCTTTATCTTAAGCATACTGATGCTTCAAAATGCTAGACAAAATCATTAGACATATATACATAAGTAACAATTCTAGAATTAATGTAAATGATTTGTGAATTACCGTAAGTCCATTGTACATGTCTCTCTCATATCCAGATCTATTTGTTTTCTGTGTTCATTTGGTATTAGAGAATATAAATAAAATATAAGCTATGGTCTCAGTCCATAGGGGCCTATAATTTATTAATCATGCTTACATAATCAGTAACCAATTAATTAATGATATATAATGGCAGAGAAAAGATTTCATAAAATGCATTCTAAGTACAGTGAACAATGTTGCTTCCCAATTATAACCTATCATTGCAAATTTGACTCTCTCATTGGTATTATTTATTAAGGGTGTATACAGGTACATTTTAACTGGAGCTGTGGAAGAAATTAATGTTTACACTTTAATCATTTGTTATACATTTGCTTTAGGGAAAGGATTGAAATCTAGATGCTACAAATCTGACTTTTTGAAAAACTGACTCTTAAGACCAAAATAGAAGATCAATTCCTTCTATTCAGGAAAAAGATTAAGTTGTATTGGTTTTCATATTTTCTACAAACAGAAGACTTTTTTTTCTCTGACCCTGTGAAGACAGAAGATGTCTCAAGCTAAGGCCAAGGGGTATATATTAAGTGATCTGGAAATGAGAAATGCAAACTAAACTATGTCTTTTACCCCACATTAGCTCAAACTTTCAGTTGAGGTCAAGCTACATCAAAGGCTTTTGGTATCATACTGGTTGAAAGTACTGTGGATATGTTTAGAACAAGGATTGCTACATTTCCAGGTTGAGGAAGCCAAGATGCAACTTCAGGAGAGTTAGTGTAATATCCTAATCAACCTATGAGAGATCAGAGTTAGATGAAATAGTGGTTAACGAATGTCAGGATAAAAAAAGAATGGCAAGGGCTGGGGGTGTAGTTCTTGCCTATCATGTAGGAGGCCCTGGGTTCCATCTCCCCATGGCAAAAGGAAAAGAAAGATAACAAGCTATACTTGAGTATTCGTTTCTTTAAAATCTCATTTTATAAAGTTCAATTATTTCTACTTTTAAAAACTGGGAAATAATTTATATACAATAAAATATAGATTCTAAAATGTTCTCTGTTCAGTGAGTTTTGAGAATAGCACAGTCTCATGTAACTACAACCCAAAACAAGATCTAAAACATTCTTATCATCCTTTTCCAGTCAACACCTACAACCCTCACTTCTACCACCAACCCCAGAGGGAACCATTTTCTGATTTTTATCACCACAGATTAGTTTTGCCTATTCTTAGACTTCATATAAATGGAATCATGTAGTATATACTTCTGTGAAGATGGCTTCTTTTGTTCAACATGTTTTTGAAATTCATCTGTGTTGTTGAATACATCAATAGTTCAATTATTTTTATTGCTGAGTAGTATTCCATTATATGAGTGCACCACAATTTGTTTATCCACTTATTGATAGCCATCTGGGTTACTCCCTTTCACTATTATGAATAAAACTGGCATGAACATTTGTGTAGGAGTCTGTGGATATAGTTTTCATTTCATTTCTCTTCAGTAAATACCTATGAGTGGCAGTTGGCTGGATCGCATGGTAATTATATGCTTAAATATATAAGAAATTGATGACTCCAAAGTGGTTGTAGCATTTTACTCTCTCACCAGTAATGTGTGAGTTTCACTTGCTCTTCATCCCCATTAACATATAGCAATATCAGTCTTTTAAATTTTAGATATTCAGGAGGTATTCCTGAATAGCTTTAATCTTTAATCTACAATCCAGCTTTAATCTACATATCCAAATTTAGTATTTGATATTACTACCTGTTTATTATAAAAAGTTATATATTTGTTTTTATAATGTCCAAGAAGCATAAAAGAAATGCTCAACATGATCAGTTATGTAAAAATGCAAATTAAAATCATAATAAGCTATCATGTCAGAATTCCCAAGAAAGCTAAATTAAAAGAACCAATAATATCAAGTTTTAAAAGGATATGGAGCAACTAGAACTCTTACACATTGTTGGTGAGAATATAAGTAGGCACACAACTTTAGAAAACCATTTGGCACTATCTGCTAAAGATAAACAAATCCCTACACTATGACTCCACAAATTCCACTCCTAGGTAGAAACCCAAGACATATGAGCACCTAAATATAAGTGCTCAATATAAGTGCTATGTAAGCTGTATGCATTCCCAATACTTTTTTCCAGTCTATGTTTTACCTTTTCATTTTTTAAAAAGGTGTACTGAGAAGAATAGAAGATTTTAATTTCATGAAATTGTTATTTTTTCTTTTATAATAAATGCTCACAAGATTCTATTTAAACTGAGTGTTTGCTAATACTACCTCTTTTTAAATAAAGAGCTACATATTTGGTTGTTTCTATAAGAAACAAAAAAGTGTCTTATTTCATTTGCAGATAAAATATCTGTAACATAAGCCTTACTATTTGAACTTCATTGCCATGGTTTAACAAAGCCATGGGAATATAAGGATATGACTTGTTTTCATATATGATAATTAAAATATCAAATTTGTAGTGAATAAACATCTTAAATCATAATATTTCAATGAGAGTCTAATAATTTTAAGGCTACATCCCTAGAGATTTTAGAACCTAAATAAAATTTCATAAAGAACACATATTACATATATATGATATATATATACACACACATATATATATGCATTGTGCATTATTATATTCACACAGATGAATCAAACATTTTCCCACCTTATATTTCATCCTAGAACTAACAGATATCTCACATCTATCTAATAGGATAGATGGCATTCTCATAACTCACAATTATTTCCAGCAACTTTTGGCTGTTACTACTATCTATGTGAAATTAACCTTAAGGAACAGATTAGTTCCTGTGTAAAGTGCTAAAATTATTTAGTGCTTTGAGTTTCTATTCAGGAACCACACAGGATTTTTTAAAAAATTTATATATGACAGAGGAATGCATTACAATTCTTAATACACATATAGAGCACAATTTTTCATATCTCTGGTTGTATACAAAGTATATTCATACCAATTCCTGTCTTCATACATGTACTTTGGATAATAATGACCATCACATCCCACCAACATTTCTAACCCCATGCTCCCTCCTTTCCCCTTCCAACCCTCTTCCCTATCTAGAATTTGTCTATTCCTCCTATATTCCCCCTTCACCCCCTATGAATCAGCCTCCTTAAATCAGAGAAAACATTTGGCATTTGGCTAACTTCACTTAGCATTATCTTTTCTAACTCCATCCATTTACCTGCAAATGCCATGATTTTATTCTCTTTTATAGCTGAGTAATATTCCATTGCCACACAGGATTTTAAGGTTGCTTAATGCCTGCTGATAATGTCCAATAAGAAAAAGACTAAAGAAATAGTTGTGAAATTTTTGGTTAAGATTTATTAGTTGCCTTGATAAAGAAATCCAATAAAAACAACTCAGCACTAATTGCCAGCATTTAATTATGCACACTTAATGCAAGAAATTAAGTGCTAGAGATGAATACAGAGATATCTGGTCCTGAAGGTGTTTGTACTCTTAATAGAAAAACTATGACTAATGTTATACATAAGGTAAAATAGAAGTACAACTAGTAAGTACCTTTTATTTATTTCTGGGTAAGCATTTAAAATGTTATTTGAAACACATATGTTTATATGCCTGTCTTTTGTGTGAGGATGCTAAACTTGGAGGAAGGGACTTATCTTATTCATTCTTGAACTTCCAGGCTCTGGCATAGAATCAGTACCAATAGGCAAGTGTAGAATAAATGCTTGGGAAAGTTAAGAGATATACAGTACAGGGATGAAGGTAGTGCTCATTGGTAGAGCTCTTGTCTGGCACACACAATCCTGGGTTCAATCCCCAGTACTGCAAAATATATAAATAATAAATAACAATGTGGGGGATCGGGGCAGGGGGGTAGAGAGAGAAGGTATATGTTGTAAAGAGATAACCCAGTTGGATAACCAGATAGTGAAATTACAAAAACATTCAGGAGAGGGAAAATTTAGTTAGATTCTGAAATATAAGTCCAATTTATCTGGTAAAGATTGGTCAGGAGGAAGGGGAGAATTCAAGGAGGAAAAAAGAAGACATGTAAAAGCATAGAGAGAAAAGCATTCTGGAAAGCCTCAGTTGTGCTAGAGCATCACACAAATATGCAAGAGGGGTAGTAGACTTGGTCAAAAAAGTAAACTGTGACCCAACTATAGCAAGCTTTGAATGTCAGGTGAAAAAGTTTACTTGGTAGATTGAAGATTTTCAGAAGGAAAATGACTTGATTAGGTTTGTGCTTTAAAAAAGTAAATCTAGCGGTGCTTTTGTATGGAGGATCTAAATTATAGCAAATTATAAGGTCCATAACATATCCTCTTTATGAGGTACTGGATTCAGCGTGCTGGTACAGGACCTGCAGGTAATCCTTTCATTTTTGATGCTGTTTATCTGCAGAATCCTCTCTCTCTCTCTCTCTCTCCCCCCACTCCCCATTTTTCCTTGAGCAAACTTGCCAGGGGCTTATTGTATTGGTTTTATTGGCTACTTTCAAAGAAATCAAGCATCTAAAAACTTCATCTTTATCTGAAATGCTAGAGACCAGAAGTGTTTCAGATTTTGGAACTTTTTTGAATTGGGAATATTTGCATAAACTTCACCAGTTGCATATCTCTGACCTAAAAATCTAAATCTAAAATACTCTGAAATTTGAAACAGTGTCAATGGTAGTACTTAAAAAGTTTTGGATTTCAGGGTATTGTAGATTTTGGGATTAGGAATGCTCTATCTGTTCTTTTTCCTATTTTATTGTGGTAAAACATTTAAAAACATAAAATTTACTGTTTTAAAGTGTACCAGTTCAGTGACTAAGTGCATTCACAATAGCTGGAATTACACGTGTGCCACCATGCCCATCATCCTTCGCCAAAACTTATTCCTCATCCAAACTAAAATTCTATACCCATTAAATGAGGACTTCCCATTCTCCCCTTCTTCATAACCCTCATAACCACCCGTTCTACTTCTGACTCCTATGAATTTGAATACTCTAAGTGCCTAATAAAAGTGAAGTCATACAATACTTTTTGTGCCTGGCTTATTTATTTTTACTTACTTAACTATTTATTAAATATTTTTTTAGCTGTAGATGGACACAATATCTTTATTTTTATTTATTATTTTTCTGTGGTGCTGAGGATTGAACCCAGTACCCCACGCGTGTGAGGCAAGTACTCTACCACTGAACTACAACCCTAGCCCCTGGCTTATTTCACTTCACTGTTCATCCAATGTTGTAGCATTATAATTCTGTTTCTTCTTAAGGTCAAATACGTTATTTGAATGTATCACATTTTTTTTACATTGATAGACATTGGGTATTTCCCACCATTTGGCTATACTGAATGCCACTGTTACAAATATTGTTTTGCTCACATTGTGTTGAGTATATTTGTATTTATATTCAAAGGGGATATTAGTCCATAATTTTCTTTTCTTGTAATGTCTTCATCTTATTTTGATAGCATGGTAATGCTACCCTCATGAAATGAACTGGGAACCATTCCCTTCTCTTCTATTTTCTGAATGAGATTGTTCAGAATTGGTATTATTCCTTCCTTGAAGGATTGGTAGAATTCACCAATGAAAGTATCTGAGTCTAGAATTTTCTTTTTCACAAGTTTTTTTTTCTTCTTCACAAATTCAGGTTTCTTAATAGATATGGAACTATTCACGTTGACTAATTCTGAGTGAATTTTATGATTTTTATCTTGCAATCATAAATCAGTTCATCTAAGTTGCTGAATCTATGTGCATAGAATAGTTCATAGCACTTCCTTATTATCCTTTGACAGATAATCCTTTCATTTCTGCGGTTATTCGCAGAGTCCTCTCTCTCTTTCTCCCTTTTTTCCTTGATCAGTCTCACCAGGGGCTTATTGATTTTATTGACTACTTACTTTCAAAGAATCAGCTTTTGGTTTCACTAATTTTATTATTTTTCTGTTTATTTCATTGACTTCTGCTCTTATTTTTATTTCATTTCTTCTGCTCCTTTTGGGTTTAATTTTTTTATCTTTCTATTTTCTTAAGGTAGAAGCTTATATTAGTGGTTAGAGACCTTTCCTCTTTCTAATAAGAATTTGATGTTATGTTATAACATATTCTTCGGTTGCATCTTAAATGTTCTATTTATGTCAACTATTTCTAATTTCCTTTCCTAATTTGAACTCTGTCATTTCTCTCCACAAGTTAAGTAGTTCAATATATTTGACAAAATATACCTCTAAAGTATACATCCACATATTATAATTTTATTTAGTTGTGAAAAGGAAAACATAGTAAAGAGTTATGCTAGGAGAATAATATAAAAGACATGGTCAAATTCAGCTTTGTTAAATTATTTTTTATTTGAGAGTCTCCTCAGGCATAAGCGTCTCTTTTTTTCTTTGTTTTTGAGAAAGGGTCCCATGTTGCCTAATCTGACCTTGAACTCATGATCCTCCTGCCTCAGCCTCCCAAGTAGCTGGGATTACACATGTATGCCACGATGCACAGCTGAGCCCTGGATCTTGAAGTTGATTTTTCCCCATTCAAATGATGTTTCCATCTCAAAATATCATGGGTCATGGTATACTACCTAATCTCTTTAACCTCATTATCCTTAGTTATAAAACAGGAATAACACTATTTCCAAGAAAAAGTTATGGGAATTAAATGAGTTAAAACCATATAATGTAATATAATACCTGGCAGACAGTAAGAGGTTCAGTAAACGTTTGTTGAATGAATGAATGAAATTTCATCCTAACTTTAATGAATTTTCACCCTATTTCTTTTACTCTTCCTCTGTTTAGTTCAAATCTCATTACAGTAAAGTTTAAAGACCTTTTTCCTAAAATAAAATAATCTACTTTGTGTTTGATCAAAATTCAAAATTTCTTTATTCATCAAATATTTATTGTTTTGGCTAACTGAGGAGAATTTGGGATTTTTGAAACCTTCTTTATTTTGCTTTTCTAAATTCATCCTATTCAAGAGAAGGATAGCTATAGCTTTAGACACTGATTTATTTTCCCATCTAAAAAACTGAGAAAACTCACTATGAACCTGTTATCAACTTCACTACTGTTTACCTGAAATGCCTAAATATGGTCTATGATATACACAGAACAAAGTGAAATGCCAGGACACCAAGGTGAGATTCTTGACTACACAGAGCTTGAGGGGACAGAGTCTTCTTGAAAGACCAAGAGAGCCAGGTACCATGAAGCTTTCCTATAATCCCACCTACTAAGGAGGCTGAGGTAGGAGGATCACAAATCCAAGCCCAGCCTGGGTAACTTAGCAAGACCCTGTCTTTTAAAAAAGAAAAGAAAAGAAAATGTCATCAGAGAATATGAAAACTATATGCAATTTATGCAATTATTATATAAAATATTTGAATTATAAAAACATCTAAGAGGCATCTTAGACCTTGACAGCAACTGTGGATACCTTTCTGTGTACCTGTGATGCCAGAGACTGAAAAGACTTTTACAAATAAATAAAAACTAAAACCAAATGACTATAGACACAAAGGCAATCACTATTGACTATTAAGTGTCGGGGGGTGGGGGGGAAATGAACACAGAAGATTAAGTAGATCCATTCCCTTCTATTCTGTGTTCAACTGATTTTAATTCTTTTATATAAAAATTATTAGAAACAATTAAATCCCCAAAGCTGCCTTCAATTTGCATTCATGTTTAATAGTAGAGGGAGCAGTCCAGGGGGTATAGAAAAAGCAAAGAAAAGGAAATCAGAATCTGTAGGTTTGTATATGGGTCTGTCACTTCACTAAGTCTCAGTTTTCCCAATTATAAAATGGGAAAACTGAGACTTAATGAAAATGTCTACCCTATAAAGTTGTGATTATTAATTTGAAAAAAATAAATGAAAATATGGAAAAATGAATAAATGGAAATAAAACAGTACTATTTGACAGAAATGTAAGGTGAACCACAAATGTGAGCCACATATGTAATCTTAAATTAAAAAATACAAAGAAGCAGGTGAAAGTAAGTTTAATAATATATTTTATTTAACCCAATATATCCAAAATATTATCATTTCAACATGTTGATCAATATAAAATTAATGAGATTTTGTTACATTCCTTTTTTTTGTGCCAAATCTCTGAAAAATGATGTATATTTTACATGCACAGCACAGCTCAACAATATTAGGCACATATCAAGAGCTCAAAAGCTACAGACTACTATAGCAGATAGCAAATATTTGGAACCAAGGTGAGGCTTAATATATGTTTATTAGATTCAAATAGTATTTCCTATCAGATAATCCCTGTGGGACTAACAAAAATTATTTTTAAAATTGATATATTAAAGAGATTTTGTATTTTTATATTTTTGGTATAGTATGTGATATGCTATAAAAAAGAATTTAAAATATGATCTATAATGACTAGACCAAGTATTTATACAAAATAAAAGAACAAAATGATTTTGATAGGTCACGAGTATTTATAATTATATAATTTTGTGGGGTTTTTTAAGGATTTGAATCATACATTAATTTGACACAAAATCTAATAATGTCAAAAAGAAAACCTGACATAACCGTAAGCACATAAACAATTCAAACTATATGCTATGATTAATAAAGTATACCAGCTGACAAAGAAACAGCAACAGAAAATATAATATTTCAGAATGTTTCTCTATAGTGCAAAACTTTTCACTCTATAGGACCTTTCATTGGTAGGTCATATCAACAGTATTTTTTCAATCATAAATTACATTGAATAGTACACAGTAGGCAGATTTTTATATAATAAACTTAAAGCAGGATGGAAAACATATAGAAGACATTTCTTAACTTCAAGACCTTTTTGAAAGCTATCTACAAAGCCCAAGTGCATGTGTGTATACACACACACACCCATATATATTTATATACTGAGTAGTATGTTCTTGTTTTCTAAGTAAGGAGATGCCCCTGAAATTGATATAATTCCATCAGTCTTTCTCTGGCCCAACACAAGTGGTCAGATAAGACGTAAGAGTAAAATGAGGATACAATATTAGACAGATGATCACTACCTCATTTCAAATCTGACAAGGACGTTTTGATTACCTAGTATAATTTCAACATAACAGAATTTTGAAATTCTTAAGAACTGAAACTCTTTGGACTTCATTTTTTCACTTACTATATATTCAAAGACAGCCCTTCTAGAATACAGGCCCTCTCCCTTAAACATTTTATCAGTGTGCTCAGTCAGAGGTAATACATGAGGAGATAAAGTACCACTGGCTGAACTGTTAATTCTATGTTTGGTGGCTCCTACTATGTGTCGCTCTGCAGTCTTCTGACTAAGCATTCATCTCCCGGCTCAGCCTTAAGATCAGTAATAAGTTCACATTACAAACAAGACAGGGTTGACAGACTCATTATTTAAACTTCTCCCAATAAAAATGAGGCACCCGTTCCTTCCTAACCCCTAGAGTCACTGATACTAAACAAAAACACAAAGGCATACTTTGTACAACTTTAAACACTTGGCCAAACTTCAGAAGTAAAACTACCCAATGTATTAAGAAACTCACATCTGGCATTTCTGTAGAGGAGGAAAGGGTCCTGGAGTTGGAAATCCAGGTCTTTAGTAATGGGTTCTGTTCTATTTTCCATGCTCAGCCTATTCATAATGGTGAATCCATGCTTTGGAGAAGCAGACCTGAAAATCACAAAGAGTGTGTGTGTAGAGGGGAGCCAAAACACAAGTTGCTTAGTATATTACACTTGTGGTGTAACTACATTCTGATGTCTCTTTGTATATACACATAAACAAAAGATTATGAAATTCTTAAGAACTGAAACTCTTTGGACTTTAATTTTTCACTTACTATGTATTCAAAAGACAGCCCTTCTAGAATATAGGCCCTCCTCCCTTAAACATTTTATCAGAGGTAATACACGAGAAGATAAAGTACCTCTGGCTGAATATATATACACAAGCAGACTGTATCCATACAAAGCAACACTTCTTTATAATTGGCATCATTATGTATTAATTCATATGTAAGACATCACAACTGTCACAATCAGTTCTTGGTAAAAAAAAAAATTGTACTGTGTATGTATGTGTGTGTGTGTGTGTGTGTGTGTGTGTGTGTATCTTGCCTGTCGATATATATATCTTGTCCCTGACCTATGTTGTAATTCCTTTAAGACACAGATGGTAACTTTTAAAACCTTATAGACAGATGCTTTGAAAGGATCTTAGTAGTTCATATAGAGTATACCTCACAAGTACATAAAGAAATTTTTCATAGAAAATATTAGTGTTGGTCTGAAATTGAGAGCTGCAAAATCTGTTAGAGAAATGAAGCAACTCAGGTCAATGAACTTGTGAGGAGATGTAGTACCAACTAAAAATTTATGTACTGTTCTAAAGGGTAGATATTTTGTTTCTTCCACCTAAAGCAGATTCATGGATAAACTACAAGTTTTTCTCAATAAAAATGTGGCATTTAGTGACTTGTTATTTTTCATTTCATTCAATAAATCTTGAATGCCTACTCTATCGGGTAGAACTCAAATTATACAGAGTATAAACACTAACAACTACATGTGCAGTTGTTTACCCTTGGGTGACAGCCATATAGTAATTCAACTGTGCAACTTCTGGTGACAAATGAAATGCCACATACTTACACAATGAAACTGAAGCAAGCAGAATTCATTTATTTACTTTAAACTACGGTTCTAGGGTTGTTATTAACAAACCCACAGAAACATTATGAGCAACAGGAAGAAAAAAATGTTTCTATCTTAGCTTCATTTCACTTCCAACCATTTGATGCTGATAAAGAAAGAAAATACAGCTATGTTGCCACTTTCATGATTTTCTTTAAAACCTCCAATTTAAAAATTGATGGAAGGCAATCTTTTCCCAGCTTATTTTAAAAAGAGGTAAAGTGGTGGTAAGTATAAACGCAATACCAGAAATAATCATGATAATCATTTAGACTTAGATTCAGAAGAAGGATGAAAATGTACTCCTTAAGAGCTATGACTGAGGATCATCTAGAAAGTTAACTCCAGAAATCATCAGTGGGTCTCTATGAACTGTTATTACAGGTAGGAAGACATGAAGAAATCATTCTTCAATTAGGAGTTTCTATAGAAGAATTAGAATTTGATTCTTCATGTATTTCATTATTACAGAAAGGATCTCATATCTTTAGCAGTATGGGTACTATACCATCTCAGTTTATAAAATAAGCTCAGGGACAGACAGAGAAGCCAGTTGCTCTAAAGAAAACTTGGAAAAGAAGTGAAAGTATATTACTTAGGAGCACTCCTACTTGCAACCTAAACTCCCTTTGAATTTTTCTGTCATTTTCTGCAAAAAGTCCTCAACATACCAGAATCGAGGAGCAGAGAGATTATAGGAGGGGGCCATGTTGGGTGTGTGGAGAGTGCAGGGACCTATTCTTGAGGAGTTTGATTTGGGGAAGAGATTAAGTAACAGATTTTTCCCCCTCAATTTAATAGTGTGTTTAATTACAGCTCCATTAAAGACTTGGAGTATATTAAGAGGTACTTGAAAATACAAAGCTACATTTGGTCTAGCTTCAGGAGAAAATATCTGAATAATTTGTTACTCTTCCATGCTTAAAAAAAGCCCACTAATAATCCCTAAAATCAATCATTAACAAATCTTACTTTCTTAATAACACTTGTGAAAAATGAAAGAGAAAGCATACTGTGTGTTGGCACACATCAGAGTTCAATCATTTGGTTTTCTCTTTACATTTCAAAATTTCTCAGAAGAAGTCACACTATACTGAATAAATTCACTTGGTGATATGCTCTGGTGCTTCTGGGATGTTTTGGAACATAATGTCGCCTAATATGCCAATGATTCTTACATCCTTCTGCCACTTTTCTGAGACAATCTGACCTCCATATTGTCCTGGCCATCCATTCCTTCCTTCCAACTGTTCCTGCTGTCACCACTCAAACTGCTTTCTTGCTGCTTACCCACTGCTTACTTGTCCCCACCCCCAGAGACCACCACTGTTCTTGCTCTGTGCCCATAACTGGCCTCTCCATTCTGTTCTTGTTCTGCTTGTTATGGCTGATTCTTCTGTGTCCTTCCTGGCCCTAAAACCCAACCATTAGTCCTTATCAATTTCCTCTTTTCACTCACTCCTTCTCTCATAATTTCAACTACCAAATTATTTCACACAACTCTAAACACTCCACCTCTAGCCATCATCCTATCAGAAGAGGCTGAATACCTCCATTTGAATGTCCTGCTACCATTCCAACAGCATTACCTCAAAAAACTGAAGACCAAGGACTGGAGTGGTAGCTCAGCTGTAGAGCATGTGCTTGGAATGCATAAGGCTCTAGGCTCCATCCCCAGCACCATAAACAAACGAAAAACTTACCTTCAAAACAGATTCTTGACCTCTGGTCTTTCTATTCTGACTATGACTTTGTCTTTGTATTCCATATTCAAAAATATTTATGTTGATATTAATTTTACCATTCCCTCTATTCATACAATCCTTCAATGTCCTTTCCATTTCAATTTTGGTCATTCTAGTCTCAACTCTCATCATCATATCTACTCCACGGCAATAATCCTAACCTAATCCTAGTCCTCCCTAATTCCAATGCCTCATAACAATGTTAATACATTTGCATTCCCCTTATTTCCTCTGATACTCTTGTTTATAAACCTTCAGTGATTCCCTACTGCTAGGAAAACAAACTGCAAAATCCTCAGTGCCATTCCATGCCAGAAAATTTCTTTACTTGTCCTAATAAAAACCCATTGCAATAGATTCATTTTCCTGCCACATGAATGGCACATGCCTGTAATCCAGGAAGCTCAGGAGGCTGAGGCAGAAGAATCATGAATTCAAAGCCAGCATCAGCAACTTAGTAAGGCCCTAAGCAACTCGGCGAGACTCTGTCTCAAACTAAAAAAATTTAAAAAGGGCTGGGGATGTGGCTCAATGGTTAAGCGCCCCTAGCTTCCATCTCTAGTACCCCACCCCAAATAATGAAATAAGAATAATTTTCCTTACTGTCCCTTTCATACATTAGGTTCTATGCCTGGCTTTAGCCATTCTTCCTATTGAGACTGCCTGTCCCTTTCCCCTACACACGTTTAGTTCTACCTCATTTCCTACCAATTCTATAAAACTTATCATCAAAGCATCTCATTCATTGCTTATAACCTATTAAATGGAACTCACGATAGTCTATTCTGTTTTTATATTTTGTGTGTGTATGTGGTGCTGAAGATGGAACTCAGGGCCTCACACATGCGGCAAGCACTCTATCTGAGCTACACCTTCAGATTCTTGGTTCATCTTAAATGTGAATATATGTGTAAAGAAAATATACTTGTATTTCCTTTTTCCCCAGTGAAATTGCTACCCCAAGAAGGGTTTGCATTTCATATTTTATCTTTGTATTCCCTCACTGAAGGTGGATGGAATTTAGCAAAGACATTTTATATGAATGTTTATATGAATAAAACTTTTAGCTATTAAGACAATATACATACTATAAGTCCCTGTGTATGTGAGTGATGGTCAACAATATCTAAGAAAAAAGAATAACTAAAAGCATGAGTTTATTAAATCTATCCTGATGCATATCACTAACTACACAATGGAGGATGAAAGACATCTTCAGTTTTTGACCATAATTTTTTAAACAGTCAAGGGTTGGGAAAGGTGATCAATAAGCCCTTTTCCAAATATTGATTAAATAATCTTAACATTCCTAAAAGTGCACTTCTAGTTCTTTGCCAATGCATTATATTAAAAAAACTCTGTACCATTCATTTGAGTCAAAGGATAATTATTTAATACTATTCTAAACAGAAAAAGATTTAAGTTCAGCTATACTGAAGTTTTAATTATATCCTAAAATTAGTATTCCCTAGAATATACCAGCTAACATTATGCAGTATTCCCTTTCTCCTGTCAACTTATAATTTCAAACTAAGATTCTGTTGTTTCACTTCTTTTTGAAATAAAACTGCACTTGAAGAAGAGTGACATAATTGAACAAAAATATTATTTTGAAGATTGGCAGTTTCTTTTTAAAAGTAAAATACTCTTACCTTGTATACACAAATAAGGTTCCTTCCACATCAGTCTTCTCCTAAAAGATAAAAACCACAATGTGTGCATGTTCTCTTCTTTCACAGAGGCAGAAAAAATATTAAATTCTTATAGAATACTATAGGAATGACATTTCATTTCAAATTGGTGGATGTAACCCCTGGACTTATTCTTAGGAAAAGGAGAAAACAAATTCTCTGCCCTAACTGTGACTCTGTTAAGCAGCAAGAAGTGCTCAATCTTTTAACATTATCTGTCTTTCCCAACCACAGGGTTAACAACATATCACTATCCAAAACAATAAAAAAGTTAAGTGTGCTCCATGGACTTCATTTTAAAAAAAGAGATGATAACAAGTGTGCTGCCTTTTCCTCCACCCACGAAAGTGGGTATATAGCAAGCTGCACAAATCACTGGTGTCTGCATTTCATTATCCTTCATTTCATTTTTTTGGGTTCATCTTCCTTGATCTGCTGATAAGTGCTTTGACTGCTAGAAGAAGAGGGCAAGGATGCTGTAGTTTTCAGATGAATAAATCACCTACTTGGTGTGCAATATTTACAGGCAAGTTCAGATCCAAGACCTTTAAAATAAGAGTCAGAAGTATTACCAAGTTAGGACTCAACAACTGCCTGAGAAACTCTGGGGGAGGTGGTAAAGTTAAAATGATAGTTAACTTACATTTCTTTTCAATTTCTCCAAATGCAAGAACCAGGCCCCTGAGAATAATGGTTATGAATAAAATGCACATAAGTTTCTTTTGTTTAACTAGTAATCAGACTATTTTAATTCTGAACTTAAAAATGTACTTTTGTTACTTATGTGGCTTAATTTCAGAATTCTATTTAAACCCCCAATATTTTTTGTGTTTTGTTTTGTTTTTGTTGGTGCTGGGGATTGAACCCAGGGCCTTGTACATGGTAGGTAATCACTCTACCAACTGATCTATATTCCCAGACCCTCAATATTTTATTTTTAATATCCATTTCCATAATCACTAAAAATTAAGCACTGTTTAATTTGGTTTAGCATGCACTCATTAAAGAAAAAAGGTTGTTAACAAGTTTTTAAGTCATACAAAAACTGAAAACTTGATCCTTTCACATGCTAAGGTAATTGCAGCAATTTTCATAGTCCCTTTAGTTCGGTGAGTCTCTAAGTATGATTCACAGCTCAGCGGTGGCAGCAGCAGCAGCAGCAGCACCACCTGGAAACTTGTTAGAAATGCACATTCATGGGCTCCTGCCCAAACCCACTGAATCAAAATCTCAGGGTAGCACCCAGCAATCTGCTTTTTATTAAGCTGTCCAGGTTATTCTAAGGCACGGTAGTTTGCAAATAACTGCCTAAATTCAATAACATATTCTCTGCCCATAGAACACTGTGCTTTGAAAAATACCTTTAGTTGAAATGAAAAATATTAATATACAGAAATATTATTTTTCTTTATAAACAAATGTGGTTAATTTCTGTTGAGAAATCTACATTCTAAGTGCACTCTAAGCACTAAGAATTAATTAAAACTTAAACCACAACAGTGCAAATCACTAAGAAAAGGTCACTAGAGTACAATGTTACCCCTCCTAAGAATTTGTGAGTGTCCTTAAAATTTAATAGTTGGTCTTTACTAGTTCACATGCCTTTAAAAATAAATTTGCAAAATCTGAGGATTTGTTATTATTCATTACATTGAGAGGAAACTGAAGCTAAGAGTGATAGACTGTATAACTAATCAAAACAAACAAACAAACAAACAAAAAAGAGTGATAGAGCCAGGAATGTGAGGAACCTATGTGCAATGCCAGGAACCCTTGCCACAGGCCAAAACACTTCACTGTCTTGGGGGCCTGGGACTGTTTTAACCTTAGAGATGCAAACTGGAGTTTCATATGTTTCAGCACACATAAGCTAACAGCTACCAACTTCTTTTATGCCACTTCAGCTTTGAAAAATCTAAAATCAGAAAAGGCATGTTTCTTCTGGAATTACTCTCTAACTCATAACAAGCTTTTTTATTGGTACCAGAGATTGAACTCAGGGGCTCTCGACCACTGAGCCACATCCCCAGCCCCATTTTGTATTTTATTTAGAAGACACCTGGCTTTTCCTGAGGCTGGCTTTGAACTGGAGATCCTCCTACCTCAGCCTCCTGAGCAACTGGGATTACAGGCATGGGCCACCAGTTACAAGCAATTCTAAAACCTAGAGTTGTTCTACAAGTTTGTTCATGGAAAGGAATTGTTTCAACAATTACAATATGGAGTGTTGCTCTTGCCAGATCAGACTAGGCTAATTAGTTTATTGTTCTAGTTTCAGTTTTTCCATTGGAAAAGAGATAACCAGCCTACACCTCTCAGAGCTTTTACTGAAAGAGAGAGAGAGAGAGAGAGAGAGAGAGAGAGAGAGAGAGAGAGAGAGAGAGAGAGGGGTTTTAAGAACTCTGTGATACCTGGATAAAAGAGGTTCTGGAAATGTAAATTTCTGTTCTATTATGGCTGAGCCAACTCAAATTCATGGATTTTCCTGATCCCTCCACCATTATCCAAGGGCAACCAGTTTTTTTTTTTTTTTTTTCTTTCTGAGCAAAGTCTAACACTGGGAGTTAAAACAGAATTTTATTAGATCTTCCTTAGATCCTCCAAGTAAGGAGGACTTTCATGTTAAAGTATCAGCTCATAGTTCTGGGATATTTTAACGTAAATTCAAAGGGTACAATTTAATGATGTAATACTATACTCTATTATGAAATCTAAGTGCTAAAGAAATAAGCAGTTGGAATTTCAAAACAAAAAATAACAGTGGAATATATAGTAATGCTGTTATAAACTACTGGGACTCAGCACATGCTTGACACTTTTCAAACAACTCAAAGCAATCTCTATTTTACTCATTATTCTAAGTTAAAATATTGAAAATGCAGGCCTCCATTTGTCTTTCCAAATCCGTCTCTCTCCATCATGCATGTAGCACCTGAGTCTCCTTTGAAGCTTTCAATAGTATCAAATGACTAGGCCTCATTTTATCCAGACGTTCTGATTTTGTGGGTTGCACTTCTAAAAACTCCACGTTATTCTGATACATATAAACTTAGAAAACCATTAGCCAGAAACACAAGACACTAGTCACTCTAAAATAGTTTCTCAGGCTTAGCGCTTTTGAGGTTTTGGACCAGTTTGTTGTTGTTGTTGTTGTGGGGTGCACAATAATGCCTGTATATTGCAGAATGTTTAGCAGCCTTCTTGCCCCTCAGTGTGACAACAAAGTCTCTTCACATTGCCAGATGTCACCTGGGGGCAAAATCAACTCCAGCTAAGAACCACTGCTCCAAAGACTGAGATTATAAAAAACAATAGCAGGGTTATACCCTTAAAGTTTCACAAATGTATTTTGGGAGAGCAGTCCTTCTTGGCAATGGGGAGGTCTATCTCAAAAATTCCTAGTCATGACATCTTTCTTAAACCTCTTTTTTTTGGGGGGGGGGTGTGCTGGGGATCAAACAAACCCTGGGCCTTGAGCATGCTAAGCACATAATCTACCACTGAGTTCCATCCCCCAGCCTCTTGGTCCAGGCAGTTCATTCTTTCTCCACCCTTCATTTTCAATTTCTCCTCCTCTGAATGCCTGCTGTCATTCCTCATCTATTTCCAGTGTAATAAGAATACCCCTCCTTTATATCTCACCAGTCTTCTTCCACACACTTTCTCTTCCATTCTCAAGAATGTTCTTTATACTTTTATTAGGTTTGCATTCAGAAGGCTCCCACCCAGAGACTTGAGTGATGCCATCTGGAGAGAGTAGTGACAATTTACTTGCCCCCAGTCACTGTTTTGCAGCTGAACCTAGGTCTCTCTCTTTTGCCTGGCTACCACAGCCTTGAAGATTAGTACTTTGAAAGAATGACCTTTTACTGAATGAATTATGCCCTGTCTGAAGGCAACAAGTCCAGGAAGCAGGAAAACATAACTCCTGTAAATAATGCATTGTGACACTTCTGCCTTTTGATGAGGCTTTTGTTGATGGGCTTCACTGGATATCTAGTAAATCTCTGCAAGGATTTTAAAAGATCTCTATCACACAGATAACTGTCAAGAGCCTTTAGGCAACTACTGTTATTCAAAAGAAATGCTCTACTATATGTTAACAATTTCCAGGGATTCTCAACTCAAAGCCTAATGTCAAATCAGCTGTCCTTATCAACTACAGAGTAACTGTTACCAAATTACCGCATTTTACCTTCAGCATTTTTTTATAGAGCAGTAAAATAGCCACATGTAACTATACATTTTTAATAATTACCATGGAGAAAATTGTCTGCTATATTGCTCAATCCTTTTTATATAAAGACCCAAGTGATAAATTCTCCTGGGAATTAGGGGGAAATGGTCCCTCTCCTGAGCAAGTGGAACACTTCGTAATTACAGAATAATAATTACAGGGTCTCCATATTTTAGTTTTGGATTTGGCTACTAGTACAGCAGATCTTAATTCTTTGCCTCATTTAAGAACTTAGTGCAAAACTCTCAAGAATTTTGTTATGAACTTAGGGCAATGGGCTGAGGATGTAGTTCAGTGGTCAAGTGCTGGCCTGCCATTGATGAGGCCCTAGGTTGGAGGCTCAGTACAGCGCGCACACACACACACAAAAAAAAAAAAAAAAAAAAAACCTTGGGGCAAAACTGTCCTCCTTCAATTTTTGATCCTTTATTTACATATTTAATTTTGTGGAGCTGGGGATTGAATTTAGGGACATGCACATGGTGGGCAAGCCTAACTTCCTGCTAGCCTTTCAGTGTCTTTTTATGTTAATAATTTCCAGGTGTTTTTATTACAGGCCACTGAAGATCCACACTGGAAACAGTGTAGGCTAATGAATGTGTTAAAAAAAAAAAAACACATAATATTTGCTCAATATGGATGTTTTCTTTGCTCCAATCTTGATGTTTCTCACTTTGAGAACACATCAAAAAAAATTCATCAGAAATCCTTTCAAAGTAAGTTCTTTATACCGTTTTGTAACTTTTAAAAAATGCCGGATGGTTACATAATGGATAGATAAATATTATTTGGTAGGAAAATCACCGTGAGGAAGCAGAAAAGTACGGTCTACTGTCAAAGGACGGGGTGTAAAACTACACGAGGCGATTCCAAAGCGGGGGGGGGGGGGGGGGGGGACCCTCCTCCTCTTGCACTCCTATGCCATTCTAGTTGTGAGGAAAATTAAATTGCACTGCATTACTATTTACTGGGGTTCAGCTTTGAGAAGAGCACTAAAATAATTCGGCCCCCAAATGGATCAAAGGCTATGCAACATTCAATCTTTCTGAGAACCGTCAGCCTCCTTCTAAGTATCTGACCCAAAAGCATTTTGCATTTTATTCCCCCCTTTGCTTCGTGTTGCCCCTGAGTCTGTAACTTCAGATTCTCCCCTTCCGTCAGGGTTGGTTCCTCTTGGCCCCCTCTAGGACTGAGGCTCCAGAACTCTTCCCATTCGTCTCCTATCCTGCCTCCTCTACCGCCACCGTTTCACAGTAACAGTTGCATTTTCTCGGAGCACATCAGTCTTCCGGCCTCAAGGCATCAGGTGCTCTCCATCAGCTCTCAGGGTCCCCCGATCGCTCTGGTCTCCCAACGTGGGGTACTTCCGATATTTAAGTCTCTCCCCCAACTCCAGGGGGAGCGGCCGGTCAGCCTCCCTTCCCCCCAAACCCAGGGGTCCAATCTCCACAACTTGGGCCGCAGGACCCAGATCGACCGCCGGCCACCTCCAGTGCGTCAGCGTCTCCTCCCCTCACCCGGCTCCGCGAGCCCGGAGTCGGACCCCACTCCCGCCCCCGCGCCCCGGTCCCGCCCCAGCCCTGGACTGCACCACCCCATCGCGTCCGCACGCACCCACTCGTTGGCCCGATGGCCGAAAGTGTACAGGGCCACCTGGCTAGCCACGTCCACGATGCGGTTGATATAGGGGTCGTGGCGCTGCAGGGCTGCTAGGCTGATGTCGCGCCCCTTCCCCACCAGGCCGCCCGCCGCCACAGCCGCCATCTTCCCTCCCTCCCCGACAGCTCCCGGGGCTCTGTAAAGCCACTCTCAATAGATCGCGGAACAAGAGAGCGGCCTCGCAACCAAAAACCCCTGGCGACCACAAGTCCCGGGGAGGCCTTCCGCCCTAGCCGCCCGCCGCCCGCCGCAAGGCATTACTAATCGATGGCCGCGCCCCCCACCCGATCGTTGCCACTGGCAACGAGAAGCCGAGACTTGACTCTGGATCCCCGTGTGATTTTGTTGTTGTTGCTGTTGTTTTACCTCCTAAGCTATTTTCTTCCTACTTGAACCTTTCAATTGTGTGTGCGGTAGGGTTTCCCTCTTGGATATGTTCGACGACTTGTCATGTCTCTTCTTTGACGCTTAGACATCAGACCTAGAACAAATAAATAAGCTTCAAGCATTAATAATTCAGAAAATGAAGAGAACTGTGATTGTGAATGTGCTACTCGCAGTGGTTTCTCTTAGTGAGGTCTCCAAGCCCCTTTGTGGGAGTGGGGACGGTCTTTGAAACCCTTTCAGGCGTTCTGCAAGGTCAAAACAATGTTCAGGACTATGCTAAGACTTACTTGATTCGTTCACTGTGATGACATTTGCACCAATAGTGCAAAAGCTGTTGATTGGTAAAAGTGCTGGTAGCTCAGTTTGGACCAAGGCAAGGCCACCAAACTACAGTCACCGGTGAATATATTCTTCACTGTTGTTTATTCTCAGTTAAAAAGAAAGGGGAAAAAATAGGAAGAAGATCAAGTCAAATGTCGCTTGATAAAGCAGTAAAATATATTAATTTTGTTAAAGTTCAGTCCTTGGGTTTACTTCTTAATATTCTATGTGAAAAAATAGTAAGCATGCCTAAAGCAGATCTCCTGAATACCAAAGTGCCCTGTTTGTCTCCAGGAAAATTCTCCCATGCTTGAGTTGTGAGCTGAATTAGTGTCTTTTTTTCCCCCCAGCCTTTTTACTTTTTATTTTTTTATTTCTTTGCCATTATATATGAGCTCTTTTTTGCATTATAATTCTTAATATGCCTTTATACCACCATTTATTATATCTCTGTTTGTATATAAGGTATGTTGATACCAAATTCACATCTTCATACATGAATTTTGTACAATGATGACCCTCTCCTTCCACTATCCTTGCTATTCCCTTTCTCTCTCTCTTTCTCTCCCACCCCTGTTCCCTATCTAGAGGTAATTTTCCACCCATGCTCACGTTCCCTACCCCACTTTGAGTCACCCCCTTATATCAGAGAAAAATTCGGCATTTGTTTTTTTGGTATTGGCGAACTTCACTTAACATAATGTCCTCTAATGCCATCCATTTCCCTGCAAATGCCATGATCTTATTCTTTTTTAGTGCTGAGTAATATTCTATTGTGTATAAATGCCACATTTTTTTTATCCATTCATCCACTGAAGGGCATCTAGATTGGCTCCACCATCTAGCTATTGTGAATTGCGCTGCTATAAACATTGATGTGGCTGTGTCCCTGTAGTATGCTGTTTTTAGGTCCTTTGGGTATAGTCTGAGAAGAGGAATAGCTGGGTCAAATGGTGGTTCCATTCCCAACTTTCCAAGAAATCTCCATATTGCTTTCCATATTGGCTACACTAATTTACAGTCCCACTAGCAGTGTATGAGTGTACCTTTTTCCCCCATCCTTGCCAACACTTGTTGTTGTTTGTCTTCATAATGGCTGTCATTCTTACTGGGGTGAGATGTATCTTAGAGTCGTTTTGATTTGCATTTCTCTGATTGCTAGAGATGATGGGCATTTTTTCGTATATTTGTTGATTGATTGTATATCATCTTCTGAGAAGTGTTCAGGTCCTTGGCCCATTTATTGATTGGATTATTTGGTTTTTTGGTGCTTATCTTGTTGAACTTTTTATATGCCCTAGAGATTAGAGCTCTATCTAATGTGTGAGGGGTAAGAATTTGTTCCCAAGATGTGGGCTCTCTATTCACCTCACAGATTATTTCTTTTGCTGAGAAGAAACTTTATAGTTTGCATCACCCCATTTGTTGATTCTTGGTTTTAATTCTTGTGCTATAGGAGTCTTATTAAGGAAGTTGGGGCCTAATCCCACATGATGAAGATTAGGGCCTACTTTTTCTTCTATTAGATGCAGAGTCTCTGGTCTAATTCCTAGGTCCTTGATCCATGAATTAGTGTTTTAATTTTTACTTTCATGGAGCACTATTTTTACTTGAAAGATGGGTCAGCTATAGTTATTCAGGCAGGCATTTAACGGACATTTTTCAGAAGTAAAGTTCACCCATTACTTCCAGGAAAACAAAGGACAATTATTGTTGCCAATGATAATTTTTGAGCCTTCAAGTGGGAATTAACTTATGTATCTACTGCCATGAGCTTGACAGCTTCTCAATAATGAAGCCTTTTCCAATGAGATCAGTGGTGATATTGAGTGTAATTTTTACAAATATTACATAACGAAAAGTGTCAGCATTTGAAAGATCTCCTTAACTCAGTGACCTAATATTTCCTAAATGACCAAATGTCTCATGTTACATAATCATGCATAGGTAAAAGACACATTTAAGGACAAGGTGGACTCATAGATTTTAATGTACCAGAATATATAAAAAATATTAGATAGGAGGATTCCAGATAGCACATTGTAACCAACCTTTGAGAAATTTCCACATGCCAAGTTTTTCTGTACTATCAAAGAAGGATATCCACAATTTTTTGAAAAGACTATTAAAATAATCTTTCTTTTTTCAATTACATTATCCATGTGAGGCTAGAGTTTCTTCATATAACCAGAACAGTGATAGAATATAAGTAGAAATATAAGTGACAGATTATAAGCAGAAACAGGTATGGGAATCTAGTTGTCTTCTATTAAGCCAGGAATTAAAAATATTTGCAAAAAATGTAAAATGTAAAAGAGGATAAAGAGGGCTTGAGACTAAAAATGTTGAGAACCATTGATATAAGCCATTTACTTAGCACTAAGAAATCTTTACCCACATTCATGAACTCAACCTATTTGATACAGATAGGGTACATATGGATTCTCAATAAATTGTAATATAATCTTTTTAGTGACAATAGTGATAGTCAGCTGGCTTGTTTGCAGTATCAGTGAGATTTCTTTGCCCTTGATCACATACTTCTAAAAGTGAGCTTAATTTGTCATATGGGCAATGGGGAATTTTCTGATTTACTCTTGGACTAATCTGATACTCTCTCACACTATTAGCTCTTCTAATTTTGATTATTCACTATGAACCCACAGCTTCTACTTTGCATTTTTCTCACCATACAATGGGGTATTGCTTTCTCTTTCCTCAGCTTCTACCCCTTAGGTTTCATGATCCTTATGCAGATAATTTTCTTTTTAAATTTTCAGTCTTTCCATCTTTAAAGACTAAAGTACAAATTCTGCTCCCAAAGAACCAACTGCTTTGGGCTCAATAGAGAAAGTAGGTAAAACTGAGGGCCATTAATAGTATGTTAAAAATTCATTTAAAAATGCCCTACAGTCACACAGCACTTACTGAGAGCCCACTGGATGAAATCCATTCATTCATTCTCCATGATTTATTATTGCTTGCTGTGTCTGTGCTAAAATCACAGGGTGATAGCCTTCCCAGACCCTCATCTCACAAGTGAGTATGATGTACATCCTGCTACCTTGCTTATTGGTAGGTTTACAGCTGTGAGCACCACACCAACCTGATTCTTATTAAACAGAGTTGATTTTTGTTCTGCTTAGAATTAGTGAAGGAAATGAACCTGTCTCCTGCTTCTGTCTTCTTGTCTCCGAACCCTTTTCTCCCAAGGATCTTACACATTGTCATCCTAATTCCTTTGTCCATTTGTCCCCTTACCC
Organism: Urocitellus parryii; assembly: GCF_045843805.1. Taxonomy (NCBI): domain Eukaryota; kingdom Metazoa; phylum Chordata; class Mammalia; order Rodentia; family Sciuridae; genus Urocitellus; species Urocitellus parryii. Next base: position 116,375,721 of record NC_135535.1, on the reverse strand, counting down.
TAGAATGAACTTTTCCCAGAAAACTTACCTGCTGCCTCTTTCTCTCATACAGTCTTTTTTCTTCTTTGATTTCCAGTGCATTCTTGTTGCTATTGCTGTTTTTTTGGGGGGAGGGTATTTAACTTTCTTTATCTGAAATGACAGGATTTATTTAATTATTTAGTATGCTGCATATATCTTCCCCAATTCTAAAAAGGATAAAAATAAGAGTCACCAATCAGAGGGTGAGAGGAGGGGAGGGAAGGGAGAAGTGCTGGGGAGTGATACTGGTCAAATTCCGTTGTTACATTGTGTGCATGTACAAATATGTAACAATAGTTCCCATCATTATGTACAACTTTAATGCACCAACAACAATTTTTGAAAAAAAAATGAGTCACCATAATAACAAGATAATTGTTTGCTTTTCTTGACAGATAAACAGAAAGGGGGCAAATAGTAAGTTTCATGCAGTAATTTTAAATTTTTTATGTGCTTGTTTATTTTTTATGCCCTTGCAGTTTCCCAAGCACTTAGTCCGATGCTTTGTGCATAATAGAGAGTCAATACATGCTTGTTCTATTGAACTAAACCAGGAATCAGTTGACTTAACTCATTAAATATCAGCCTTTATTATTTTTTTTCCTTAAAGAGCTCTTGATTTATAGAATGCTGAAATGCAAACTGGGATAAAAGAACACACGATAGTAAATTCTGGCCTTTTTGTGTTTATATTCTAAGGGAGATAGAAATAGAAAAGTCTTTATTTTGTTATTTTTGCCTTTAAATATCATTTATAAAGACTTAAAAGACTAAAAGTCATACTTGGAAAAGATAAATAATGTTGCAGCGACTTTAGCATAGCCATATTATTTGTGTCCCTGGCCCACAGAGCTTCATTATTTTTCTTTTCATTCTCTTTTTTCCCTCCCAAATGCCCAAATCTCTGACCTTCTAGGATGATGCCAGACTTCTGCCTACTTTCTACTTGAATAATCTTTGTTTGTAGAACCAATTCATCACCATGTATCCAAATAGACTCCGTCGAAAGCTTGACATTAGTAAAAGACCATTTCAAATAGGCAAATTCTTCTCTAATCCACATCACTTCCATTTCTATTGGCTTCTGCGGGACTGGCATCCTTCCACTGTGTTTCCATTAGCCTCATCATGATACCTTGGACAAACAGTGGTGCCTTCGGGTTTCATGATTACTTTATAATTGTCATTATGAGATTAAATATGTGCTAGCACCTGTTTTTGTAAAGTTGGATACTGCAATTTTAAATGAGTTTCTGATATGATAAAAAAATCATTACTGGATCTTGGATTTTTATACCATTGCAATGACTAAGGCAAAATTCATCATCTAACTCATCAAGATAACATAAGAAGATAAGATGTTGAATTATTTGAAAACAGGGATAAGACTTAAAAATGTTTGGTTTTATAGCTGTGTATGAATGTTTGTATGTAAATATAGATCAACTATTTATGTGATAATAATTTTAAAATACAAGTGCAAAGCCTGGTTTATTACTACTCTTTTCTTTGTTGTGTCATTAACCTCTAAGGTTTGCATTTGTCCTATAGTAGGATGTGTTAGAATGGAGAGGAGAAGAAGAGCTTCCAGGATGCCCCTGAGAGTTTGTGATCCTAAAGTGACTTCAACAGCTTCTGAGGCTCTGCTTGTGCCATCTGTCTGAGTTGCCCTTTTTGCTAGGAATTTTATTCCAAAGGATGATGGAAGTGAAGAATTAACTCCCTCTCCCAGTGGAGAGAAACAGTTTGATGCAGTGTTATCAGGTTTTCAATGCATGGTTCATTTATTTTTAAGCATCAGAGCATGGTAGAAAAGGCACCCCGTAGAAAAGGAACGTAGTTTACCCTCTTTCTATCTACATGATCTTCAACAAATGACCTCACCTGGGCCTTAGTAGTCATCATATGGGCCCTACCAATTTCAGGGTATAAATATGATCAAGTGAGAAAATGTTCCTGAAAAAGCTTTGCCATCTGTAAACTGTTCTGCAAGTGAAAAAAACCCCACTATTATTACTACCACTAGTAACTTCATCACATCATCATCATTATTAGTTTCATCACCATATTACCTCTTAAAAGCAGCTTTATTGAGATATAACTCTTATTATTATTATTATTTCTAATAGAAGCCCAGAAGGGATACTTCTAGTCTCATTACTCAGCCAATGCTCAAATCATCTCAACAAAGTTCTGCATAATGACAAGGAACACATTAATCCCAGAACAGATCATTCCCAATAATTTTATAAGATGTAGTTCATGGGCTACAATTATCAGAAACTTCACTAAAGAAGAAATAAGACAGGAGACATAGTTCTGTGTTTCAGGAGGTTGTACAAATGGATTAAGATTGAAATAATCACTTGGGCGATGGAGTAGAATGAGAAGGTGCAGAAGTAGGGTGAAAGCTGGGGACCATGAGGAAGGAAGAGGCCTGCTGGGTGGGCTTTGCCAGGGTAGAAGGTAAGCTGTGGAAAGTCAGAACTTCTCCAATCTGAGCCCAGCCCCTCCCTGGACTTGACCTCTGTTAACCTGACTTGGAGAAGGGCTGGGCTAACCAGAGCTTTTTGGAGCACAGAGACCAGACCCGCACGTTCTTTTCATCTCTCTTTGCTTCTCTTCACCAGTCCCACAAAGTGTTTAATTTTGCTGTCATTGTCAAGGGTCAGTCAGATAAAGCCTTCATGGGCCTAGAGGTCTCTATATTAACACCTTTGTAGTTGCTTCCTCCATGCCCCCACACACCAAGACATGAGGAAGTACCTTTAAGTCTACATGAAGTGCTAATTGGCTTTAACTACAAAGACCTAATGTCCATGAGTCTTAGTCAAAATAATCAGTTACTTAATTACTGAGAGGAAGGAAAGATGTGGAAAGGACAAGTTGAGACAGCAGAAGACAAATCACACTGTTTAATTTTCGGTGCACCAAGGAAGGGACATGGAAGGTGAGTGGAGGTCACCTGCCATGGCTCTACACACCTTGGGAAGATTTTACTTAGTGTGAGTGATTTCACCTGAAGGAGTCTTATTCTGGGATGGGGATGTGTTGGGGTCCTTACTGAATCCCCTTTCCTATAACTAGGTGTGTGCTATCTAGTCCATCATCATAGCATGATTATCATAAAGGAATGGGCTGTGTAATTACCTGATTTGAGCAAATAATCCACATTGTGAGGCATGTCACTACACTTCTCTGTGGAATAAAGGGATTGAATTAGAAGGATGCTTCTCAGCTCCAAATTCTGTGATTCTGTATTAAACCATTTCTGTTCATATCGAATGCATATTGAATCTTTACAAACATGTAGATGAGCCCAGAAACAATGCTGAACAATCTTTTCAAAGAAGCATCCTGTAAAGAAATTAGGTCAGGGTGGCAGCCCATTAAAGACTTTTATGTGCTATCAAAACTGAGGTCTAAATGCTTTGATCAAGAAAAAATAGTTTTTCCTCTTTCATTTGTTGTGCTCCCTCATTGTATAAGGAAAGTAGTTTCTCTTGGGAGGAAGAAATATTTACTCTTGCAATGCTTTGGATGGCTTTCTGCCAGGGGTGATTGGTCCCCTTCATGGATTTTTAATACAGGTGAGAGCATATTTCAAATTGTCTGTGATGATTTATACAGCAATCTATAAGAAGCAGTCAAAAAGAATGTCAGAGACTTGGGTAGAACGTTTTTGAAGAATTTTCTAATTAATGATTGTTGTTAAAACCTACTACGTTAGCTTTTTTACTTTGTGATTGATTATTCTCCTTTTGAACTAATACATGAGGTCCCAGAGTAAACTGAACTGCAAAATACTGTGCTGAACCAAAGTTTAAGTCTAAGGGGACAGGCGTTGGAAAAATACTTGGTCAGAAAAATGGCTTGGTCAGAAGCTAGGACTCTTACAGTGGGAACTGGGAACTGAGGGATAAAGGGAGGCACAGTATCTGCCTGCTTATAATGCCTGGTCCTTTGAGCCTTTCATAAGTAGTCTGTACTGGCTTGCTCAACTATAGCCTATAAGGCCAAATCTGGCCCTCTTTCTGTTTTGTAAATAAAGTATTATTGGAACACAGCTATTCTCTTTGTATTGTCTGTTTTCTCCTAACAGTAATAGAGTTTAGTAGTTGCATCAGAAACCATCACTTGCAAAACCTAAAATATTTACTATCTTGTTCTTTACAGAAAAAAATTTGCTGATTCATATTATTTAAACAAATTAATAAAGTTGTCAAGGATGTGGGGAAAAAGGTACACTCATACATTGCTGGTGGGACTGCAAATTGGTGTAGCTAATATGGAGAGCAGTATGGAGATTCCTTGGAAAACTGGGAATGGAACCACCATTTGACCCAGCTATCCCTCTCCTTGGTCTGTACCCAAAGGACTTAAAAACAGGGACACAGCCACATCAATATTTATAGCAGCACAGTTCACATAGATAAACTGTGAACCAAAGTAGATGCCCTTCAATAGATGAATGGATAAACAAAAAAGTGGCATATATACACAATGGAATATTACTCAGCAATAAAAGAGAATAAAATCATGGCATTTGCAGGTAAATGGATGGAGTTGGAGAAGATAATGCTAAGTGAAGTTAGCCAATTCCAAAACAACAAATGCTGAATGTTTTCTCTGATTTAAGGAGGCTGATTGATAGTGGGGTAGGGAGAGGGAGCATGGGAGGAACAGACAAACTCTAGAAAGGGAAGAGGGGTGGGAGGGGAAAGGAGGGGGCATGGGGTTAGAAATGATGATGGAAATCATCCAAAGTACATGTATGAAGACACGAATTGGTGTGAATATACTTTGTACACAACCAGAGATATGAAAAATTGTGCTCTATATGTGTAATATCAAATGTAATGCCTTCCACTATGACATATAATTTTTTTTTTTTATCTCTGGCCCACCCTTCCTCTTTTTTTTTTTTTAAAGAGAGAGTGAGAGAGAGAGAATTTTTAATGTTTATTTATTTATTTTTTTAGTTCTCAGCGGACACAACATCTTTGTTTGTATGTGGTGCTGAGGATCGAACCCGGGCCGTGCACATGCCAGGCGAGCGCGTACCGCTTGAGCCACATCCCCAGCCCCATAAATTTTAAAAATTAATAAAAAATACAAAAAAGAGAGACTACATCAAAAGCAGGGGAAAAATAATAAGCGAGTTATACAGAGAACCTTCATACTCAGTAGGCATCCAGTTTGTGCACAATGTAAACACATAATAGGTTGGAAAGGGTGACAAATATAAAGCCCAGTCTCTATTCTTAAGGACCTTAAAATCAAGTTGAGGATACAAAAACTAGCATACATGAAAAAATGTAGTGAACAATAAATGGTAATATGTAATCAAGAATTAAATTGCAATGAGCAAGCAGTACAAAATTCAGAGAAAAGAAAGAAGGATCAACGAGGCCACTAGTAGTTGGTAGTAGACAACATTTAATATAATAAAGTTCCAGGACACAATAAGAGCTTGGATCCTCCCTTGAGATCCACTGTAATTGGATTTGACCTGTATTTCTACTCCAGTGTCATTTAAGTCACCGATAATATTTCTGGCCTTGTGCTTAGGGGATACCTTAATGACCAGAAATATTTCTGAGTAATTTTAGCCGACTGATTTTTCTGGGATTTGGGATTCCTTCAATCTCCCTAAACTACACAGAATTTGATCTATCATAATGTCTTTCTTTTGTGGAGATAATATAGTATAATGATTAAGAGCAGGAGCTTTGGACTCAAAGGGACTCAGGGCCACATCTTGGCTTCACTTCCTCCTACCTATGTAACCTGGGTGAGGCAGGAGGTGTCTGCAAAACACTAGGCCTCATTTTCTTTACTTATAAAATTGAGACAATAATGGTTTCAACCTCTTAGGATTGTTATGAGAACTAGATAATATAAAGCCTGTGAAGTGTTTAGAATAGAAAGTGCCTGGCACACAGATAGGTCTCCATGAATATTTACTCATTGACCATTGCTCCCAATAATAGCAAGATACATATCCTGCACAAGAGGGTCATGCTTACTTCCAGAACTAAAATTGGTAGTTTATTTGTATAGTAACAAAATATGCTAATGTAAAGTACAGAATTATTGTCCCCTACCTTTTAGTTTACTAATGGTTGTAATTTTTATTTTTCCACATTATTGCCATTGCCAGACTGACTTTCATTTCTGTGATGTCCTTGGACAACTTGGGGCAGAGTGCTGTACATAAAAAGCACAAATACAGCCTGTCATGTGGTGCATACCTATCATTCCAAACAATTGGGAGACCAAGGCAGAAAGAGCACAAGTTCAAGGCCAGTCTGGGCAACTGAGAGAGACCCCGTCTGTGGGGAGCCACATTAAGTTACCATACCTTCCAGTCCTGATGCACCATGGGGATCTGAAAGATCACTGTAGTCTGGCACGGTAGAGCCATGACTTGTTACTCGGTCTTTTCCTCTGCTGGGATAGCAAGGCCATACCCCTGGGGTTGAGCTACACTCACCTATTCTTTTGTAATCCTACCCCTTTGCCCTGTTTGGAATAGAATGTTTGTGTGTGCCCTTCTCTTGCTCTGCCTTTGGGTATGGCCTTCCTAGATGTCAGTCAACCTGCTGACAGCAGACATTATGAAGCTAGACTCACCCCCCTCCCAAACCTTACCCCTTGCCTCATTTGAATGGCTTCTCCCCAATAAAAGGGTTTAGCATGTGCTCTCTTGCTCTCTCTTTCCACGGACCCCTAAGGTCAGAGGAGCCCTTGCCGGGTTTCTGGTCACGACTAAAAGGCTCAGGGGTCACTCCAGGTAAACTGGGCTAACTGGGCTGCACAAAATAACCACACAAGGGACCTTTTTCTTTGGGGTCTCTGTGAAGGCTCCTCTGACCTTAAGGTTCCACAGGAAGAGAGAGAGAGAGAGAAAGAGAGAGAGAGAGAGAGAACACACACACACACACACACACACACACACACACAAGCTGACCCCTTTTATTGAGGAGAAGCTATTCAAATGAGGCAAGGGGTCAGGTTTCAGGGGGCTGAGTCTGTCTTCATGATGTCCACTGTCAGCAGGTTGACTGACACCTGGGTAGGCCACACCCAAGGGCACAGTAAGAGAAGGGGACACACACAGGCACTTCCATGGAAGATTCTATCCTAAACAGGGCAAGGGGTTATATTACAAAGGGACAGGAGAGCGTAGCTCCACCCATGGGGCTATAGCAAGACACACCCATGCAGGAGACACCGACCCTTGAACTCAAGAAGGGTGGGGAAAGCTCTGCCACATTTCTGTGACTGAGCGCCTCAGCACCCAGCAGGGGAGTGTGACTCAGTCACGTGTGAGGTTGGTCTCCCACAAGCCATCACAGGACCCAAAGAAAAAGGTATCTCTGTCACTTATGTGATTATTTCGTGCAGCCCAGTTCACCTGGAGTGACCCGGAGTGTTTTAGTCACGAGAAACACGACACTTGTCTTGAAATAAAAAATAATAAGGGTAGGGATGTAGCTCAGTGGTAATGTACCCCTGGGCTCAATCCCCAGTAACAGAAGGAAAAAAAAAGTGCAAATACAGACCTATATTTGAAGTTGCTGCAGGAACCAGGCTTTTTCAGTGACTGTCTTTGGAGGGCAGGCTGTTGGCAGTGGCCCTAGCCCTCGGGTTGGGAGGCAGGCTCTGCAGCTCATCCCCCATCTCTGTGGTTATGGGAGAAATCAAGAATAAACCAGACCAGTTCTCCTAATCTGTAATAAGGAGATAATAACATTTATTTTTGTGACTGTTGTGAGTATTGCTGAAAGAGCTCTTTGAAACACTTTAAGTGTTTTGATATAATCATAAAATATGAGGCTTTAAAAGCAGGATCTGAGAGTCCAGAGAAGGCTCTGCTTTCTCTGTGGATAATGTCTAATGTTAGCATTGTTTTCTGTTTTCCTTGAGGTAATTTGAAGATTAAAGGGCAGGGTGTTTTCCACATTTCCTGGTGCTAATAAAGGGCCCTCCCCCAATGCTTTGACCTTCACCGCTGTCATGGAGACTCCTAGGAGCAGTGACCATGATTCTGGCCAGCAGGGCTCCCACTGCTAACAGGGTTGCTCCCTCTCAGGGCCTTTAGCCAATATATTAAGAACCCCCAATACAGAAACCATTGTTTGGTTTTGCTCACTCTCATTAAAAATAACATGGGACTTAAAAAAATAAAATAAAACTGTCAGAAAAACAGACATCCCTTTTTAACCCAATAAGTCACACTTAATTCTACATGGAAATAGCTCTTATGATACGCAAAGCAACTCACGGCTCACCACTTCCCCTCGAAGAGGGTAGTAAATGTCGCTGTATTCATTTGTCAATCACCTTTACACACAGTCATTTGTTCACAGATGCACATTTATTAAGCTCTTACAGTGGCATAGGCAAGACATTGAGCAAGATAGGCATATTCCCTGCCCTCCTGGAGCTTAAAGTCTTCCTGTGAAAACTGACATATGGACAGGCAATTGCAATAACGTGGAGTGAGTGCTACGTGAAAAGTTTGGCATGTTTGGGAGAAGAGCAGAGACACCAACAGAGGCTTCAGTTTCTTTACTGGAATTACCAAGGACAACAAAATGAAGACACTGTGCATCCTGTCTTTGTGGCCAGACCAGGGTAGAATTGTCCTAAGGGTGTAGGGCTAGTCATGGTTATTCTTGGATATCAGACTTTTCTTGGATGGCTTGGGCTTTAGGTCTTACAGAAGAGCTAGAGACTTATCTGAGTCAGAGGTTTCATCCTAAAGCCACTTTGGTCTCCATTGGCATTGAAGCAAATGAAACTAAGTAAGATCCTCCCAAGAGCACATGGAATAGAGTCTTGGCCCAAGTATTTACCTATGTGAAGCATATATACCTGAACCACGAGCAGCTTTCACCTGCTCAACCTTCTATCAGTCTCCTTGGAATCTCCTTTCCTAAGAAAAAAACTAAACTGGAATCCCGCCTTCTTCATACCTGTCACTCAGAAGCAGGGAGAAGATCAGGTCAGCCTATGAAAGGGCTCGTTTGCCAGTCAGAGAGTTCTCCTGTGCTCTCTATCCCCTTTCCCAGAGCTGAAAGCTCATCTCCAAGCATGACCGGCAAGGTTTATCCACTGAGCTATACTTACTACTCCTTATATTTTGGGGGAGGGGGCGTGGGGAGGGTACTTGGGATTGAACTCAGGGGCATTCAACTAGTGAGCCACATCCCCAGCCCTATTTTGTATTTTATTTAGAGTCAGGGTCTCACTGAGTTGCTTAGCACCTTGCTTTTCCTGAGGCTAGCTTTGAACATAAATCCTCCCAAGCCACTGGGATTACAGGCACTACTTCTTGTATTTCCAAAGGAGCTATACATTGTGTTTCCTTTACTGTTTCTCACAAATAAGATAGTGCTAGTCTATCATAGCACCCAAGTTCTTTTTAGTAGAGGCTGAAAGAAATCCAGGGGGAAGGCTGGTTGGAGCCACATATGGAGATTCCAGGAGCCCCCTCTTCTCCTGGGCCTGAGGCTGGGGGTAGAGGAGGAACAGAGATAATTCCTAGTGTTCAAGTCAGAATTGGGGTCAAGATAAGTGATTTTCTTTACCTCTCTGTACAGAAGAAAGAAGCCCAGAGAAATGAATTTTGGGTAGCCACATCAGCTTATGGTACAGAACACCTACCACACACACTACCCTGGCCACATACTAGAATTGCTGGAAAGCATTTTAAAAGAAGAACTTAGTGATCAGGGCTTATGCAGATGAGTCAATCAAATTCTGAAGTTGGACCAGGGTAAATCTCATCAAGTAGAACCAGTAGATGTAGAACCAGTAGACAAGATTCTTGGCAGCCTGTTTGTCAAAAGCAAGCTTCTTGGGTTTGAATCTGGCTCAGCTGATGTGGAAACTTGGGCAATTCACATCTCTATGCAAACTTTTATTTCCTTCTCTACCAAATGAGGATGCTAATAAGGCCTGCTTTATAACAGGCCTTATAGGATTATAATCCTATAATCCTTTATAGGATTGTTGTTGAGGATTAAATAATAAAATGCAATTAAAGCACACCGGATGTATCAAGTAATGACTCTGTTATTTGGTAATGATAGGCAGGGCTGAACTTTAGGCCTCCCATTTCCAGGCAAGGCTCTTTCGACCCTGATTATTCATCAGGCTCTCTGGGATGAATTCAGTGAAACATGGGGTGCTCCAAGCTTCTCTTTATAAAAACAGACATGAATGACTTTGTTTCTTAAATAAGGTAGACTATTTCCTGTTAAGGCCCGTTACATTTTATTCCTATTCAATGTCTCCTGTTTAATATCATTCATTTATTTATATATTCATTTATTTGTTGAGTGTCCATTAGGTTCCTAATACTATCTAAATATCATCAGTACAACAAAAATACAGATCCTGTCTTCCAGGATCTTAAAGTTGAATGGGGAAGTTTTGGGGATTTAGATGGGGGCAGAGTGCTTGCCTAGAGTGTGCAAGACCCTGGGTTCGATCCCAGCATTGCAAAAAAATAAAAAATAAATGGAGAAGAAAGACTAAAGCTATTGCACAATATGCTTACTATGACAATAGGTTTTTTTTCTTTCTTTTTCTTTTTTTGTAGTGCTAGGGATTGAACCTGGAGCCTTGTGCATATAAGGCAAGTACTCTATCAACTGAGCTACATTCCCAGCCTGACAATAGGTTTCTTTAAAAAAAAATGTCTAAGAATACTCTCTTATCTTCCAGCAATCTGGCTGACCAAAACACTATTACAGTTTTGGTATCTCCTAAGATGCCAAGTGCTGCTTCACCCCCAGACAATCTGATTTATTTTATATGTGATATGAGTTGGGCATGAAGGTTGTTTTAAGCTCCCTAATAATTATAATGTACATCAAAGTTTAGAATCACAGACTTAGAAGTTTCTCGTTCATTAAGAATATAACTAACTCTGAAGTTGAGTAGTTACGTGTCTTCTGGGATCTGACTTGAGCTTTGGGAATTTGCAGCTTTTTCTCTAGGAAAAAGAAAGTGCAAAGAAAGGGTTTTAAAAGAGGGATGTGACATTTAAGTTTCAGAAAGATAATTCTGGCTGCAATGTAGAAAATGGGTAAGACTGGAGACAGGGTAATCCATAGGGGGAAAGCAAAGACATCCAGGTCCTAACTTAGATGGCATGGGGGACTCCAATGCCAGGTATCAGCGGGGTACCTGGCACACAGGAGAAAAAGGGAATAAGGACAAGTAAAATGTTTTGCTTCTGCTGGTTTTTCAGCTTTGAAATTTAATTGTTGCCTTCTTGGTAAACATCCAAAGAATTCCAATGATTCTTATGAGATTGGCCTTAAATGAGGACAGCCCCTTCAAGACTCCCGATCATTTATGACTTTCAGAATGACACAGGGATGAATTATTGCCTTTCTTTAAAAAGTAATAGTTAGATTTTATAATTACCCAGTTAATTTTGGCAATGTAGATCATTAAACACCAACATAGATTTTTCACAGAGAAGGGTGGAAAAGGGGTGGTCTAGCTACTTACATTGATCCAATTACCTGGATAATTGCCAGCTATCCACTTAACTTTGTGATATGAAGATGGTTTCAGTAATTTATTTTTTTCTGTCCCCCCCCACTTTATTTAATGTTTCTTCTAATCAAAACATTTTTACTGTTATTGGTTCTGTGGTGCTCATGTGACTGTGGTGGTGAGACGATTGGATTCCATTTGCCGTGTGTTCCATTAAATTCAGTTGTCAGTGCAGTTCTAACACCAGGCTTATCATCATCAGTAAGGAGGTACAAGAAGGCAAGAAGAACCCAGCAGGAGGCTCACAGTTTGGCTCAAAGGCATAGCACAATAAATTAGAGAAATCTTTTGCCTTCTAAACTCACTGAGCACAATATAATGTTCTCTACAAAAGTGAGGTTCAGAATACTATTTTTTGCAACCCTTTGAAACACAAAAACCATTCCTAGCTACAGAGACATTCAAAAACCAGCCCATTGGTCAGAATTGGCAGACCCCAGGTCTAATCAATGAGTACAATAATGAAGTAAGCCCTGGTGTGTACTATTTGCTGACCTCTCTGTTGTAAATAGTCTGTGACTTGGTCTCAAAACACCAACATGAAAAGCCAACCTCAGCAACTTAGTGAGACCCTGTCTTGAAATAAAAAATTTAAAAAGAACGGGGAATGTGGCTCAGTGGTTAAGTGCCCCTGGGTTCAATCTCTGGTACAAAAAAAAAAAAGGAAGAAAGAAAGAAAAGAAAAAAACCCAACATGAATGTTACTGAATGTGAAGTTAGGAAGATAAGTTCAGAAGCAAACCATCATATAATATTTCCACCCTATTGATACCGGAAGATGTAAACAACTCTGAGAACAAAGATGATGGTAAAATAATTAGAAAGTGATGAGTTTTTGAGGAGTTCTTCCCTTTGTTTCTAATAGAATTCATTTAATTGTAAGTTTACATAATTTGGTTTTCATATTGGCTGTGTTTAACAATTGGCTCACAACATTTCTGAAAATTTAACAATCTTCTCTCACAAGCTAGTACGAATTGGTGCCAGAATGCTCCTGCAAGGAGAAGGGAAGTTGGAATGTGCAGAGGCAGCTGGGATCAAAGCAAAGGAGAGAGGAGAGATGAAGTTCATGGCTGTGGACCAACACGTGGTCCATCCCTTGAGACGCAGCCAAGCGTGGTCTTGCCAAAGACAGTCACTGATGGCACAGAGCTAGTTTGGGCCTTCTATCTTGAAAAGCACAAGTCAATTGATCTCAGCTCCATTTGACCAGTATCTGGCAGAGAGGAGGATGTGACTTAATACATGGTGAATCTGATTTTAAAAATATAACATTCAAAATTCACATTTGAATAGAACTATGGGAGGTAAAGCAAAAGATAGAGGTTTTCCTTTACAGTAATGTTGGGGTTTCTTTCCTAATCTAGTTCTTACCAAAGTGCAAATAAATGAAACCAGTTAAAGCAGTGGTCCCTAGTCCTTAATTTTTACGAAGTTGAACTCTCCCTTAAACATTGTCTGACAAAGGAATGAAATGTATCACTCTCCACTTGCAGATGGGATTCTTATGGATGTTATTGAAGTGGGAAAAAAGTAGAAGCTGAACAAGGCACTTAATAGTCTTTACTTTGGGTTTCAACTCTGTATGTCAAGTGCCCCTGGGTGGTGTGGATGGAATGGTTTGATAAATAGGCAGGGACAAAGGGGAAAGCAAAGGTGAGATGGTTGAGATTCATAAATAGAATTCCCTGTAGCTCAGTGGTAGAGCACTTACCTAGTATGCGTGAGGTCCTGGGTTTAATCCCCTGTACCCACTAAAAAATTAAAAAATAGGGCTGGGGTTGTGGCTCTATGGTAGACCACTTGCTTAGCATGCATGAGGCACTGGGTTTGATCTTCAGCACCACATAAAACTAAAATAAAGGTATTGTGTTCAACCTACAACTAAAAAAAATTAAAATTAAAAAATAAAGAAAGGAATGGCCTCTAACATAATATCATATTTTTGTAAGGAGATACTCTTAACTACGGTGGTCATTTGAATTGCTCACAGATTGATTTAATGTATAGTACCCATGATATGTTAAATATATTTGACATGAAATATTCATCTACATGTATTTAATACTTACCATTTAATTGTATCCTTAAGATGTCAATGGTAGAATGGTTTCATGTTTCTGTTTATCTCTTATGTTCTTAAAACTTTCTGCTGGGAGCAATCGTTTATTAAATGTCTTTTTGTGTTACTTGCTATGTATGCAGAATGGTTCCATGAGCATGGAGGACAATCTTTAAAATTGTGTTGTTGATAAACATATAAAGGCATATAACTCTTTCAGAGAGCTTTCTCTACTTCTCTCCCTATCTCTCACATACATATGTGCACACACATACACTTTTTAGAAGCTGAACAAAAAGCAGGAACAGGATCCTCTTAACAACTGTCTTGGTGAAGCTCAATAATGATAATTGCTAGCTCCCCCTGAGGTCTACTTACATGCTAAACACTTTACTGCATTAAAATTTGAACTTCAGAATAACCCTATAAAGTAGGTACTAATATTATTCAGATTTTTCAGATAAACTAATGGGAGTGAAGTAGATTGAATAAGTTGCCCAGGCTCATCCCCCATAGGCTGGAGGACTGGTGAAGGTACTTAGGTACAGGCGGGAGGGCTGGTACAGGTCTTCAGGCCCGTGCTCTGATCCATTTGTGCTCTAGCACCTCCTTTCTCAAATCTCCTACTCTAAAGTGGGAAGATAGGAGACAACATAGGAAGGAAGGAAAGAAAATAGAAAGACTAGGGAATGGGCAAAGGTGGGCTGCTTACGGCAACAGAGGGTTCGGTGGGAAGGAAAATAAGGGCTCTGGATGGAGTTTCCTGAGTCTATAAGTGCACTTGGCTACAAAAAAAATGGTTGAGCAGGAAAGAAGGGAAAACAGAAGGGCTGATTTGGTGGAGGGCCATGGAAGGAATAAAATTAGACATTGTAGCTGCAGAATAGAATCACTGAAACTACACTGAATCTATAGAATCTCGGAGATGGAAGACAACTTGAATGCCATCTGCCTAATACATAAATTTACTCTGCATCTTGACGAGGTGGTGGTTCAGCCTCCTTGGATGTCCTTGGAAATGGAGAACTCATTAGATCCTCTCCACATATGGCATAATAGAAAATTCTTCTCTTTGTGGAACTCCAAATTTGCCTACCAGTGACTTCTACTCAGTAGCCAGGAACTGGCTTCATGGGATGATACACAAGTCTTTTACAGAATCATATTTACAGGGTAAATATGGAATTACCCACACATTTGACTATTCTTCCTCAGCAGTAATATTATTCCTAAATACTAAGTTTTCAAATGATTCCTAATCGCTGACTATCACTCAATGCATTTCTTAACTGACTACCTTCCTGCTAGGTATTAAAAATAGCTGATAACAGCCAATTTTGTTTACTCTATATCAGTAGCTTTGTAAATGTTGTTTTCCATATTGTCTTTTTTGTCTTACATTTGAGGAATCTGAAGCTCAGAGAGCATAAATAACTTGCTCAGGACCACCCAGGCTCTAAGCAAAGGGGTGGGATTTGCATCAGACAGCTTGGATATTGAGGTGGAATGGTGTCTTGATCTGTTTTGTGCTGCTATCACAATTTTTAGACTAATTTACAAAGAACAGAAAAAATATTTTTTTCCTTCTCAAGGTTTTGGAGGATGCAAAGTCTAAGATCAAGGCACCAGTATCAGGTGTGGGTCTTCTTAGTGGCAGAAGGTGGAAGAGCAAGAGAGCAAACCTGCTCCTGCAAGCTCTTGTATAGTGACATTAATTCATTCAGAAGGGTTCTGCCCTCATGACCTAGACCCCCCAAATATCTTACCACTCAACACTGTGGAATGGGATGAATGGATTTGGGGAAACAGATTCAGACCATAGTAAATACCTGACAATAAACTATTCATTCTACCTGGTATAAAAAAGAATGTTGCTGGATGTGATGGCACACACCTGTAATCCCAGTAGCTGGGAAGCCTGAGGCAGGAGGATCACAAGTTCAAAGCCATCTTCAGCAATTTAATGAGGCCCTAACCAACTTAGTGGGATACTGTCTCAAAATAAAAAGTAAAAAAGCTGGGGATGTGGACTCGGTGGAAGAGCGCTAGCCTTGCATGCATGAGACACTGCGTTCAATTCTCAGCATCACATAAAATAAATAAATAAAGATATTGTGTCCATCTCAACTTAAAAAAATTGAGAGAGAGAGAGAGAGAGAGAGAGAGAGAGAGAGAGAGAGAGAGAGAGACTGTGAGCTGGGATGTGGCTCAGTGGTTGAATGCCCCTGTTCAATCCCTGGTATATTAAAAAAAAAAAAAAAAGTGTTACAGAGAGTAGAGTCTACCCAGCACTGGTTTATATGAATGTGCAATTTGCACAGTCCCCCTGGAAAAAGGACTTGGTTTAGTGTCCTTCTATCAAAATCTTGAAATCTTAAAATTTTAAACAGGGAGCCCTGCTTTTCATTTTGTACTGCGTGATTGAATTGCTCTGGGTCTACTATGAAAAACGAAAGGAAGAAAACAACCAAGCAGGCAAATCAACCGCCTTTTTGGTGGCATGGTGCATGCAGTGTTTGTAGTCTTACAGGTTAATCTGTTTCTGAGTAATCTTTAGAATCTACTCTCCACTTGGCAGCTCCTGTTCTTACCATGGAGAAAAGTCCCAGGGGCAGCTGTACAAACTGGGGTGCGAGGGGTGGGGGTGGCTCCTTTTTTGTATCTTTAATGTCATGCATGGAGGCTGGACTGAGTTCTGGCAGGAATGCTTTTATATTTTTGGTTTTTGTCACTTTCTACTCCTTTGACACCATGTTTCCTGTCAAATGCAATTTACAGGCACATGATAGTGGTTGACAGGAACAGCGAGCCTCCAGGATTTCCCTGGGAGAAGCTTCCACCTGTTCTGTGAGTGCTTCCTCCTCTTAGCTAATGTGGAAGCTCTCTCATTCTTATTACTTCCCCAGCCTGCTGGAAATGCCAGGAATGCAGACTTCACACAAAGTAGGCGTAGGTGTGGTGTGGAACTACAGCTGGACCTTGCTTGTAGTAATTGTTCCAGGAAAGTCAGCTGGGACAGGTCATTGACGGTACTCCTTAGATGTCTGCTTCCAGTCATCTCAGTAACTCCAGCTTAACAAAAATGTGCCTTTCTCGGTAATTATGGTTCAGTCCCCAAGAACACATATCCACCTAACACTCTTCTTATTCTTTTTTTTTTTTTTTGTACTGGAAATTGAACCCAGGGCACTTAACCACTGAGCCACATCACCAGCCCTTTTTCATATTTTTATTTAGAAACAGTTGCTTACGGCCTTGCTAAGTTGCTGAGTCTGGCTTTGAACTCTCAATCTTCCTGACTCAGCCTTCCAAGCCACTGGGATTACAGGCATGTGCCACCACACCTGGCATCAACACCTTTCTTTATAACATCAGTTCCTTATACCCTGTTTTACTGCTTAATAAGCTTCATTTAGATTATGAATACCTTCCAAGTGGCTGAAAGGTATCATCTGGGAAAGAACAGTGGACGGAGTTTGGGAACCTGGATTTCTGTCCAGTTTAATCTTCCCAGTAGGCAATGGCCAACTCCTGCACTTAGTATCCAGCTTAGAAATTTTTTTATGAGAGGCATTGTATTTTGGGAATGGACAGATGTTGAGCTTGGGTTCCCTTCCTCTTGGCTCAAAATGAATAGGCTTTCAATCGATCAGGAGATATTTACCAAGGTCTTTTCATTTACTGCACTGTGAGCACTGTGTCAGAGTGATATGCAGCCTTTCCTGGCACACTAGAGGCTCATTATGAGAAAATTGCATAAAGGGCTGGTTTTTCTGACTTCTATTTAAGGCCATGGAGTCTTGGCTTTGATCATCAAGCAAGATCTACCTGGATCAGGTGGTTGTATATGACATCCTTAGATGGGGATACAGATTCAGCTGCTATAATAAGGTATTAGGCAGCTTTGTGTTTATAACAAATACCTGAGATAACCAACTTGTAACTTATTTTGGCTCACATTGGGTGGTTCCAGTCATTATCAATTGGCCTCACCATTTTTGGGCCAGTGGAAAGGTAGTGCCTCATAGCAGAGAGCTTATGGTGGAGCTGTCGTTCACCTCATGGCCAAGAAGTAAAAGAGAGAAAGAAAAAAAGAGCTTGGGGTCTCACTCCCCACTTCAAGCGTACCCCTCCAATGACCTGAAGAACTCCTACTGTTTCCCACCTCTAAAAGTTTCCACCACCCACAAAAGCACCCAGCTGGGGGCTAAGCCTTTAACAGATGGGCCATTGGAGGACACGTCAGATCCAGACTAGAGCATCTAACCTGCAATTTCTGCAAAGTCTTTTTGGGATTCTGTGGCTGTAGTAAAAGGAAGGGGCCCCTTTTCGGGGAAGACCTACTTTCTACTTTGAGTCAGAAAGGAAAAATGACCAGAAACAAGTTCTATGGTTCCATGTTCCATGCAACTACTCAAGACAGCTGTCTCAGCACAACTGGGGCAGCGCTCTCTGATCCCTCTATGGCCAAAGGCTGGTAGGTGAGTGACCATGGGTATTGTTTGGTTGGAGGCTCTAGAAGTGGGTGTGGTGGTAAAGTTTTCTCATCCTAATTGTACTCTGCAGAATGGAGGGGCAGGCATTTTCTTGTTGAGGACCAGTTTATGCTAAGCCTCCAAGATTGTTTGTGTTTGGCCTCCAAAACTCAGTGTGAGCCTTCCTACTTCTTCGCTTTCTTCTCTCCAGAATGCTGTCCCCTCTTCTGTCTTCTTATTCAAATCCTCTTTATCCTTTGTAGATTCAAATACCTCTGACTGGAGAAGATTGCCTCCCAAATACCAGCCTCTGAATATGCATGCCACGTGTTGGTTCTCCCTGGTATTTCTTTTATAGGTCAAATCACACTATTACTTATCTCTATTGTTAAACATTCAGCTTCACAAATTTTTTCTTTTTTTTCCCCTTGGATTGTAAACTCCTTTCCCCCCTGATACATTTATCAGTCTTTTCCTGGGGCCTGTTCTGCACTGGATACTGTCCCAGGCACAGGGCACACAAAGACAAATACATCCCCTCTCTACCACCTCCTGAGGGAAACTGAGGGAAGGCCGCTATGGGCAACAAGAACAGAACATACTATGGCTTTTCTAGTAGATGTATATGCAAAATGCTTTCAAAGACCAGAGTCAAGCCAGCTGCCTGGGGATGTGGTAGAATTCTGTGAAGGAGCTAGCCTATTCATTGGTCTAGAAGATTGTAGAGAAGGGTGGGAACAGTTGCTGGCTGAGGGGGCATGAGTGTAAACATTCAATAGCCTGAGGGAAGTGAGAATCGGAGGTCTAGGTGTTGGGGTGAGAGAAGGAGAGATGGAAGAGGAGAGTGAATAGGAGACAAATCTGAAAAGGTGAATTGGGCACAACACGGAAGTACTTATAGGTTCTGCTAAAGCTTTAGATTATCCTGTAGGTAACAGGGAGCCTCGAAAGTTTGAGGGGGAGTGGCATAGTCAGATGTGGGTTTTAGAATGATGATGTTTGGACTTGGGGTAAAATATAGATTGATTGGGGTTGAGGAATTAGTCTAGACAGATGGATCAGTTAGACACAAATTCCTGACCGACAATGACGTTGGCAAAGATAGAGAGGAGGAGGGGATCTGAATGATTAGCCTTGGATAGGAACGAAGGAAGCAGCACATTAGAGAGATCCTGAAGGTGACTAATTAGATGCAGAGGAAGTGGCAGCTGCCAGAAGTCTTTGTTCCTCTGCAGAAGATCATGTCTTTGATAAACATTCAATAAACATCAGCAGGATTTAAACCTTATATACAAAAGTGTATATTTTGGAACATTTAATTTTTGATGTTAACTCCTAAGAGTTAAGCACCACATGGATGGGGGCTGGGGTTATATAGCTCAGTGGTCGAGCACTTGCCTAGCACATGTGAAGCACTGGGTTTGATCCTCAGCACCACATTAAAAAAAAAATTAAATAGAATAAAGGTATTGTGTCCATCTACAACTAATAAATAAATAAATTTAAAAAGAACCACATGGATATTCTTTTTTTTTTTTTCCTTTTAGGTCGGTTATTCAGATTTTGTGTTAGAGTTTGTTGTGTGAGTACAAGAATCTGCAGTGCTGATTATCATCCCAGTTGGTGGTCAGAGTATTTTCTTATTAATACTTGGGACATTTTGGGGAGTGCACAGATTATGTTCTGGAAGCACACAATCAGAATTTATACCTGCCATTTTTGAAAGAGGAACTTGGGGTGCAAAATGATGCTTTTTTCCTTTAGGTTTTGTGGGTTTAAAAAAATCAGCAAAGAGTAGCTTTCTAATTTCTTCTGGTCATTCTGCAAACAAAGGCACTGTGATATTTTACTAAATTCAACCTGTGTTATCTTTGTTGCTTTCTGCTGTCAGCCCAGCAATCCAAACAAGGATTGATGTGGGGGGCAATAAAGGAAAGGAAAATGCTTCTTGGTATAATCTCTGAAAAATATTTTGCCCTTTGGGTAGTATATGCCACCCAAATGGCAGCACAAGGGGTTTAGGGGAACATCTTTTCCTTTTTGCCTGGTGTTGCCCATAACTGCATAATCGTTTTTTTTAGTTAATTGGTTCAGATGCTACATTGTTTCCAAAGGAGACCAATCTTTCTTCTCTCCTCCCTCCCTCTGCCTTTTTCCTCCCCCTATTTGTTCCTCTCTTTCACTTTAATGCTTAAATGCTTAATGGCCTATCTGCAGATCTTCTCAGTTCCCAGATACTGAAAATAAATTATCTTTATGTTATGGCTGCTATTAATATATTCCTGTTTGTCTTGGCCTCTGTGTTCTGGGTAGCCGTCTGCCTAGGGCATTGCATCAGAAGAATTGTATAACCTCTCCTAGCACTGCAGCAAACTTCAATCTGTAAATGCCTGTGGAATGAGAAGAGAGCAGGGTTGAACTGACTATAGACATCGAAAACACACATTCCCTCCCCTGGACGTCTCTGTCAGTGCATCTTTCTAGAACATCCCTTCCCTGGAGGTCTCTGTCAGTGGATCTTTCTCGAACAAACCCAAGAAACTCATACTTTCTCTGACACTTCTCGTCCAGTTATTTGTTGACTCAGTTTTTAATTATGGGGACTGGGTGAGATATCAGTATCACATTTTATGAAGAATGAAATGGTATTACCTTGATGGATGTAAACCTCGAAGAAATGATCTGGCTTAATAATTTCTAGAGTTTTTTAGAGAAAACACACATTCAGAATCGAACAGCTTCCCCAGAGGGGTCCATTGGGTTGGTGACATTTAGCAGTTTGTTAAGAGGGATCCGAGCCCCTGGGGAGTTTCAGGTTTTGACCAGGCTTCTATGTCCTCAGAGGGATCCCCTTGCATGTCTTACCTGCAGCCTTTACTTCCTTGGCACAAAGTCATCAGTCTGAACAAATGTCTCTGGGCAAAGTGATTAGAATAGTGTAAGTTTTCCCACAGCGTTTAAGAACACCTCAGGATGCAGTATTTGAATTTAAGGTTTTTGGGTTTTATTTGTAAAAGAACCCTCAGGGTATCTAGTCAAGTGCTTTTCAAACTGTGTTCCCCAGAGACAGAGGTTGCAGGATAGCATCTCAGAAACTGCTCTAAATAGGAGGGAGGTCCTGGATCTTTCCTCCTCCACTTTGAGCCAGAAAAACTCCACATTTGATCTGTTTTAGAAAAGGGATTTCTAAGTAAGATTGAGTTCAAAGAATGAATTCTGCTGCTTAAGTAACTGGAAAACTATAATCCAACTTCTCATTTAATAGATGATACTGAGGGTCAAAAATGTTCTACAATACACAATACTTGTCACCAAGATGGACCTGGAGCATTGGTCTTCTGTCTCCCGTCCAGTACTCTTAACATATCCCATGAACTACTGGATTTCTTGATTTAGCTAGGACCAATAGGGGCCTATCTGCATCAATCTCAGAACTAAAATAAAATGGGTCCTGTCTTTGGAGAGGCTGTGGAGCACAAGGTTGAGCATGTGGGCTCTGAACTTGGACTTTCTGTGCCTATCACTATGACTTTTTCTTTCCTTCTTCTCTTTTTCTTTTTTTTTTTTTTCTTCTTCTTCTCCTTCTCCTTCTCCTTCTTCTTCTTCTTCTTTTTCTTCTTGCAAGAGGGATTGAATCCAGGGTGCTTAACCACTGAGCCATATACCCAGTCCTTTTTATTTTTTATTTTGAGACAGGGTCTCACTAAATTAATGAGGCTGGCTTTGAACTTGCAATTCTCCTGCCTCAGCCTCCTGAGCCTTGGGGATTACAGCCATGCGCCACTGCACCAGCATTAGCTGTTGGACTTTGCATAAGTTACTGAAACTTTCAATATCTTTTTTTTTTGTCTGCAAATGACTGTTATAATAAAATAAGTCAATGCACATATAGTGCTGAGAGCAGTGTGTTGCAAGTAGTAAATATTAGCTTTTATTTAAAAGTTTGTATCAAGAGACTTTTGGGATCCTGGGCTTTCTGTAACTTTTCCTTAGATGCATTATAGACTGTTGATCTTTCCACATTTTGTCTTTGGTGCTGTGAATGACCGGGTCCCTCTTGTCTGTTAAAACTTTTATCACCAGGATGGGAGAAATAATAGGATCACAGAGTTTAAACTGGAAGTTTGCTCTATGTTACACATAACTGACAAGAACTGAAGCCCCCTGGTTGGAAATGACCTGCTCAGTCTTATGGAGCTTTCCAGATGGAAGGCAGGGAAGAACAAACAAAGCAACCCTGAGGAGCCTCATTCTACCAAAAACCATTTCTCATTCATTGGTCCAATATGTTTATGTTGCATTAAAGGTTTTTTTGAAGTAAATTTCACTTAATATAAAACTAACTAGTTTACAGTACAAAACTCAAAGGCACCTTCATAATGTTGGCCAACTATCACTATTTTCAAAACTTTTTAATCAACCCTAAAGTAAACCTATACCCATTGTGAGCTCGCTCTGCAGTCCCCTCCAGCCTCTGTCAACCATTGCTCTGCTCTCTCTGTGGATTTACCTATTCTGAATTTTTCGTAATAAATGGAATCATACAATATGTGAACTTTTGTGTCTGGCTTCTTTCACTTAGCTTAGTGTTTTCAAGGTTCATCCACATTGTGGCATGCATCAATGCTTCATTCTTTTTTATGACTTTTATGTTGCATTTTGGTTAAAGAATTTCATTCTCATCTTTTGTCTCCCACCACCTCCTAAGATGAGGCTGACTTTAATACAGTTACATTGTTTCTTTCTCTCCTTCCACACCAAATTTCAGTCATTGATGAGGAAATAATACTATGACTCCTCCATTGCTTTTTACCTTTTCTTTTTTCTTTTTTCCCCAAGTACTGGAAGTCAAACCCAGAGCCTTGCATATGCTAAGCAAGTGCTCTACAACTGAAGTAATCTCCATTCTGTTTTTTTTTTTAACAGAGATGCTTAACCACTGAGTCACACTCCCAGCGACCCCCTCTTTTTTAGTTATAGATGGACACAACACCTTTATTTTATTTATTTATTTTTATGTGGTGCTGAGGATCAAACCCAGTGTCTCACACATGCTAGGCAAGCGCTCTGCCACTGAGCCACAACCTCATAAAAAGTACCCATTTTTTTATTCTTTATTTTGAGGCAGGTTCTCACTAAGTTGCTTAGGGCCTCACTAAGTTTCTGAGGCTGACCTTGAACTTATGATCCTCCTGCTTCAGACTCCTGTGTAACTGGGATTACAGACATGTGCCATCATGATCAGCTTTGGAACTCCATTTCTTTTATTTTCTTTTTTCTTAAAGAGAGAGAGAGAGAGAGAGAGAGAGAGAGAGAGAGAGAGAGAATTTTAATATTTATTTTTTAGTTTTTGGTGGACCCAACATCTTTATTTGTATGTGGTGCTGAGGATCGAACCCGGGCCACACGCATGCTAGGCTAGCGCGCTACCACTTGAGCCACATCCCCAGCCCGGAACTCCATTTCTTATGGCAAACCTGTCCCTTGTCTTTCAGGAAAGCCACCTCTATTCTTGTGTAGTCTACTTCATTAGGCCCCACTGTCTGTTATTTAGACAAATGCTTGTGCCCAGGCATTTGTGACTACAGTGTAAAGAGGAGGCTGGATGACTGAATTTTGTGCAGAACCCATGTGGTAGCAGAGTGGCTCTCCAGCAGTTGATGCCACCTCTAGCAGTAGTCGACATGTACAGCCTGAAAAGGGAGTCCTGAGGATACATGGGCCCATTGGGTCCAATACAATGTCACAATGCATATCACCAGAGCAATATGTCACAGTGTCACTTTGAGATGTTGAGGAATTCCATTTGTTAATGGGGTGAATCCTTGTCTGTAAAGATGAACATCTGAACTGCTGAGAAGATATTAAAAAAGAAGAAGAAGAAGGAGGTCTGGGGTTGTGGCTCAGTGGAGAGCGCTCGCCTCACACGTGCAAGACCGTGGGTTCGATCCTCAGCACCATATATAAAAATAAACAAGTGAAATAAAGGTGTTGTGTCAAACTACAACTAAAAAATAAATATTAAAAAAAAAGAAAAAGAAAAAACACTGCACAAATCAGGTCTAATAATTCCTCTTTTAAGCATGGATCTAATACTGAGAAATCCCTGGCATCCTTCCTTAGAATCAATTACAGTCAATTTTTTCACATTTTACATCATTTAGAGGAATATTGTCAAGATAAAATCTTGCCTGACATGGATTTTTTTTGTTTTAATTTCCTTACTCTCATAAATGCAAAACTTAATAGATTATTTTTCCCCAAACACACTTGGCAAGCCAAATTGATGAGCTGTCTCTATTTGGGCTCTAGTGATCTTGATCCCTCACTGGGAAGTTGAGCTGCTTGGATCCCTTCCATGGTTCCCAAATGTGCCCTCAAGGCTGCACTTTGTCTAAATGCAGGGGACCATGTCCTGGTGCCTTGAGTGCTTGTGAAATGATGTCTGTCTTGCTAATGAGACTATTTGTGCTCATCTTTCTAAAGCATGGGTACACAGCAGGGCAGAATCACCTGGGAGGGGTCAGGGCTTATAGCAAGAGATCTGACAGGCAGCCAAGGCCAGGCAGGCATAAGACCCATTCTAGGGGTCTGAAGAATTAGGTGGTACCAGACATTTGACCTCAGGGAACTTAATAAAAAGGATGAAATGGGTACCAGAAGTGAGGAAGGTGAAAACTGGAGAGCCAGACAGGTTGGGGACATTGCCCATGAGTATAGGTTATGAGTCAGAAGTGAACTTTGTTGCTGACTTCTTGGACCTTCTCTTTTGTTCGGGTGTTAAACAAGAATCCACAGATGTGCATTTGTGCTTAAAGGCAAGCCAGGTCTCTACAGGTATAATTTGTCTCTGATTAAGGATGGGCCATCACCTAGACCTTCTCAGAGGTCACCTGATGTGAATTACTAGCAAGAGATTTTGTTCTTTTATAACAAAGGGGTGCAGAGACCTGCTGCTCAGTTGCCCATGGTCATTCCTGGTCCTTTGCTGCCAGGCAGACCCTCTCCTCCTCCTCACATTTGCAGCATCTAGTTGTGCTCTAAAAAACCATTCTGGAGTTAGTCCTTCTCAGCATTATGGTCTCAGTATGAGGAAACCAAGATTCATGCCACATAGGCCTTGTCCATGCCTCCCTTCTCTGAGCCCTTTGTAAGATGTGAGTGTACAACAGCTAATTGGTGGGTCTGATTCCTCCACAGGAAGGTAGGCAGCATGATCCAGGCACCTGAGCTTGACCTCAGGGAATGGAACCCTTATAGGCACCCACTTCCTAAACACAATTCTTTTCCTGTCTCCTCTCCTTCCTTCCTTGCCCCATGTCTTTGGTTTGAACAAAAGAGGATTAAAGAATGTGTTTCATTTTCATTTTCACCCTTATTTCATTTGGAAGTAAAGCTTTAAAATCATTGAACTCTGGGCTGGAGATGTGGCTCAGCGGTAGCGCGCTCGCCTGGCATGCGTGCGGCCCGGGTTCGATCCTCAGCACCACATACCAACAAAGATGTTGTGTCCGCCGAGAACTAAAAAATAAATATTAAAAATTAAAAAATAAAAAAATAAAAAAAATAAATAAAATCATTGAACTCTGTTCCCCATCTCTCTTCGTCTCTTGCCTCCCGTGACCCTAGAGCAAAGTTTCTGAATGCAAAATAGAATTGCTGGGGAGATTTTAAAATCCTGATGACTAGGCTATACCCCAAATCCAATTAATCATTAGATTTTTTTAATATAATAAGGAATGCTTTGGTGCCATTTTGAATATAGATGGGTCAGTGGCTTTCTTGGGGGGGGGGCGCCTTTTTGTTTTCTAAGTTTCCTTGTAGAATCCTTCAAATTCTGTACAATCCTTCCTGAGATGCCCTGAGAATAATGGCCTCCCAAACAAAAGCAGATTGGCATGGAGAGAGGGTAGCAGTAAGCAGTTTCTATTTAGTCTTACCATTAATATGTAATAGTCATGTTTGTTATTTCTCCATCCTAGGATAGATAGGTTGCTCTCACATTGGCCTTAGTATCATGAGTGATCTCTAAAATGAATGCCAGTCACAGTATCCCAGCATTTTAGGTGTACCCTCAGTACATTTAGTACATTGGCTTGGAGCCTCATGCCCCTGTTTGTGGGTGGTACATATTGAGAATGGCCTCTGCTGCTCTTGAAAAATAGATTTTAAAAAAGAGAGACATTCTTATTTTTTCTTTCTTTCTAACTGAACCTACCAAAAGCATCTTTAGCTGAAGTCAAAGTGAAGACAGTTGATGCTTCAGAATAACTGACAAGCATAAGAATCTGCTGGAAACGGGAATGTTATTAGGTGGCTCTGTTTGAAGAGGTTCAGATGTGAATTAGACCAATCCATTACACTTGCTTAGTGTTTGTTGGGGCTGCAATATTTTTATGCAGAACCCATGAATGGAGACACAGTTCAGTGGTGTTTATTAGTGACCTTGTCTTGTCCTCTGAATTATGGACAGGAGGCTCAGAACATTGGGGGCTGGAGTGAACAACTGTGCAGTGCTTTCTTCGTATTCCACATCTCTGAGATGCTGCTGCCATCTCGGGCTTGGATTTTGAAGTAGAGGATGTGAATGTGGCTTTTCAAATCTGAAATATTTATAGAACTAGGTCTGATTGAACCATCGCTGTAAAGCCCTTGTTCTGGAAATAATAACACAAGTCAGGAGGGGGGGGTGTGTGGAGAGAGAGAGAGAGAGAGAGAGAGAGAGAGAGTCCTGTCCTAAAAAATATCCCCACCCAGTGGTTTTCTTGGTTTGGGGGTACCTTCTTTGTGAAGAATCAAGGATTTGATCAGATTGTCAATCTGATCAAACTGGTTTCAAACTGCAGATGGGGACAATGGAGGAGAATGCCAAGCGAACCCTAGGGCTTAAACGAGGTGCATTGGCTTGCCATGGTTACTCTGTTAAACCATCCTTGGGAGTTCTGATGACCTGGTATGGTTGGGCTTCCTGATCCTTGACTCACAGAGAACTCTGAGGACTGTGTGGGCAGAACCTCCCATAATGAGTGGAGCTCAGTCTGTGTCCAGCTGGGTCCTCTTCCTATTCCTGGCATAGGAGTTTGCATGATGCTACTCTTGATGTCTTCAGCCCCCTTCCTATGCATAGCTGCTGCCTGGGCTGTAACCTGTCCTGGAATGCTGAGCAGGAGGTCAGCATCTGACACTCTTAGACCCAGAATATTGATCCCTTTTCCCCTTCACACCCAAGCTACTTTATAATACTTTCAAAACAGGAAAGCCCAACTATAACTCTTTCTTGGAAATTGAGCTTCACGGTCCTTCCTCCATGCTAAAAATCTCCCAGGGTCTCACATTGTCCTGTGGGTGCAGGACATTATCTTTAAGGCTTTAACTATGACTCATGCTATAATCCAAAGGACAGAGTTTTTCTGGTCATCTCATGCTAAAACAGACAAGAAAAACAACCAGAACAAAATTCCAGCTCCCCCTCATTTTGAATCACCCTCTTCCAGGTCAAACTTCCAGCAATGGTCCCAGGAGAGAAATGAGAGCAACATGGTCTAAATGCCCTGTGACCTCAAGAGAAGCAGCTGCAATAAAACTAAAGTCACCATAGGCACCATTAATACAAGCATAAGAGTCCAAAGCACGAGTGGTGATAAAATGTTTACATCACCCTGGTCACACAACCCAAGAAGCCATGCTTGACTCTGGTGGCATATTTTGAGAAAAAACACTGATAAAGAATGAGAGATGAGGATGGTAGAGGATGTGAAATTATCTCATGTTTTGGCCCAAAGAAGAAACAATTCATGGTGAGGGGAGGAAGATATATTAACTGTATTAAAACACTAATTAATAACAGCAATCACATTTTGAGTATCTACGATGCCTTAGACCTTTGGAACATATTTACTCATGTTAGTGGGATCATACCAGTCCCACTGGGTATTTTTGTTCCCATTGTATAGATGATAATGCCGAGACTTGGAGTTTCTCCATAATTTGCCCAAATTCACACACCTGGTAAGTGGCAAATTAAAATTCATGGCCAAATCCTTTGAGATCCAAAGGCCATTTCTTCTGTCTCCCCAGTGAGTGGAAGAGAGAGTGCGCTTTCTGTGAGTGATGCCCCAGAGCTGAATCAGAACTTCAGGGAATACTGCAGAGGAACAGACCCTCAGATCAGTCTAAGGAAGAGCTTTCTCATGGAGTCGTCAGGAGATGGAATGAGGACCCCACTGGAGCTGAGCTTCCCATCCCTCCAGGATCTTCAGGCAGGGGCTGAGAGACTAAAAGGGAGGGTGAACCAGGGTTATTTTGATCTTATAAGAGAGGGTTACTAGATCACCCCTAGTGATCCACCCTTTTTAAGATTACTCTGGAGTAAAACCTCCAAACATAAAAGTTCAAAGAAAAGGTCAATGTAAAATGCTGGGCCACTCACTCATTCATTCAACAAATATTTTCTTAGTGTCTTCTGTGTGTCAGGTTCTAGAGATACAGTGTCCCTGGTCCACAAGGAATCTATGGCTTGGAAGGGCAGAGAGATGTACAAACAGGTAATTTTATTCTGTTGTAAATATAATTAGGAAAGTACTGGATGCTATGGATACCTAATGCAACTTTGTGGGAAAGGGGAGGAAGATTTGGGAATTAACGAGGTTCGGGATGAAGTTAAAGCAGTTAAGCAATTAAAAGCACTAAAGGCATAACAAGGCTCAGATCAGAAATTTTAAGTGACAGGGGTGTCCACTTCAGGAGTGAGCGCCCCCTGCTGGTGCACCAGGACCTGACCACCCTGGAGGGCAAGGCCTTACCATTGATACAGGAGCCTCAAACAAACAAAACCAAACAACAACAAATGCAGGTGGCTATTCTAAGTCAATGTCTCTTATTGCTCCAAAACGTCCAGTGTGAATGTCCTGAAAGGGGCCAGCTTCCCTGAAGTTTTTCACTTGGCCAAAGTCATTCCGTAATTTTTTTTTTTTTTAAATGGGAAAACTTTGTTGCTCTTATTGGGTGTTTTGCTTTGTCACTGGAAACCTAGTAGGGTGTTTGTAGCTCTGTGTTCCTTGGAGTCCCTTGGTTCTGCCTACATCAGCTGCAGTCCATTGTCACATGTTAGAGCATGGGTAGGGTGGTGTTGCAAGGGGCCCATGAGGTGGTGGGGGCCTGGGAAACAGACCTCTCCATTTCTCCCAACTCTGTTTCTTCCCCCTGAAGATGTCTGCCACACAGGCACCTTCCCACCTTATCCAAACAGAGCCCTGTGGCTTCCCACCCTCTCCATAACAGACTCATCAGAATCCCAGTAGAGCACACAAACCAGATTCAATTTGTATCCCCATAACACATGCACCTACATCCAGGTATGAGAGTAGAACCCCAAAACACGACAGGTGAGGGAATCATCTCATTATTTTCCTACCTCCAAGGCAGGACTGTACTTAAACCATCTCAGACAGATGGTTAACTGTCCTATTTTAAAAGATCTCTAGGGAGGACGATTTCACAATTCCCCGTGGCTGTCTGTTCTAGTATTTAATCATCTTCATTACCAGTGAGTTCTTCTTCATGCCGAATCTAAATCTCTTTGGTTGTGATTTAAGTATTTTTTCCTTGAGGGTAGACACCATGGATCTTGTGCTTCCGGGGAGGGGAGGATTCTGGTCCTAATTTTGCTGCCTTGGGAATCATTTATTTTAACACCCTTTGGAGTTTGTTTCCTTTATTGCTAAACAGGGGAATGGAGTTAGGGATGGTTCTCAAGGACTCTTCTAGCTCCAATATCTATGACTTTTCAAAGTAAAAGTGCTGCCTAGCTATGCTGTGCTATTCAATGTTTCATGGAAATAATAATGCCTGGTTGCATGAAAAGCTTGTAGCCAAAATTTGAAATGATATCACATAAACCTTGTCCAGAAAACCAGGTTTCTCTTAGTGACATGGAATGGGACTAGGAAGGAATGAACAGCTAGAAACTGGGGGAGGAACCCACTCTCAGTTGAACCTTACGGAAATCACTGTAAGGAGGCCCTCTGGTCACTTATTGAACAGAAAAGGGATACCATATTTTGAGAGTGCTTTTCTAGCCTCTAACTCCAGAGAGTTCAGAAAAGGAAGACCTAGAGGAGGGTGCTTTTGTAGTAGGTTATATTTTCATCCTCTCTTCTTTCCTATCTTTAAAAAGCAACTGCCTAGGACAGGGGATACCTTAAACCATTATCAGGTATCCCTATGGCAATCAATGAACTCTTTACCAGGAAGAAGAAAGCAGGCCACAGAGGAGGTCATTGGTGGACACACAGGAGGGTAGCACAGCAGAATTCAGGGTGCCCCTGCAAGACAGGTTTGTCAAGGACCAATACACCAAGGGTCCACACAAAGAAACAAGAAGATGCAGAAGTTAATTTATCTTTCCCCTATCTTTTTCCCCAAAATGTTCTCATTTGCTACCTTTGGTATGTGTGTCCTGAGGAACCATTCTTATTCCAGGCAGCATTTGGTTACCTCACTTTATGGGAGAGTTGCCTAGTTCATCCTAGGCAAAGTTCCACCAGCCAAAGCTCCCCAAGCCTCCGTCCTCATCTGTACATAGGAATAAATACAGCTTCTGCCAATGACTGGATCACATCATGAGACAGATGAATCCGCCAGTCATCTGTATACTCTTACCTCCTGAAGCTCTTTAAAAGTGGAGAGAAAAAAAGACTTCATTGTTGGTCAGGCTTGTGAGGAATTTTAATCTTCTGCACATGGCAATGTGAAGTGGTAGAATTTCTCTTGCCTTTAGTAGTGGTATCTTCAAGCAGGGCACAGGGCTCCCTGTCTGCCGACAACAATTCTTGTATTGTTCTTTCAGAGTGAGCTGGGAGTTAAACGGTAACTAGGATTAAACTCAGTCTTGAAATTGTTTGTTAAATGGCATTGAGAACACCAAAAATGACCTTGGGTGTTTGGAGGGAAGATGGGGGGATGGGATGGTCCCAACCCAGACATGATTTTCCTGGGAAGAGACAGTGCTCTCTACTTTGTAAAGATGAGTCGATGCACTGCTGAATGGGTTCTCATCATTGTACCAGCCAGGGAAGGATTTACTTTGACTCAGGATTCTCATTCTGTCTCCACTGGATGAATAGTAAAAATTTTGAAGGTACTTGAGACTCCTATGTAGCCCTCCATTTTTCAAAATATGGTTTGGGGAGCAGCATCCATCTCACTTGAGAGTTGGTAAGAAGTGAGAGATCTCAGCATCCAGATCTGCTGAATCTGATTCTGTGTTTTAAGGCTGGGAATGCAGCTTGGTATTAGAGCACTTGTCTAGCTTACATGAGGCCCTAAATTCCATCCCCAGCATCAAAAATAAAACAAAACAAACAAACAAAACACCCCCCCCAAATCTGTAGTTTAACACTCCTCAGTGGATTCCTATATACATTAAAATCTGAGGCTGTCTGGGTTAATCCACTGGCAAATAGGACTCTTTGAATCTGTGTGCATGGTCCTAGGCAAAATTGTGAATGTTCTCTTTGAGGCTCTGACTCTAACTTCTGATATTCTTTTCTTACGTTAGTGTTCTTTTCCCTCCATTCCCATTCCCTCTCCCTACAAAATAAAAATTAAAAAAGACAAATAGGAACTAAGGCTGTGTTCTCAGTATGGCCCAGGCTCCCTACATAGTGGGGAGAAGAGTCATGATGAGACCATTCATACTGACTTGTTAGTGACTTAGAAAGCCAAAGGGTTCTTTCTCATGGGGATATTACACTCTAAAATAGGATACTTAATGAATCACTGTTTAACTTAAAGATTCAGTTTCCATTCATGGAATTTGAGTCACTGTGGCACTCTGTGGAGATTGTAGATATCTGAGGGATTGGAAGACCTTTTTACTATGCGTATGACAATGTACGAGTGACCTCTTAAATCCAACTACATAACAGTCTGCCCCTTACTGAAAGGGTGACCCCCCAAACTTTTTAGTTTAGAAAGTCCTCCTTATTGTTCATGGACACTAAATTCTTACAGCTGCTTCTCAGATACTTCTTTCTTATCTTTATTATTTTGATATGCTTGGCCACTTAAGATACAAAGTCCCATTTTCAAAATAAGCAATGTATTTTAGGAGAGTTTTTGATAAGCCTAAGCAACATAAAAGAAGAGAATTGTGGAGATATGATTCAAGAATTATTTCTGGAGATAGCTGGACCCAGATTTAACAGTGTGCTAGGATTTGCTGGGCAGCTTTGACACATGATGAGTGTTAATATAGAGTCAAGTGTCCATTTTATTGCCAGGTATTATAGGAACAGAACCAGCTTGCATGGTATTTCTCCTTTTTCTTGATTGATCTGATTTTTTTTTCTCATCTAAGTCATTTCCTAAAGATCCAATCCACCATCACAGCAATACCCTCATATTCCCAGGTCAGGTGTTTTCAAAGGGAAGATCCCTTGACATGAATTTTGTCAGTAGGAGCTTGTAAAAGACAGATGAAAGGAGAATGAAATGGATAAATCCAGGTGTTACAGATGGGACATTGGCAAATGCAAGGATTGCAAGTGTTATATAAATAAACACACCTTTTATAGGTGGGAAATTGCAAAAGACAGATGCTGTGAAAGATGGGTCTATGGGACCAATAGTCAGCCCCTTGCACATAACATGGGCCTCTTAATGGAAAAATATAAACGAAAACTTTCATGCAGAGTCTAAGCCCCCTAGTAGAGGATCTGTTTGGTTAAGTAACTCACTAAACAATGATGAGAGGACAAGTGAGTTAACCTCCCTTTGAACTATTCTCCTTGGGGAACCTACCAGGGAGATTTTCCAGGAACAGTAGCTACCAGCTCAAGCCCAGCCTTTCATGTAGATACTTTTGTGAAATGATTGAGGGAAGTAGGGCAGGTCTCTTGATACCAAAATTTCTCCTCTACCAATATTCTTGCAATCACACCATTAGCAATATATTCCTTTGAATTAACTCCCAACTATCTCCAAAGATTAATAGGCATCCATGTTATTAAGCGCTTCTTACGAGCCAAACACTATTCTTGGTAAAGAAAATTCAAAGGTATAAGTAGAACATGGTTCTTGACTTTGAGATGCTCAAAGTCTAGTTGGGGATACAGGATAAACACATTACTGTAACAATATAACTTGTGCTTTGATTAAAGTAACTCTAAGTCTTTTTGAGAGCCAGAGGAAGAGGATTCAGATCCATGACTAGATCCTAAAGAATGAGTAGGAGCCTGCTGGACAGATGCAAAAAGACAATAGATGGCAATTTGGGTGTGGGCAGGAGGGACAATTTTGGACCATGAGGCCCCATGGGTAGGGGGCAAGCATCTCTGTGCTTGGGCTAGGGATTATAGCTCTTGGGTTCCCATGAAATATCATGTAGGATTGGATGTGCAGAGTGTTCTGAAGATGGGAGCAGGGTTTATGAAGAGGGAAGCCAGAGAATGGCAAAGACCAGTTTGTCTACTTGGACACTGTAGAAAGCATGCAGTACCAGGTTTTTCTTTCAAGTTGTCACCTCTTTATTCAGCTTGCTTGGTCATCTAGATGGTTTCCCACATCTTGTTTGCTCACTTAATGACTTTGGCAGTAAAAAGAGTTAACCAGCAGATTTTGAGGTTGGATAGCAAATCTGGGTTTTTGTTCCTTTTTGTTTTTAACATTCATGATTTGGGCATTCAAAGAACTATTGAAGATTGCTTAAGTGAGGTCTTTGTGTGTGTGTGTGTGTGTGTGTGTGTGTGTGTGTGATGGATAATATTTTTAGCCCCATGCTTGTCAAACTTCTGTACCATTGATCAGTTCCAGGAGATGAAACTTGTTGCTTGGCTCTCTGCATAACATCTGTCTTGGAGGGCCTTAGCTAAATGCATAGATATAAAAGCAAATAGTAGTTAACTAACTGATACCACTATAGGATTTGTTTTCAGAGTTTTAAAAGAAAAATTTGACCATGAAAATGGTTACTTGGATAAAACTGTTGAAATTCTATTTGACTTTTATGATAAATTTGGCAGAATTTGGTTATCAAAGTCTAAGTGGTAGACTGGGCAATGTGGAGGTGTTGAATACCTTTGACTTCCACTTCCTTTTAAAAATTTTTTATTTTTAGGTTCCAGGGATTGAACCCAGGGGTGCTTTATCAATGAGTCATATCCCCAGCCCTTTTTTTTATATTTTATTTAGAGACAGGGTCTTGCTGAGTTGCTTAGGGCCTCACTAAGATGCTGAGGCTGACTTTGAACTCGAGATCCTCCTGCTTCAGCCTCCGGAGCTGTTGGAATTGTATGCATGTGCCACCATGCTTGGTCTTCCACTTCTTTTTTCTTTTTTTTTTTTTTTTGAGAGAGAGAGAGAGAGAGAATTTTTTTTTAATATTTATTTTTTAGTTTTCGGTGGACACAACATCTTTGTTTTGTATGTGTTGCTGAGGATCGAACCCAGGCCGCATGCATGCCAGGCAAGCACCTACCCCTTGAGCCACATCCCCAGCCCCTCTTTTTTTTTAATATTTATTTTTTAGTTGTAGGTGAACACAATGACTTTATTTTTTACTTTATGTGGTGTTGAGGATCAAATCCAGTGCCTCATGCATGCTAGGTGAGTGCTCTACCTCTGAGCCACAACCCCAGCCCCTCCAATTCTTAAGAATTGGTTTCAAATACCTTCTCTGCAAATGTAGTGGGTTCTTAAATAAGAAATAGTGACCAACTGTGCTTTTTCCAAAAGGGCAACAAAGACAAAATGATAATGGTTGTAATTTTGTTTAGTGATACTCAGTTGGAATCAGGAGAGGTTATTGGATACTATGACAGGTTTTCAAAGAGGATGGAAAATTCTGTCTTCCAGATAATAAATACCCTGCTGTCTGTACACTTTCACTTTCCAAGTATTTTTCTACTAGTATTTTATTTTGCACCCCAAAACTTGCCTTTAGGAGTTCACCAGTTTATGGTTTATGGAACTGATATTCAAAAGGACATAAGCCAGGCGGTAATAGATACAAGCTTGAACCCAGAGTTCATTCAAATACCTAACCCTTTGCCTTCTCCACTGTAAATAAAAATGTAGCACCTTCAGATCTGTCCAATAAATCCTGATGGAAGAACAGAACTGAAATAATTTCTCTGAGATTGAGAAAATTCAATCTCAGACTATTTGAAAATATAAATAGTGAGGCCCCAGTGTCTGCTTTATTTGGCCTTTCTGAATTAAGTCAGAATGATTATGTCATAGATTAAAATACAAATAATCTGGGGTTAAAAAGACCTGCTCAGGATTGTGGTATTCTGGGGATGTTCTCTATGTCTTTTGGGATAGTGTGACCACATGATGTCTCATGTTTCTTTCTACAAGAATCTGAAAAAGATTACAAGCCTTAAGAATGGAGGAAAATTGTTCAAAATCATGTTGGGGATGGAAGACACAGTGAGAAATGAAAAAGCAGAGGTGTTCATTTGTTTCACAAACATTTCGTCATATGCCAAGGTCTGTAACTCTGACCTTCCTTATGCAGAACAGCAACGTGGACAAGGCTTAGAGGCAGCACTGGCCATAAATCAGGCTCTTGAGCTTGGGCCTTCCAGGGCCTCAGCTTGGGCTGAACCAGGGTCCTCCACATTGTTTTGCTCGCATATCTTGCATTTTAAAAGAGTTTTGGAAAAGTGCATGACTCCTCATACATTTTCAAGTTGACATCCCCAAATTTTCATGATAAGTTTAAATGGCTGCAAATGATGCAATTTCTGGTGCTTTGTAAATCTTGACAGTTTAAAATAAAACTGTTGCATCATTCTTTAAAAAGTTTCCGATGAAATATAAACACCATAGCTATTTGATACCTTCTATTATCCTTTCAAAATATATAAAAGCCATGTTTTTAGCAAAGATTTTGCGTCATTTCTTTTTCTCCTGGGAAACATATTTACATTCTATTTCCTTCTTAAAGTTTTACCCTAATACAATGAATTTTATGCTTGAAGGTCTTTCATTGATCACCCTATTATATGGTTTTGGAACAAAAAGTGGTATGTAAATGGAAATATAAATAAATTTTTTTTCTGTAACCTTAAGACTTTGTGTTACATTTTTTTGACAAAAGCCTTTATAATGTTTTCCATTTAAAATATTTTGATTTTTTAATTGACATATCATGTTTGTATATATGTATGGGGTACAGTATGACAGATGCATATATGCTATATGTAATGATCAAATCAGGATAATTAGCATTCCCAGCTCATCAAAAATTTTTTATATCTATATGTTGAGAATCTCTGAACTCCTCTTTTCCAAGTATTTTGGATTATATCATAACTTGTTTTAGAATAACTCTGCTGTGTTATAGAATACTAGAAATAATTGCTCCTATCTAATGATATTTTGATTTTGATACCCGTTTTCTTTTTTTTTAAATTATTTGTAGATGAACACAATACCTTTATTTATTTATTTTTATGTGTGCTGAGGATCAAACCCAGTGCCTCACATGTGCTAGGCAAGTGCTCTACCACTAAACTATCACCCCAGCCCTCGTTACCCATTTTCTAACCTGTCTTTATTCTCTCTTTTCCTTCTTACTCTCTTGTGACCACTATTTCATTACAAATACAATTAATGTATAATTGAGCAAAACAAAGTAATTATATTATGAATTTCACAAAGTGATTATTAATATAAAATTAAGATAGTATTGGAAATATATCTTTTAAAAAGACAGATGACTGGAGGGGTGTTATGTATGTCTGATTAAAGAAGTTTTCTGGAGACCATTCCTTGGTTAGTGCTTAGAGTTATGTATATAGGCTTATGCATGATGAAAGCAAGTGGGGTGAGTGACAGGTGTGCTTCTCTTCTGCACAGTAGGAGATGGATATCTGTGAGAGAAAGGAGAAGCAGTAAGTGGGCTCTGACCTCTTCCTCAGGTTGTCCTTCATCCAGGGTTAAGATTGAGTATATCTGAAAGCTGGGGGTTTGGAAATGGAGTCTATTAGACTAGCCATGTCCCAAGAGGATTACTTGTACACCAGTTTGAAGATGCCCTAAATGACTCCAAACACTTTCCAAGTCCACTTGGGAAATTGTTAACATGCTCTTGATTCATCCACATAGGAATAGTTTGCATAAGCTATTCAACATAAATAGAGGCATAAATATGCTTAAAATTTCAGCAGATTTTCAGCAGAGGGAAATGCATTTTGGGGTAATTCATCTGTAGAATCAGTTGCAATGGATATGCTCACTGATTTATCTAGAACAAATAAAAAGTATTATATGCTACATAAATTATAAATGCTGTCAATATTATTCCATCACCAGATCATTATGGTTATAACCTGCCCTCTTACAAATTAGAAACATTGACTGATATTATGCTGGTTGGAACAGAAGTCAATTCAGCTAATCAGAATTTGGCAAATCCCACGTCACACATGGGTCACACACACAGAGTTGTTGATTTATAGCAGTCTGTTAGGATACAAAACCTTGTGCTATGGCAATGACTTCCAAATTCTTGGGGCTTGATACAATAAAAGTTCTTTCTTTATCACACTATATGTCCAGAGCAGGGATCAGTGGGAGTTTTTGCTTCACAAAGTCACTCAGAGATCTAGGCTAATGGATGCCTCTCCATCTTGTAGCTGCATGATATGGATTAGATGGCAGAAGAGAAAGATAGAATTGTAACAGGTTTTTTATCACCACAACTGGAAGTGATACATATCATTTCTTCGTACATTTCATTAGTTAGATGTTGTCCAAATACTTGTGTCCAAATGCAGAGTGATTGAGAAGTATACTTTTCCATGGGCCTAAAAGATGAGAAAAGAAGAATATTCTTGTTAATTAAACTACATTAGAACTTGATATAGGTGGTACTTTATACATGACATTGGTCTATTTGAAAAATGATGATCAACGATTAGTTATAAATAATAAAATAATGAAGTGATATTCATTACAAAAATGAGTACATAAACAGTATTAAACATGAGAAGTACAGACAATTGGAATCGTCTATGGAAAAAAAAAGCAAAAATAATAAGCTTTGGAAGAATGAAGTGTGCATTCAAGTATGACTGACCTCAGATCTCTTTAGCAGTAGAGTTACTTCTGCAGGGTGATACCAAGGGATGGTTGGAAGTGTCCTGCTGTACTTGAAAACTCGGTGAGGTTTTTGGTTCCACCATGCACCACCTGGCCACTGATTGGAAGTCTTTTGGCAAATTACTGATAGTCACCACTAAGAAGATATCTCTTTGGTTAGCCATGTGAGACCTTTGACTTTGCTTTGTCTATGTTTTTATCTAGATGTATTATGGAGCATAGACCCGACTCTGAGGCTGGTGGTGATTAGCTGTAAATTCCCCACCTACCATGGAGTTGAAAAATGGCCTACTCAGAAACTAGTTCATAGTACCAAATGTTAATTAGTTATTGGTCATTCATTTGTGTTCATGTTATGAGAATGCAACTATTTGGAATTATTCCATCATTCCACATTCTTTTAGATTTGAGACAAGGACAGGACTATTGCAGTTTGACCTAAGTATCCCTATTAAAGATTCTTGGAATCTATAATCATAACAGAGGGGCATCCTTTAAAAAGAGGTCTTAGGGAACAAATATGCTTTTTTTTTTTTTGTCTAATAAGGTGGCCTGATTCTAAATGTTATATCAGGCAAAGGGCTATCTGACCTATGTCAGACTAGGAACCAGAAATTTTCAAGGTTGCAGAACTTTGACCTAACATGATTTCCAGTACTGTAGGAAAGGAAGCTAGAAATAAATGTTATGAAATTGTAGGAGGGGTGCATGCAAAATGGCCAGTTACGAAAGAATCATCCCAAGTACAAATATGATCTGAGCCATCATGTATTATTCATCCTTGGGTCATAAAGAGAAGAACTAAGGGTCAGAAACAGAAGACATAGATTGAATGCCCCCTGAAATATTGAAGGAAAGCTGAAATTAGTATGAGCTACAAAAGGGCTGTGAATGGAACAAGAGAATTGATGGCTGACTTCTGATGACCAGAGAAATGCATTTGCTCTCAGGGCTGCATTTTGAAGATGACAGAGAACTTAGATGCATTCAAAGAAGGGCAGAAGGAGAGGAGAGAATGTTGATAAAGTTGGTTAGTAAAGGAAGGTTCTGGAAGGCCTATCAAAGAGAACATTTTTCTGCTTCCTTTGAGAAAACACTTTCTGTCTAGCTCTAGTGAAGACCTTTTGAACTGAACTGGAACAGTTACAAAGACAAAGGAAGACCGTGGAGCAGAATAGCTGTGGGGTTTAAAGTTGGGTTCACTCCTACCTAGTTGAGTTGGTTTGGTCAAGACACTTCAGCTCTCCAAGCTTTCCATTTCTCCAATTAAAAAACTGATGCTAATGTTCAACCTAAAAAGTTACTGTATTTGTGAGATTGAATATTAAGAGAAAAATTACCTTCTTTTAGTCTAGTAATTATGCTGTACTTATTTAGTCCTCATTTAAATCTTGGCATATGATCTTAATACTATTTCGTTATTGAAGGAATTGAACATTGGAAAGAGTCAGGGTTTCAGGAACCACTACATGTTTGATTTGAGATTCAAACAAAAGTGAGTGAAGAAATGTTAGTGCAGATTAAAGTAGTGCAGTGAGTTGTATGATGGTCCCCCAAATGTGTACGTCCATGTTTGAATCCCTAGAAGGTGTGAAGGCTAGCTTATTTGGATAAAGGATCTTTGCAAATGTAATCAATTTAAGGATCATGAGATTAAGAAATCTGCTCAGTGAGCCCTAAATCCAATGCCAAGTGCCCTTGTAACAGTGAAGCAGAAGGAGATTTGACATCCAAGAGAGGAGAAGGCAATGTGACCACAGAGAGGGTAACTGGGGTGATGTGCCCCAAGTCAAGAATGCTGCCAACCACTAGAAGCTGGAAGAAGCAAAGAACAGATTCTTTCCCAGAGCCCGTGAAGGGAGCAAGACCCTACCTGATTTTGAACTTCTAGCCTCTAAAGATGTGAAAAAATGAATTTTTATTGTTTAAACCATTCAGTGGTAATCTGTCACAGCAGTCCTAGGAGACAATGGCTTCCACTTTGGGATGGCCCTTGGGCACCTCAAAAAGTGAACATAATACTGGACTGGATCTGAAGGCTGATTGGAAGAGTTCTTTTTGGAGGTCAGCAGAATACCCATACACCTATACGAAACAATCTTTCTAAGGGCCTACACATGCAATTAGAATATAATTTTCATGATTTAGCTCTTCCCTTGGTATCAGTTCCCCTTTGCAAAGAATCACAGGAGATGAAGCTACATATTCCAATTTTTCGGGTGAGAAAACAGGATATAGGCTAGTTATCTGGTAAGTCTGGACCATGAAATTGCTGAGGTAGAGAGAGAGCACCCTGATTTGAATTCACACGTGGTGTATGGATTCTCCCAGCAGGAGAGCCAGTCCCCAGGAGCAGGCCAGAAGCTGTCCTGCTGCTTTCTGTCTTTGGGGGTTAAGTATTGCTGAAAATCACTAGGGTAGTCATGTAACCACAGTGCGGTTATCCAGCAATTTAGGCTGCTATAGAATGAGGATTGGATTCTTCTCACACTCCAAACACTCTGGCTTTCCCTTGGGACCTAAATTGGGGCTAAGCTGCAAGAAGAAATTGGGGCTGAGCTGCATTTCCTTAAATGCAGTATATAAAGATGGCCTGGGGGTTAGCAGGATTTGGCTTCCAGATGAAGGGACCAGAAGGCAAGATTTAGATGTGATAAATGGGAGAATTTGGCCAGTCAAGATTCTTAAACCATTGACGTGGTTTGTGAAGGCATTGCTGTTATGCTGGGTCCTTCAAAAGAAGAAGGGATGGTTATTCTGCACCTTCTGTTCTCTGAACTGTCAGTTGGGGGAAGTTGGGGGACTTTCCCCCAATCCTTTCTCTCCCTTCCACTTCAGTTTTAGAATCTGAAATGGCTTGTGTAGTAGTGGACTATGTCTGACTTCTGGATTTGTATAGACTTGAATTCAAATCCTAAGTTTATCATTTGGTAAGCAAGCAATCTTGGGTAAAAAAGTTAATCTTTTAAATACCATTCTGAACCTGCATTCTTATTGACAGGTCTGTGTTGAGTTCTAGGCTCATAGTAGGTGCTCAACAAATCTTTCTTGTGAGAATAAAGGAAGGTAACAGCTAATATTAAAAGAATACATTGCATGTGCCACATGTTTTACCTGGATGATTTCATTTAATTCTTAAACCACCTTATGGGACTGGAGCTATAGCTCAGTGGCAGAGCATTTGCCTAGTATGTGTGAGGTACTGGTTTGATCCTCAGCACCATATAAAAATAAACAAAATAAAGGTATGCTGTCCATCTACAAGTATAAAACAAAAAATTAAAACCACCTATGGAGGTTGGTACCATGATGAGCTCCATTTTGCAGGAGTGTTAGAAAGTAAAGTTAGGGGTCCAGTTTCTCATAGCTCATAGAGGGAGAGCTTGGCTCTATCCGTGGCATGACTCTAAAGACCAGGCTGTTAGCTGCATTGAAAATACTTACCATAATATCTGATAATTACTAGGTTCTATTAATTGGTATGGATTTTACAAGCATATATTGAGAACCATGTGTCTAGGCACTAACTACTCATAAGAACAGCTAAGCGAGTAGCCTGGTAAAACCGGGGAACACTACGCTGCTGACATGTAAGTCAGGTTTGATCAAGGAAGCAGTCCCACCAGGAGTGACAAGGAGTAAGGTGCTGAAAACAGGGATTAGCCTTTGCCTGATTGCTTGGGGGCTGGTGAAGAATCTATGGAATGCTGTGGCCTCTACCTCCAATGATGAGTCTAAAGTTGCTGTAGATCAACAGGACCAGAAAGTGAGAACAAAAGCCAGAGAATGTGGGAGAAGCGAGGCCAAAGTAGATTCCACAAGGACAGACAGAATCCCCAATAGTCTCTCACCATTTCAGACCTTGACAATGAAACATAAAGGTGTAATGCTTTACTGCAGAACTGGCCTGTGCTTTTCTCAGGATTCAGAGTAGCTGAAGGAGATCTGGTGGGAGCTAGGGAAGCTGTGGGCAGCCCAATGGGATAAGCCAGCAGATGGGTGACAATGTATGCATGCTGATCTTCACAGGATGAAGGCAGCTGTTTTACTTCTACCTTTCAAATACTCCCCAAATCCTTCTTGTGAATAACCCCGACTCAGGGCCACAAAAGGAAGGCAATTCTAGAAAATATGACTCCCATTCAGTTAAGTTGAACCATCGCAAAACCAGTGCAGTAATGTTTGAGTCTCTGGCTTCTGAGAAGGAATGGTCCTGTGGGGCCTTAGGAAGAGATAAAGAAGGAGGCCTGCAGGAAAGCACAATTAAGCTGAACCTTCTGGTTCATCACTTCCTATTCTTGTTTGCCAACCACTTTTATCTGCTTCAAAATGCTTACCTTATATGTGGACAATCCTATGGGTTAAGAATTAAAGAATGATGGGCTGGGGATGTGGCTCAAGCTGTAGCGCGCTGGCCTGGCATGCGTGCGGCCTCGGTTCGATTCTCAGCACCACATACAAACAAAAAGTTGTGTCCGCCGATAACTAAAAAATAAATATCAAAAATTCTCTCTCTCTCCTCTCTCTCTCTCCCTCTCTCTCTCTTAAAAAAAAGAATTAAAGAATGAAACATGTTCTCAGAAGGACAGTGTTAAAATTTGCTTGGTGCCACTAACTCTCTGCCATCAGCACAGAGTGACTGACACTTTAACCATGCACATTGGAATGCAATGAAGAAAATGTAGTGCATTTGGACTTGAGACACTGGACAAGTAATTTTTACAGGTGGGTGGCAGCATTTAGTGCTGCCAGGGAGGAGGGGCAGATGGAGAGAAAAGGCTGGGACAACTTGGGGCTTTGATGGGAAAGCTAATCCAAGGACATTTGTTAGAGGTATCATCCCTGGCTAGGAGGTGGAATGAGCTCTCTGCACTGAAAGTACAGGTGCCTATGGAAGAGAAGGAGCCTGCTTTGTAACCTGGCTTTTTAAGTCTTTGGCTGGACAAGGAAACAAAAGAAGAAAAATCAACCCCTTACCTCTCAGAGAAAACTCCCATAAACACTTTGGTGACCCTTTGTAGTTTTTTTGTTTGTTTGTTTTAGTTCAAATATACATCTGTTCTTATGAAAAATGGAATCATACCTTATATAATATTTTGTAACCTATTTTTCTTTTTAAAGTAGTCTTTTCCCTTGTCAGTTAACATTATTTACATCTGTGCTAGATTTCCTTGTATGAATGCACCTTAGTTTATCTATGTAGTGGCAAAGAGAATAGATTTTGAAGCCAGGCTGCTGGGGTAAGTTCTAGGTCTTCCAACACCTTCTGGCTGTGCAAATGGGAGCAAGTGAATTGACCTTTCTGTGCTTTAGTTTACTCAGCTGTAAAATGGGGATAATAATACTTTCTTCATAGGGTTATTCAGAGGAGCAAATGACTTCATATATGTGAGGTACTCGGAACATTCTTTCAAAGTTATCATTTAACCAATATTTTTGTTGACTGTTTAGTTTCTAAGTTTTTCACTCTTACAAGTACACTGTAATTAACAAATTCAGTGCACTCTTAATTACTTCCAAAGGAAATATTTGTGGTCACAGTAAGAAATCTTTTAAAGAATAAGTAAATCATGCACTAAGAGACACTGAATGGCCATATACAAAGCATCATGCTATGTACAAGGAGGATTGAGCATGCTTCTCTTTCTTAAGACATTAAAACTGTGAGTCAGTGGGGGAGAAGAGACACATGCACATACAATCTAACATCAGGTAGAAAGAGGGGCATAAATGAAGGAATGTGTGATGGCGAGGAGAAGGGAGAGTATCTATAGCTGGGAAATCAAATCCTTCAATAAAAGAGAGAGACAGACTCCCTCCTCTGCTCTCACCACCTCCAAA
The DNA here is from genome assembly GCF_045843805.1 of Urocitellus parryii. Taxonomy (NCBI): domain Eukaryota; kingdom Metazoa; phylum Chordata; class Mammalia; order Rodentia; family Sciuridae; genus Urocitellus; species Urocitellus parryii. Next base: position 116,331,627 of record NC_135535.1, on the reverse strand, counting down.
ATCCCCAAATCAGATTTCCAAATGGTCTCTGTTTGGCATGCCAAGAATTTGTTACCTTGAAAGAGAACACCCAGGGCTGAGTTCCAAAGTTAGAAGCAGGGATATGGGCGTTCATTGCAAGACCAAATATTTAGGAAATACCTTTTTCTGGAAAGGAAAGAACACGTTTCACAGCTGAAAAGGGAAGTGAAAAATGAAACTAAAGAAGCATGAAGGTAATATTTACTTGCTGGATTTATATAGTGCCTACCTTTAGAAAAGCTGGGCTATAAATCCATCCTGTGACCCCCTAACACATATACAATCTATTCCCAGTTACATGGCTCTCTGTGAAGCACATTAGCTATCATTTTGCTGCCATTGTAAACTTCCATCTACCTGAAGCCTACCTCGGCCAGCTCACCTTCAGCCATCCCCTCAGAAGAGGGAGCTGGATAATAGAAGTGTGAGTTTCTTATCAGATCATCCTGGGCTAAGTTCCAAGCTCTACATTTACTAGCTGGGTGACTCTGGACATGAATCTTAAGTTTCTAAGCCTCAATTTCCACATCTGTGAAATGGGGATAATAATATTAAGCTTTATGGTGCTGCAATGTGGATCAAATGAGATAATGCCTATGAAACACCTATCAGGGCAATGGGCACAGACTACTTGCACATGTTAGCTATTATTATTCCTGTACTACAGTATGTAAAGGAATGCAAATCACCTTTACTATTGGTTTAATGAAATAATCACATATCAATCTCAGAAACAAGGACCTAGGATGTTTCCTAAAACAAATAGGGAATATTTGCATTTGCATCATTTTAAATTTTGTCTATGAGGCTAAAAGTTGAGTATGAACACCCCTCAATGCCAAAGAGGTCAGATTTCTCTTGTAATTAACAAAATATAGACTGCTACTCATATTATAATGAAGATGATTGATAAACCTTAATACCTCTCCCAGAGGACCTTGCATTTTAATCTGGAGCCAAAACCACTGCCCAAAAGAAAGAGGCAGGAATTGTGAGGTTTCAGGTATCAACCAGAGGACAGAAGGAGGCACTTTGATTCAATACAGTGCATTGAAGCATTCCTGTTAGTATCTTGGGCACTTATTCATTCATTCAATACATGTTTATTACATACTCACTATCTGCCAGACATTGCTCTGTGCCCTGGTAAGCAAAATGAACAAGCTGCCTACCTTCAGGTTGTGTACATTTTAGTGGGGGTTACCAACAATAATCAGTAAAATTAAAGGATAAGCCATGCAAGTATGTTAGCCAGGGATTAGATGCCACACAAAAGTCAAGGGAAAGTTCTGTGGGAGTGGGCGGTTGGCAGTGCTAACTCAAGAGTGAGGCCTAGGTGAGCCTCATTGAGAAGGTAGGATTAGAGCAAGGACTCCCAAAAGGCAAAGAAGTCTGCTAAGTGGATGTTTGGAAAAGATGTTCTGGGTATATGCCCCTGGATTGTGTGTGTATGTGCCTCCCACCCAAGAGGAGACAATCACTCCTGGAATGTTTAGGGAACATCAAGGAGGCTAGGGAAGCAATAGAGAAGCAATAGGAGATGAAGTAATGAAGTGTATCATGACCATTTCTTTTAAGGACCTTCAGCTCTGACTGTAGTACTGAGAAAACATCCAAGAAGGGTACAGGGAAGGTAGACCAGCGTAACAGTTACTGCAGAAACCCAAGGAAAGGCTGTGCAAGGAGCAGGTTTGTATACACTGGGTTTGAGATGCTCAAGGAACAGTTTTGGACATACTAGGTTTGGCTGGAGTCTGGAATTTAGAAGAAAGGACTAGACTGGATGTCAAAAGTAAAGACAAAACCAAAAAACTAACAATCTATTATTCATTTATTTTTAATATTTTCACAATTAACACATATTAATTGTACAAATTTACGGGTTTCACGGTGACATCTACATTAACGTATATATTGTGCATTAACCATGTCCCCCTACCCTTCTACATTTGGTAAAGACAGTTATTTAAAGACATGGAATGGTTAAGATCACCCAGGGAATGAGAGTAGATGGGGAGAGGAGTTGGTCTAAGGGCAGGTTGGTCGAGGTTTTCCTGGAGAGGGAGTTGTAGGGCTCCAGAACAGGCTCAGTAAACCCCACAGTAAGGGAGCCCGGGCCTGCAGGGGGTGCCCTGGAACTTGCTGTATCTTCCAGTGATGAAAAGAAGCATTTGCTTCTCTAGGAAGGAAAGGTGTTCCACAGATTCCTGCCAGAGTGGCAGAAATAATTAAGAGAAGTAGCTAAGGATATCCTAGTAGAACACGTGCTCCGCTGCCTCCAAGGAATCAGAAAACCTGGGTCTATTAATCTGTTCAGACATCTGGGCACCACTGCCTTGCCCACAGGCTCCGCCTCTCGGGCTCCTCTTCTCATCCCCCTCCCCTCTTCCTACCCTCGCCTCTGTGTGTCACTTCTACAACCGCTCTGATTATAATTGATCAAACAGAATCACGGAATCACGGCTCATTTTGCCGTTTTGTTCAGTAGCCCGATATGAAAAGAGACTGGTAGTTGGGAAAATTGTATTCCCTCTTCTTGGAATTCTGCTCACAGAGGCCTTCCCGGCGTGGCGGGCCCCGCAGGGACACGCCACTGCTGCCGAGGATAACGAGGGCTGGGGGCTGTAGGCCGGCGCGGGGGTGAGCGACACCAGCGCCAGGGCGCCAGGGGGTGTGTCCGCGCCGCGGCCACCACGGCCCGCGTCCGGCCCCCAGCGAGTACCAGCCTCCCCAGGGGCTTCCCACGTGGCCCCTCCCGCAGACCCTTTCGCGGCCTGGGCTCGCTTTCCTTGACGTCATGTGGGTAGAGGGCTTTCTCCCGCGGCGCGGCCGACGATACTCAACTTCGGGTTCAAGTCCGCCGCCGTGCGCCCTGCGCTGTGCGCCCGCTCCCTGCGCGCCGCCGCCGCCGCCGCCGCCACATCTGGAAGCGTTCAGCGCGTCTGCCTCCAGCGCGCCGGGCGGGCGGGCGCGGGCAGGGGAGGGCGCGGGCGCGGCGGGGCTTGGCTGGGAGGGAGTGAGCGCGGCGCTCTCTCGCGCGCCCGGTGTCTCCCTCTCTCTGCCTCTGCAGAAACAGCTCCCTGCCAGAACGGCGCTCGGCGCGGCGCGGCGCGGCCCGGAGCGGCGACGGCGGCTCTTCCTGCCTCCTCGCCCTCAGGAGTTGGTGGCTCTTTTTGACAGAAAAAAACCGGGAAGGGGCCTGGGGGAAGACTCGCCAAGAGTGGGCAGAGACATCTCAGCCCCCTGGTGGCCCGGGCGGACCCCCTTCGCCCCCCGTCTCGGGGTTCATTGCTCTCGCTTGCCCCTCCTTTCCGCCTCTTCTTGCTCTGCCTCTCTCGATTTATTTTTTCAAATGGTGTAGCCGCCAGAGGTGCGGTGCTAAATTCTTGGAAGGGGCCCGGATGTACTGAGGATGCATTACAATCTCACTAAAGGAGGCAGTAGTGGAAAGGAGCAGTTTTTGGTGTTCGATGCAATAATGGGAATCAGGTAATCATCAGAAGGGAAGAAGAAATACTGCGGATCCACGGCTTCCTTGAATTGTGCACGAAAGCCGCCGACCTCGGAGGAGGGATTAATCCAGACCCGCTTGGGGTGTTTTCACATTTTTTCCTCTTTGTGGCTTCTTCTCCTTTTTCAAACAATTTTTGGTCAATGGTCAATGAAAATACGAGGATGTACATTCCAGAGGAAAACCACCAAGGTAAGGCTGGACTCCGCCGCCTCGCTGGGCTCCAGCCCAGGCTCCCCGCCTTCTCCACCCCGTTCCTGCTCTCCCCGCGCGCTCCCCGCGGCTCCGGGGCTGGTCTCTGCGGAGTGGCCCGGGGCTGCGTCCGCGAGGGGCGCCTCTACCGCGTCGGAGCGCGCGAGAGCCCAGCGGGACCTGGGGCCCGAACCGCCGAGCGAGACGGAGCGGAAAATTCCCGCCCCTCCCCCTCCCCTCCCCTCCCCGGCCCCGGCTTCTCCAGAGCATGTGTTTCCTATGAAATTCCAGGCGAGGGGGGAAAAGTTCCCCAAGTGTCTGCTGCTGCCTCGCTTTCTCGCGTTTGCCTTGAAAGCCCAACTGCCTGGCCGGCCGCGCCTGGGGGAGGGGGCGCCGACGCCGCCGAGCCCCGCGGCCCAAGAGCTCCGCGGCCTGGGGTCCCTCGCCCTGCCACCGCGCGGCGGGGAGCGCGTGCGCGCACCCCACAACAGGCCGGCCCCGCGCCCTCGGGCTGCCGGGTGTCCACTCTCTTCCTGGCGCCCCTTCCCTGGGCAGCGCGCTCCAGGTGGCGGGTGGGAGCGGGGGATGCAGATGTGCATCTCAGCGCGGCTCCCTCCCTCCATCTCTTCCCTCTCCTTCCCTCCTCCTCGGCTCACCTACAACCACCCACCTCTCCACTGCCGTTGACCCCGAGCGCGCCCACGCCTCCTGTGTTCAGATTCGCACCCCGGTGTGGGCTAGCACCTGAGGATGCAAGCGGTTAGAATCCAGGCGATGTGTGGGCTTTGCTTTTTCTTGTTTTAAGGAAATAATGAAAGGGTGTGACTAGCTCACGCGGCTCCATACTATTGCCCAGTGTTTTCTGAGCATCTCCATCCTGGGCATCAAGTGTTACCAGCTCTCCTTGTGATGGTGAAAGGCATTCAGGTAACTCCCCACTTCCTGGAAACTTTCTCCCTAACCCCCCATATTAACAAGTTATTATTTTTGGCATTCCTCAACAATTAAGGCTATGATGGGGTGTAGATGGAGGGGTCCTGCTGGAGTGTCCCGCATCCTCCAGGTACCTCTCTTTAGCTGTCTCTTGGGTGTAGTCTCCCTTTTTTCTCCTGCTACCCAGCCTCCATCTATCTCTTTTTCCTCTCTGCTTCTTCCTCTGAATGCCTGTCGCTGTTGGTCTCTGTTCCTTCCAGGGTTCTTCAAGTTACCCTCCAAAGATAGACCTGGGGAAAGGAGTAGTCTCCATGTCTTTTAGGTCCGTCCTCTTCTCTCCTTTTGCCCCCATCTCCACCATCTGGGGACAGGGCCATTGCCCTTTCCAGGCCAGAGCTGCCCTCCAGCCTGCCTGACTGGTCTTCCTCCATCCTGAGGCTGACGTTGGATCCGGCTGTCTCTCTGCTTTCCAGCTTGGGTTTCAGGGTGGGGATTTTGGCCTCCTTTAGGGAAGAAAGTCAAAGATCATGAGTTACAGGGTGAGACAGGGCTTTGGGGTCACAAGGACAGCTTCTATCTCCCTACCCAGTGCTCCAACCCCTCATCTGTCCCCCTATCCCTTTCCTAGCCAATGGAGTCATAGGTAGATTAGGAGGGAGGGAATAAGACACAAAAGACAGAGTGATATTTTTGAAGAGTGGGGATGGATTACTCCCCCCCAGATTCTACCCACATCCTCAATCTAAGCAACCTTGCAGAGGAAAGCTCAGTAGTATTGTCCCAACTATTACTACCAATGGCAGTATACTGCGGTAATAATAGTTATTATTCACATAACGATCATCTTAAATAGTTTACAAGGTCTCTGTTCTAGTGTAGGATAAACCCCTTCTTAGACATTTCCTTACTCTGATTCTTTTCTTTTGCCCCTCTGCTCCTCAATACCCCCTACCCGCTGTGCAAGAGGCAGGCGTTAAAAGTAGGAGCACCAACCTCTGAGCTTCCCAGGAAGGATGGAGAGGAAGGGAGCAAGTGAGCGGGTGGCCCAGAGCTCTACCTTTCCAGCAACATGCCAGCAAACACTATAGCAACCTGAAATCCAGTTCTCTCCCTTGAAGCTGCAGTGGTTATATAATTCATAGGAGCAAATTTGCCTCCATTCCTAGATGCAGTTCTCAGGTGAAAGAGCACCAGGATCCTTGTCCCCCCTCAGCTTTCCATCCCCTCTTCCTTGTTTGGTTGGTATCACTTAGGTTTCTTTTTTTGAGGGGCGGTTGGGGGAAAGTGGCAGAGGTGAGGAGGACAGACTTGGAAGAGCATACATATTTATAAGAAAGAGGTGGCTTGCTTAATAACCCATGGGGTGATGAAACATAATTGGATGTTTAGAGTTTCAGGAGACAGAGAAGGGGAGCCAAGTGACTACCTCAGATCAGTAATGGTGGTGATGAACTAGAGAGGAGGTTCAAAAAAGTTGCCAGGTGACTGGGGCTGTGATTTCTTCTCTTCCCAACACTTGAAAACACTGCATGCACCAGATCCCCCACACCCCAGCTTTTCTGTGGGATATGTTTTGAGGGTTAGGCCATGGAGGCCAGAGGCCAGTAACTTGGAACAGCCTGGAAGTTCACAGAAAGACTGGCTTCTGACCCTGGGTTTCCGGCCGGGGGGTGGCACATGCAAAACATGCCTCACCTCTGGGGCCCTGTCTGCTCTGGTACCATGCCAGCCTCCCACTTTTCTGGGAAGATTTTCCATTGCAGGTTCCAGCTAGCAAATGAGTTTCTTAATAGTCAACCATTTACCAAATAAAACATCAGAATGTCCTTTATTTTCTGGAGACAAGGAAGAGGGGAGAAACATGTGTTCTGGGAGTGGAAGACACACTGTGCTTTTCTTTTAACTACTTAGCCATACAGCAGACTAGTAATCATCATAATAAAGTAAAGATCACAGTTAACTCTCTTTACAAATGGTCAGAACAATGATCCTTGCTCCTCAGCGTGTGCAGGTTAAAGAAGGCTTAATACTAACTTCCCTTTCTCTGGATGCTGCATGGAGAGAATGGAGAATAAGGGTACTGAGGTTTAAAATGTTGTTCCTAATATTGCCCAGGTACTTTTCAGTGTATCAGAATATGATATAATAGAATATATTGAAAAGAATTATTAAATATTTCCATAGAATAAATGCATTGAAATGCGTGCCTGTACACATACACACATGAGTGTGTACACACAAACTAAGAAAAAGCAATTTTAAGAGGATTACACTGGACCTAATGCACCTCACTGACCTGGTGTTTTGCAGAGGAATATTGACCATGCAGTCACTTAAGATGGTTTGGACATTTCTACAGTTTTGGACGTTTCGTGATAAGTAGAGGCTTGTACTGGCAGGTAGAGGCTACAGGTATAGATAGTACTTATAAATTCAGTAGTGAGCCATTAGTCCCCTGGAGCTGTTTCTTAGTCTTGGTGATGACTTTAGTTAGACACCTTCAGTTTTCTTTTCCACTTAAAACTGCTTAAGGTGTTTTACTTTTTTATTCTTTGAATAAGACCTACCAAAGGATTTCAAGGAACACCTTAGTACAGTTCTTGCCTCATGCTAGGGGCTGGACACATAATTGAATGCCTGCAATGAACAAATGAATGAATGCAGACCCTGGAAGACCAACAGTGGATGTGGCTTCTGCCTCTTCCAGTAGGTGGCGCTACAGGGCTTAGGAGTCAGTGAGGGTCTCCAGGGCCAGTCAGGTGAGGAAAGATGTGGAGGGAAGCTTGGAGGCAATTTCCTGTTGGTGATGTTATCAGTTTCACGAGGCCCACACCTGCCTGGTGCAGAGGATCCGAAAGAGCAGAGTTTATTTCCATGGCATCCCACACACCAGCATGAGGGAGGCACCCCAGTCCCTCAGTGATTTTTCACCTCTGGGTCATGATAACCCACTTTGGATTTCTCCTGTTGTATCTCAGACTTGTGTTTACCTTTAGCACGGACAGCATCCTGCAGGGCATCAAGGATGCCTTTGGGCCAAGTTTTAGCTGAATTTGTCATGGCCACATATTGATTTTCTCCCTGATTTACCATGGATGGTTTAGAAACCTGAGGGTCCAGTGGTTCCCAAGCCTGGTCTAGCCTAAGCGGAACTGAAGTTTGGGATCTGGAAATGTTAACCGTTGGGGTTACAAAGCTCATCAGCTCAAAGATGAGACGTTTCCCTAATTTTATTAGGGAGAAAAACTCCACCAAAACAGTGGCATATATTGCAGCTGATTTCTGTTTTTAAGTCTGCCTGGGTCTCCTGCTGGGTAATAGCACAAAAACTCCAGAGACCTAGGTTAGGGAGCCACTGAGATTTGTTCTAATTTTTAGCGATGTTTTCTACCTCCTGTCCTTTCCTTTCCTATCCCTGTTTTCCTTGGTTTTCTGAGTTGTTGGGGTGAGTTCTGTGAGGTCTGGAAGTCCTGCCACCGTGTTCAGAAAGGGCAAGTGGCTGGCTGCACTTTCTTCCTTTTACAGTAATCCTTCCTGCCCGATGTTGCAGCTGTCAGTGATGCAGGAGTTCCAGGTCAGCCTGCCTCATGCCAGCTCCTCCTGCCCGGTTTCTGAGATCAATGGTCAGTGTCCAAATTCAGGAGACAATTTTGTTTTCAGTGTGGACTAAAGAAAGCTCGTAGGTGATTTGGGAAACACCTGGGGACTTACCAAGACTGATTAGCAAAATAATCATACTGATTTAATCTATTTCTAGATTTTGTCCTCATTGTTGCCTAGGTTAATGTTGGGCACTGTGGAGAAGAGCGGAAGAGTGATTAAAAATAAAAATAAAAAAAAGGCATGGGGAATTGTTTTGCAAAATATCAGGTGCTAAATATTTAGCGACATAAGTGCTAAATGTTCTGATAATGAAACAGCACTCCGAGTCATGGCTGTCAGTATTAAACTAATTTAGTAAACACCTGTTTACATGTACCTCAGGGTTAGATACTGTATAAAACAAGTAACAGTGACAGGCTCTTTCGGGGAAAATGGAATATTTTTCATTGCAATTTCAAATCCAGACACTTGGACTTCAACTGAACCCATTATGGACAAAGCATCCCGGAGGGGTCAAATGATTAATGATGTGATTGGAACCCAAGTCCTGGGTACTACAGAAGAAGTCTCCTATGTGTTTTAATGTCTAGACGTGGTACTGGACTTTTCTGACCTAGTGTGGACACAGGCCAGGAGTGCTTCAGCAGACCCTAGTTGCTTCTGCCGTTTGGGAGCTCTTGGAGACACATGCTTCTAACTGCGAGAGGAGTGGAGCAGTTCCTGTGTTGTCCCCTGTTTCCGCTGAATTCAGGCTGGAGCCTGGGGACCCTCAGGAGCTTTGTTTCAGTTCTAGCCGCGTGTTCTGTGGGGTGTAGGAGCCCCACTGGGAGACCTGGAGCAGAGAGGTGCAGTTGTGAAATGGCTGGGGTCTCAGGAAGTGAGGGAAGGTCGTAAGAGGCCCAGCCGATTGGGCTGTCTGGTGGAGGCAGCTTGGGGAACAAGGTGTCAGGGGTACTCACTTCTTATGGATTTGAACTCAATTTAAGTAGGGATTTGAGGAGGGAAGTGCAGGCTTGCAGCTCAGTCAAAGAAAGTTGAAAATAGGCTCTGGCTTTCCCAGAGACCGAGGGAACAGTTTGTTTAGTTTTGAACAGAGGACAAAAGAAAGGGGTGTTAACTGGCCTGAGACCCCAACACTTAACCTCCACTTCTGAAAGCCCCACAAAATGGCACTCTCCATGATGGGTTTCCTTGGAGATGGGCTTCTGGCGTTGTATTTGGGTGGGGGTGTTCTAGACTCTTTACTGGGGGGTGTATGTGTTGGGTAGGGGTTCTCCACTCGGGTTCTTGAAAGGCTTATCGACAGAATAAATGTCATGTCTCTTTGTGAATTTATTTTCCAGGATCAGAACATTTTATGGGTAAAGGAACCTTAGGATACATTCCATTTCTAGATGAGAAAATGGAAGCTCTGAAAGTGTCTTTCAAGCACGGAAGTGACTAGAAACACTGTCTTTGGTCTCTTTATCCTCCCACTTTTTCTTGACCACCCTCCATGTAGGTTAGGCCCCCTGAGAGAGCATCACTTAATATTTCTGGTTAAATTTTGCCTAATAAACTTCTATACCTCTCTCCATTTTCCTTCTTCCTGCCCCTGCCTTTATACTGCCTTAAACTAATTTCTGAGATGTTAGATTTAGGAACAGAGTTGGAAGGGTGAGGGCTAGGGGAATCTATCATTGGAAAGGTTTAAAAATAATTGCTTAAACTACAGAAATGAAAGTTCATAAATGTCTGCAAGAAATTCCTACCAAATTCACCTCACTATTTTGTCTGCAAACAGATCTACCTCTAGGCCTTTCTTATTTGCCTACTCTCTTTTGGTCCCAATCTCAGTTCTTTTCAGCCCCTTCAGGGGAGTAGGGTGGAGATGAGAAGCCAGACTGGGATGGAGGACTCCCCCTGGTGAACTGTTAGGGGTTCTCTGTGGATTGGCTAGCTTAGATGTTGGCCAGGGCATGGATACAAGATGAGCTCCAGGGTAGAAACCATGGGGACGTTGAAGTGGCAGCTGGCCAGAGCTCAGGCTGCCATGGATTCTACTTCAAAGGCTTCCTTCTGCTTCCTGGTCAGGGTTGGTCTCCTAGGATCCCCTAACTATTCCCATGAGACATTCCTTGGAGAGGGGGTTTAGATCCTACAAGAGAATTGACCTAGGACCTGCCTCTGACATTCCCATCATCCTTGAAGTGTTCATTGCATCTCCAGGAAACTGGAAGGTTTCGAGGCTGATTTGGTTTAACTTTAAGACAGAAGCCTGAGCCAGACTCATGCTTGGAGATGTGGCCTTTGAGATCCCTGGAGGAAGCCACCATTTCAGAACATAGCGTTGCGATAATTTCATGAAATATTCAAGCTGCCAATTTGCCAACAGGGGTTTCTTTTAATACACTTGGCTACACTTGGTGCTGCCCGCTTGAACCTATCTAAAAGGAAAATAAAATAATCTTGTCTCCTGTCCGTTGGAGAACCAAGCCAAAATTCAGACAGTAAATGAATGTTCTTCCCGTGTTGCCTGTGGGCAGAAATGTTGACTTGATTACTCAATTAAGCTCTATTTACTTTATAACCATTGTGTCATGTTCAGTCATTTATATTGTTTTTCCCCCCCTTCCAAAATAATCCGTGTTGGGCTGAAACCTTTCAAAGACATTAGTTAGCTAAAGTAACAAAATAAATAACTAAATAGAAATAAATAAGCCCATAGCTGGAGAGGCAACTTGGGGCATATTCTTTGACTTGATCTCTTTCTCTGTTTTGAAAGAATCAGGTCTCATTTTTTTTTTTTCATCCGTAAAAGGGAGATGATAATTCTTAGCCAATCAATCTCAGGGGTAACCATGGTACTTCACATGAGAGGATGAGTGGAGGTCACTTTGCAAGGAACAGCGATTCTTATCCCCCACCCAGGGAGCCAGGCATCAGAGTTTGAAAAGACGACACCATGGGACAACTTTCACAGCATTCCAGACAACTTTGTAGGTGTCGTGGGAGGGATGATGTTATTCAAAATTTAAAGGTGAAAATGTAAAAACAAACAGGAGAGTCGGAGATGGGCTGTCTGAAATCAGAATAATTAAGGGAGAAGTGAAAAATCAGTCAAGCTCTCTTGAGAATCCAGTTGAGCCCGGTGTTTTGGCGTATAGAATGTCTAGTGGTTTTCTTTTTTTTTTATTGGTTGTTCAAAACATTACAAAGCTCATGACATATCATCTTTCATACATTTGATTCAAGTGAGTTATGAACTCCCATTTTTACCCCAAATACAGATTGCAGAATCACAACGGTTACACACTCACATTTTTACATAATGCCATATTAGTGACTGTTGTATTCTGCTGCCTTTCCTATCCCCTACTATCCCCCCTCCCCTCCCCTCTCATCTTCCCTCTCTACCTCATCTGCTGTTGTTCAATTCTCTCCCTTGTTTCCCCCCCCCTTTCCCATCACAACCTCTTATATGTAATTTTTGTGTTACATTGAGGGTCTCCTACCATTTCCATATGCTTTCCCTTCTCTCTCCCTTTCTCTCCCCCCACTCGTCTCTGTTTAATGTTAATCTTTTCCTCATGCTCTTCCTCCCTGTTCTGTTCTTAGTTGCTGTCAAAGAAGACATTTGGCATTTGTTTTTTAAGGATTGGCTAGCTTCGTTTAGCATAATCTGTTCTAATGCCATCCATTTCCCTGCAAATTCTATGATTTTTGTCATTTTTAGTGCTGCGTAATACTCCATGGTGTATCTTGACAGCTGTTAGCCACCCTGTGGCCAGTAGGATCCCAGGACTGTGGATTCCAACCTGAGGGCCAGGACCTGGGATGCAAGTTTCCGTATGCCCCCTGCAGTATTGCGTCATCTCAGCCATGGCACAAGGCTCCTTCAGATCCAGAGCCAAACTGGCCAGCAGCCCTTTGATGGACAGAATCTCTGCACATTTGATATTTGGGCCATCGAGGACAAAAAGGACACCACCTGGGCAAATGAGCATTGTCTTTCTTTTCAGTGTGAATCTTCCAAACCTTGACACAGCTTCCCAGTATGAGAGGACAGACTGCCTGGGAAAGAAAACTTGTCTTCAAAAATAAACCTTGGCTTTGGAAAAGAAACTAATTTTTTTTAAACTAATTTTTTTATAGCAAAAGTGATGGAGGTTTGTAGATAAAGAGAAGGAATAGCTCCATAGGGCTTCTTGAGACACTCATCAAAAGAGGAAAGGACTTTGATGTCCTATTGTAAGTTGTGGGATTAGTCTTTGATTTCTCCAAGCAAAAATGATCTCAATCATTAAAAAGTACCCTGGGAAACTTGTGCATTTCACTTAGCATCTTTCCCTCCTTGCAGCTTCTGGTTCCTATAACCTATAGAGCCATCCATGTTTGAATTTTTATTTAAGGGAGGAAAACCCCTATTCTGAATTATAACATCTATGTTTTTATATTTTTAGAATGGGCCAGGAGTAATATCTACCATGTGTTAATGTCTAACATTTCTCAGTCAATGTTCTTGGTGCTTCATGTGCTCACTATAATTTCATCTTTACACTAATCCTATAAGTTGAGTGTTAACAATATTTTTCAGATGAGGAAACTGAAGACTAAAGATATTAAGAAATGTGTCAAACATCTTCCGATAATAGTGGAGCTAGGAATTCAATTCAGGTCTGTTGAATTTTTAAAAAAATATTTGCTCTATTATTTCTCCATATGTTAGTCAGCTTTCTGTTGCTGTAACAGAAATCCCAAGATAATCAGCTTATAAGGAGGAAAGATTTATTTTGACTCATGGTTTCAGAGATTTCAGTCCATGGTCTGTTGGCTCCATTCCTTTTGAGCCTGTAGCAAAGCAGAACATCATGGGGAGTGTGTGGAGGGGCAAAGCTGTCACTTGATAGTGGTGGGGAAGCAAAGAGAGGAAGAGACTGGGGTTCCAATATACCCTTCAAGGGCACAACCCCAATTGCCTAATCTCTTCTATCAGGCCACACCTCCTAAAAGTTCCACCCCCTCTCAGTAGCACCACAGGCTGGACACCAAGCCCGTCAGCACATGGGCCTTTGGGGGACATTGCAGAATCAAACCATAACTCTCCATTTGAGAAAGAAGAGAAAGAGGATCCCACTACCCTTCTATCTTGGGAAAACTAGCTAATCTTAGCCTCATGGAACCTGGCTTCATTTGTTTTGTGGCAACTTCTGCTGCTGCTGGGCAGGTGTTGTGGATAAAGAGCGGAATGATTTTCTTACTTGACGGCTGCTGTGTCGTCGTTCTACTCAGCCTCCATACCTAGTCCAGATTCTAGCTCTTAATGTATTCCCATGGTTTCGACAGGGCTCTCTGGTTCCTCAGATCGTTAAGCCTGGTCATGGTGTCACCTTGCTCTACGACCCATTCCTGGAAAGTCTTCTGAGTAACTCCCTCCTGGAATATGGGCACTTTCCATACTCCAGCAAGGTTCTGATGAGTTCAGGGGATCATTCTTGGCCAGCTGAGCTCCCCAGACTTCATGCATTATTTATTGATTGATTTATTTTTAAATAGCAGCTTTGATGAGACATAATTCAAATGCCACAATCTCCACCATTTTAAAGTGTATGATTCAGTGGTTTTCAGTATTGTAAAATAATCAACACTATCTTGTTCCCAAACATCCTTATCACCCCCAAAAGAAACCCTGTACCCAGTGGCAGTCAAGTTTTGTTCCCTCCTCTCACCAGTCCTTGGCAGCCAAGAATTTACTTTTGTCTCTATGGATTTTCATGCATAATTAACAGCAACAATGATTCTACAATTGGAGTTTGCCTTCTAGTCTGTTTGCAACACATTTCATGAATTTTAGACCCAGGTATGTTGTGACAGTCTGCATAGAGTTAAAAGGAAGCATGTGAAATTAGTTAAGGACCTGGGTGTCATTTAGAGGTGGGATTAAGAACTTTGAATTACACGAAAAATGGTCTAAAGATTTATTTTCTAAGTATCTCAGTAAAGCTTGGTCTGAAAGTCAGATCTCCTGTGATTGTTGAAGAAGACATGAATTGTGATCTTTTAAAGTTTTTTTTTCATGGTGGCAAAATTATATAACATAAAATGTGTATTCTATTTTAAATGTATAATTCAGTGGCATTAACTATATTCACAATGTTATACAACCATTAGTACTATTTCTAAAACTTTTTCATCATCCTAAACAAAAACTCTGTGTAACCATTAAACAATAACTCCCCAACTCCTTCCTCTAGTAACATCCAACCTAATTTCTGTCTGTATGAATTTGCCTATTCTAGATACTTCATGTAAATGATTGAATGTCCAACTCACTTAGCATGTTTTCTAGATTCTTTCATATTACAGCAGGTGTCAGAACTTTGTTCCTTTTTACATCTGAATAATATTCCTTTGTAAGTACATATTACATGTCATCCATTCATCTGTTGGTGGACACTGGGTGGTTCCCACCTTTGACTCTTGTGATAATGCTTCAGTGAATATTGGAATACAGGGATATGTTTGAGTCTCTGTTCTCAGTTCTTTTAGGTATCTACCTAGAAGTAGAATTTCTGGGTCTGAAATATGACTTTTTGTTCCAAGAGTCCACTTCCAATGGTGGCTCCCCAAGTTAGAATCTCATGCAGATGAGAATACAGCCTTTGGAAATCCTGTTGTGTCAGTAGTGAGGGTCTGAGATTTTCTCTGAGCTTCTAGTTCCTCTGTCAGAGATTTGACTTTAATTGGGTGTTTAACAGCCTGGCAGCTGCCTTTTGATGAGGAGTGACTGATCCTGCCCCTGTTCCAGAAATAATGAAAGTCTCTACATCCAGCCCGGCTTTCACCTCCATGCCGACTGGGTTTTGTAACTCGACAGGAAATGGGTGTTTGGCAAGACACAGCTATTTAGTCTGTCTCTGTCTCCCTCTGCCTGTTTAGTCCAGAAGCACCCAGGCCTGTGGACAGAGAGATCCAGCCTGACAAGCACCTGGATTATGGGAGAGGATGGCTTCCTGATGCGTGGTTGGGGGGGGGTCCTCAGTGGACTGTGTGTCCACCCAGCTGAGAGGCAGAGCATGGCCCAATTCACAGGGGGTCTCTGCCTTCAGGCTTAATGCAGCCTTTGGGGGAAAACAGCACCTGAGGCCTCCCGCCTGATCCTCATGTGATGAAGGACTAGATAAGGAAGGCAGAAAGTGGGAGGAGGAAAGTAAACAGAAGGTGAAGAGAATCAGAAAAAAGGGAGGAGAAAAAGAGAGCAGGGATGGAGAAGTCAGGCCCTTTGCCCTAGGTGACTCAGAGAAATGACTCTGGACACCCATCTGGACACCACCTTGGGATGGCTCTTTTCAGTCATCATTTTCCCTAAAATTATTAATTATTGTGTCTATCTGAGCATGCTGAACTCTGTAATCTGAGGAAGAAGTCAACACAGATTGCTGCCTTGGCTGAACCTGCATGTCAGATGAGACCTGGGTATGGCTGAAAAGCTGACTTCGGACCCTGAAGGCTAGTGTACTCCATTTAATCCAGCTGCTAGTAAATTCCTCTTAGGTGGGCTCTGCCTTCACATCCGCTCCCTGATCCTGCTTGCAGGTGCTTCTTGGCCACCATCCAAAACTAGAATGTTGCTCGGGGTGTTTGCAAGGTGGATGCTTCTGTCACCATTTCTGGCTGCAGGAGACATCCTGGGGCTCTGAGCTCCACATCCAAGTGGATTATGGTGACTCGGATCTCGTATCTGGTCTGCAGTGGATAGGATCTAGTACGTTTGTTTTTTGGTTATTTAAAAGGCAAAAATTTTGACCTATGCCCAGCTGTCTGAAAGACTAAGAGATAAGAAGGCTTTTCAGGATAAATCGACTGTGAAATGTTTCTGAAAATGAGGTATCTCATGCCAATGGCGATGACAGCCATCCTAAATAACTCTCCTCCTTCCACTGCCCCCACCCCAAGTTAGAATGGTCAGTCACTACAAAAAGTGATTGAGCATCTGCTTTCTGTAAGGCAGTTTGTTCAGAGGATCTCTGGATTCAAGGGGACCTTCAAGGTTGCAGACCTTTAATTATCCTTTCCTTTAAGAGTGTATAGTCTAGCAGAGATAAGATATGTACCCACACACACTCACAGCTAGCATAAATGGCAGAATATCCTTGATTTTTTTTTTTTTTTTTTTGTACTGGGGATTGAACGCATGGCTGTAACCACTGAGCCACATCCCCAGCACTTTTTTGTATTTTGTTTAGAGACAAGGTCTCATTGAATTGCTTAGGGCCTTGTTAAGTTGTTGAGGCTGGCTTTGATCCTCCTTTCTCAGCCTCCTGAGCCACTTGGATTACAGGTGTGCACCACCGTGCCCAGCTCCTTGATTTTATGAAGATAAAGGATTCACGGACTGGTAGAGAGGTGCATGCCTGTAATTCCAGCTACTTGAGAGGCTAAGACAGGAGGATTGCAAGTTTAAGGCCAGCCTCAGCAACTTAGCAAGACCCTGTCTCAAAAATAAATAAATAAAAGGGCTGGGGATGTAACTCAGTAATAAAGTGCCCCTGGATTCAATTTCCAGGAACCCTCAAATAAATAAATAAGTAAATAAACACATAAATAAATAAATGAATAAATACCTCCCAGATTTAAACGGAAGGGTGATGTGGTTAGATGGGATAAATAAAATGCACAAAACATATACAAAGGTGGTAGTGGTGGGTAAACCTTGAAGTGAGGACAGAAATGTAGTGGTAGTGGTGGGGTAGACATTTCCAGCAGAAAAAATGAGTTACTCATAATGTGTTGATGGCATAAGCCTTGATTTTAGAGCAACAGTGAGTTGGTTTGGCTGGAGCATAGGTTATGTATGTGGTTCTGGAGAAGCAGGAGAGAAAGTTGGGGTGACAGGAAGGGGATAACATGTAGAATGCCCTCCTATGGGGCCGAAGAGTTTGCTCCCATGTGGGGGTGATGGAGGGCCATTTAAGCATTTGAGCAAGAGATGGGTGTGATCAGAGGGTGGAGGCAGGGGAACTAAGACTGCAAGAGGGGGGCAGTTTTGAGGCTTTTGCGATTGTCCAGGCAAGAGAGGGAAGGAGTGGTGTTTCTAATACAAAGCCAGAAGGCAAGGGACTCTTGATATTCTCTAGCTGGGGAGAGTAGAGAGAGTATTTGGAGGACAAATAAAAGATACCTGGCGTACATGCAGAGCAGAGTTCTGCTCACGAAGGTGATATCTGAAACCATGGAAATGATGGAATGATGGGTGGGAGCTGAGAGATGAGATGTCAGGGGTCTCAGGAGAGGGTGCTCGGTCCTGAGGGAGAAGGGGCAGCTTGAATGGAGTCTAAGTCCGAGGAGGCAAGGTGAGGTAACTGTCACAGGGGCTTCTGAGGGACATTCTAGAGTGAGTCCAGCTGAGGTCAGGAAGCAGGAGTTAGGGGCCAGCAATGACCAGTATTTCCTGAGGAAGTCTTCCTGGAACTGACTTTGGGCAAGTGGTGCAGGCTAACCAGGTCAGGGGGTGGGGGGTAAAGGACTCCGTCTCTGTATGGAGACCAACAAAGCTAGGGTTGGTGTGGGATAGTCTCAGTTGCCTGAGCTGAACGAGTGAGTGATAGTTATGGAGATCCCAGGACACTTGGATTGGGTAGAGTCAGGGGATCTGAATCTTCCAGCCTACTTAGGTTTCCATGGTCATTCATTAGAAGAGTTGGTTGACTTCTAGAGCTCTAAGTGGTTGTGCAAAGGGGCAGAGAGCATGAGAACAGAAGATAACAAGCTAGGCTGGTGGGCTCGTGCAGTTTAAGGAGGATAGTACTGTATATAGTTTGCAGACCTCCAGTGGTCCATGGGCTGCAGGTTTGTCCCCCAGGTGATGCTCTTGGGAAGTGGTGGGCCTAGTAGGAGGCCTTGGTCACTGGGAGTATGTCCTCCAAGGGGATAGTTTGACTCTGGTTCCTTCTTTTTCACTCTTTGGTCATGAATTGGGCAGATTTACTCTGCCACATGCTTTTGCCGCAGACCCAAAATAATGGGCTGACTGACCATGGACTGAAACTTTCAGACCTGTGAAACAAAATGAACCTTTTCTCTTTGTAAGTTGATTTTCTCAGCTGTTTGTTATGGTGATGGAAAATTGACTGACACAGGTAGGCTTTGGGTAGTGGAGAAGGAGGTGTGTGTGTGTAGTTATGAAAGGGTGGGCACTTGAAGACAAACTGCTGGCTTCACAATTTGGCCTCCCAAGAGTCATTTGGGTGCTGATGCTGAAGCAGAGAACCCATGGCCCAGAGACCTGAAGTCATATTCAAGACATGGATGGAAGGAAGCAGGTGACATGCGGAGGGTTGGGGTGGGGTGGGTGGAAGTAGATTCCTGACATCAAGCTTTTCATAGACTGCCTTGAGCATCATGGACAACTTGCACTGCTAGCCTCAGTCATGGCAGGACAGTAGAGAGGAGTGTCCTGAGCAATGCAGAGCGGAAGTACCAACCTTTGGGCCCTGCCCCCATGATCCCTGCCCCACTCTCTCCATACCCTCTGTCCACACCATCCAAGCTTCCCAGCCTATGATATGGCTCTCTAGAGAATGGGATATCCTTGTGGAGTGTTGAGCCCAGTCATTTTATATCCTGATATCAGAATATCAAATTCCTGAGAACCAAACATTTTATTTTTTCTCTATTCCCTATCCCCTTATAACCTAACAGCCAAAATGTTACAAACCACTGGTAAATCTCAGGTTGGATATCCTTTGAGCTTTGCAATGCTCAATCAAGAAAAATATGATATTTTGATCCCTGTAATCAAGAAAAATATGGTATCTTGGATGTTTCGTGAAAGACTGAGTTTTGGGTGCCAAGGACAACATCAGTTTGAATGTCATGGAAATATGCACTGCTGGATGGCTCCAAGCTAACTCTTGGTGCAGGAAGGAGTTAATAACCAGGAAGCTCCCCCAGACCCTTCCCTAGTCCCTATCACGTGTGCAAGGAGATCTGGTTGAGGGGTCTGGCCGGTGGTATCAGTGAACTGGAGGCCTTTCCCAGAGGCAGTGGGAGGGACAATGGCTGCCAAGGTCTGGTGTCTCTGAGCTGAGGAGGTTGGCTCCTGCACTAGCATCAAGTTCCCTGCATTGGCCAGGCCTCTGGATCAAATAGAGGCCAGTGCCATTCTTATATGTTGGCATGGTTCTAAAGAGAAGCCCAGTTGTTGATTTCTCAGCACAGAAGCCAATTTGCACGTGGTTTGGAGTGGAGTGTTAGCCCATCATGGTGAAATGTTCAGACAGCCCAGTGGCCTCAGGTCCTTGCTTTTTTTTCCTGCCTTCTTGGCTAGGGAAGTAGCCCCAGTCATCTGTCTGCCTTGCCCGGAAGCTGAGTGTTATGACAGCCCTTGTGGGAGTTGGCATGGCCGACCCAGTGGCCATCGCTTCACCTTATCTGGCCTCATCTGGAATTTTACTTTCAGAATTTGGCCTTATTCTGATGAACTTCATGGACAGGAGTGACCCCAACTCGATCCCTAGCTGGGCCTGGGCAACAAAAAGTGTTGGGATTTTTCCTTTCTTTCCACTCCAGTGAAACGGGCAGAATGAAATGTTTTCCTCTGAGGGTATCAATTGTGGAATGAACTCAGGGTCCAGAAGGACAGGTTTCCTCCATTCCAGCTGCTTTTATCCTCCAGAAAACTGGTCCTTGGTGTTTCTTCAGAGTTTGGCTTGGATTTCATAAAACAAAGAAAAAAAAAATCCCAAAGAAGAAAATGACCCCTGCAAAAGTGCTTGGGTTAGGTGAAGCAGAACAGGATGGGATGGTAACCCTGGGAGTAGGCACAGCTCTCCTGGAGACCTGTGAGTGTCACAGGCTGTGGCCATGTTCAAGGTCTGGTGTCTCTGAGCTGTGCCCTGGCACTGTGCAGTGCTTTCTAAGTGATTATGCTTAGGTGATGGTCAGTTTAGAAGGAAGAGAAGGATACAAAGGTATTAAACGTCAGAGATAAATGAACAGAAATTCTAAATCCAAGACCCTTAGGGACGGGTTTCTCTAATACTTGGGGGCCAAACATCCACAGGTTCTTGGATTTGCCTGTGTGATGTGTATGTGTGTGAGAGTAGGCATGTGCAGTCCTGGGTGTGAGTTTAGCAGAGTGTATGTGAGAGAGAAGCAGAGAGGAGAGAGCAACATGACTTAGCTTGAAACCCCAGGAACACTGTGTATTGTCACATCTGGGAACAAGGACATCTGGGAAAAAGGACATCTATGTCTAGGTGTCTTTACCTCTTGCTTTTTTTAGTTGAATTATTTCACTTTACGGTTCTGCATCTGCCTTACACATGCCCCATTAAGAATCTGTTTATTCTTTTAACTCTATTAATAAATGATTATTACTTGAGAATTGCAAAGGGATGGATTGAAATATACCAGGAGAAAA